>NW_006443225.1:14038789-14044683 GCF_000325575.1 Pteropus alecto | reverse complement strand
GGGGAGGGGAGGATTAAGTAAAAGCAGACACATTTCCCCAAACACCTCCCTGTTCTCTGCTCATCTGTGAGAGCTCATTTTAGAATTGGAGGTCACAGGGGCTTGGGGCTAGGGAAACAAAGTTTGTATGTAAATAAGCCAGGTCCCTCTTTTATAGAACAGTTGGCTATGGGGACTGGTTGACCTGTACAGAATCCCTGCTCTCTGACATCACAAAGTTATCTGTTACATGAGAACTTCCTTTTGATTCCAGGAAGCACTTAATTTTCACTTGGTGTTCAAAGGCGGATATTGGGGTGCAGGGGTGGGGTGGGGGTTGGAGGGCTGCTAAAATGAGAGTGACTCTAAGCAGGGAGTACTACTGGGAGACAGGCAGGCAAAGAATGAGCCCTCGGGAGAGAGAACAGGGACAGTAAGTAACATGATCACTGACCTGGTACAATGCTCTAGGGTTTCCAGGGGAGCTTGGGACCACTGGTCTCCTTGACCCTCAGCCTACAGGACCGCCTGGCAGGTGGGCTGCACACGGAGAAACAGCTTCAAGGAAATGAGCAAGTGGCCCTAGGCCACACAGCTGATCAATGCAGAGAACTCATGTCCGCAGCAGAGGGGGCCCTTTCCGGTCGTGCCACATGGCAGGATGTCATCCTCTCCTAGGTTAAGTCAAACGAGGCTTGGGACCACATACTGGAGACCAGAGCTCTGTGATACATTTCAAGGGATGTTTTCGTAACGGAGTATTTTCACGTAATGGAGTATTGCCAAGAAAAATCAACAGTGAAAGAAAAATCTCCAGAGACAGAAGTTTCTTAGCTTCTGCTTAGGAAGGCTGCTTCAAAGGATTTTTAAAAATGAGACTGTTCTCCATCTAGAGCCACAGCCCAGGCCGGCTCCCCCTTCAGCGGTCTCGGAGTCAGTGAGGTCCAGCGCTTCTGCAAACGGACTCTGCTAAGCGAGTATTCGGTCATTGGCCGAAGCCACACAGCCTTCCAGTCGGAATCCCGGGTCTGGGGAACAGTTACGCCTTGGTATTGGCTCCTTAGCATCCAAGGACATGACTTTTAAAAATTCTGTTCCCAAGGCCGCCTGTGTTTCTTAGTTGTCAAGACAATCATTGAGGGTTTTTTTCTTTCTCTCCTGAATGGCGGAGGAAATCAGGTCTCTGAGTCTCATCACCTTCTCTCTCCCTTTTTACATTCTTAGCCCCAGCTTTTCTACCGCCAACCTGACGTGTCCTGGCACCGGCTGCTCTGCACACTGCGGCCTCACAGAGCTACAGGAGACAAAACTCTTGCCGCACTTCTTGACACAGGCATCCTCGTGTGGAATACGAGTGCGCCCACGGGCGCCTGACCACGTGGCTGGCGGGATCCGAGTTCCTTATTATCCTCCCAGGCAGGGAGCACGGGGACATTCTGGAAGACCGGGGACATCCTGAACGACCCCAGAGCCTGAGCCCCGGTTTGCCAGAGATGAAGAACCAAGGGCGCACGCCCGGGCAAAGGCCCGCCCTACTCTGGGCTCCCACGTGACCTGCCCCGGAAGTGGCCAGCACACCACGTGACTCGCTCTCCACAGGACCCGCAGCCTCTGTCTCTGTGGCCTGGGCATCCTATTCTATACCAGGGGCTGTTCCGAAAAGGCTCACGAACGGGGCACGGAGCCCTGGCTGAGGTCCGCAGGTGGCCCATCCTGCCTGGGAATCAAGCACCAACCCTCTCCCTGTTAAAGATTTGGGTTACAAAGGGCTGCAGAAATCCACGCCAGGAGCATTTCTCTGCGTGTTCTGGGGCTGGGCTGATTAGACGAGGTTGGGTACACTTGGTGAGGTGGAGGCGCGATGCAGGGACAGGTGAGAGGAGGCAGGATGTAATGTGTGCTCCCTGCATTATCCTGCTTTTTCTCACGAGAATGTGCCTTCCGAGTGGGCGGGAGTCAGGCTCACCAACACCTGCCACAGCAAACAGGAGACACTCAATGCACAGTTGCAGAGTTAATCCCCGAATTATCCGATAGAAATATAATGCGAGCCACATATGTAATTCTACAGTTTCAGTGGCCACTTTGTAAAAAGAAACAGGTGAAATTAATTTTAATAACATGAGTTCAACCCAATATATCCAAAATATTGTTTGACCTATAATTTTTAAAAATATTAATGATATCATATCCTTTTATTCATATTGTTTTCAATATCTAGTGTGTTATTTTACAATACCATACATGACTAGCCACATTTCAAGTGCTCAGCCTCATGTGGCACCCATATTGGCCAGTGCTGATCTAGACTGTTTTTCTAGATCAAAGGTATGGGCAATTTCTTCAGCTGACTGACAGCTCAGAACATCAGGAGGCTTGGGGGAAGGCCACCAGGAAAGTCATGTGAGTAGGGCTCTATCCATTCAAATGCATTCCCACCACTCTTCATTTCTTCTTCTTCTTCAATATCCTGGTTATGATATCGTATTGTAGTTTTGTAAGATGATACCGTCACTGGGTAAAGGATTTCTTAAACACCTACTTACCACTACATGTTTTGATGTGGTGTTCACAGAAGATAGAGGCAGCCCCTCCTCTCCCTAAACAGTAAACCCACCTGACCTGCCCAACTTCAGACTTCCTCACCCAGTACTTACTACAAAGACGGAAGGGGGCGTGGCAATAAATGTCCTTTTCTGTGGTCTGCAATTATCAACCCACCTCATTCTCCCTTAAAAAAAAAAATCCTCATTGTAAAAAATTTTAATATATAAAGCACACTTTCTGTGTTACACCTGAGTGTGCTCCTTTCACATGTACCACATATAATCTCACTTAATCCTTCAGTAGCTCTGATTTAGGGGTTTTATCCTGGTTTTCAAACAGGGAAAATGAGACTTGGAGAAATGCTGTGACTTTGTGGTTAGAGAACTTGAGGGGGAAAGTTTCTAATGCAGTCCCACAGATTTTACCTCAGTCAATGGGACCTGTGGAACACGTCAGATGATGGGACTGTGTACATCAAACCTTAGAAGCCTGCAGTTAAAGCAAATGCAACATCTAAAATTCAGAATAAGCCCCCTGGAATACAAAACCTGGGTCAGCTCTGGGCCCTGATACTTACAAGTTGTGTGATGTTGGGCAAGGCAATTCACTGTATAAAAATAACTAGCAGTTATTGATCTGCTCCCATGTACCAGGCTCTGGCCCAGGCAATTGTTCATATACTTCCTCATCCTTACAAGAGAGGTAGTTCATTTTAGAGATTAGGAACCTGGGCCTCAGGTAGAATATGTTGCCAAAGGTCATACAGCCAATAAGCAGAATAGCCAGGATTAGAAAACATTATTAAATGTATTGTTTTATAATGTAACTTTAACCCTACCTCACATTCATACTTAAAAAAAAAAATCTTAAAGAATTTCAAAACCATTTATATAGGTCATAAACAACTGTATGTTCATGTTACAAATCTAAAAGGCTGTGAAACATGGGCAGATAGGAATTGCTTGCAATGTGGTTTTTTTTTAATACAAAAATAAAGTCTTTATTATTTATTTTGCAATATGTGGTAACTTGCCAAAAACACTTAAAACAACTGGGCTTTCAAAAGAGATAGTTTACTTGCACCGTTTGGGTCATGGGGCTGTTGTAAGTGAGAGAGAAGGAAAAGTAAAAGTATTATGAAAGTGTAACGAGGTGACAAGTGTCAGCTATTACAGACATGGTAAAGCAGACTGCAGAGCTATACTAATATCAAATATACATGAAGATACACTTTCTAATTTTAATTAGGAGGCTGCAACTTGATAAAAAGTAAAAGAATGAAAATATAAGTAGAAAGAAATGGAGGAAGAGTGAAAATGAAAGAAAAAGACATAGAGAAAATAATTCTTTCTTGAAAAAGAACAATGGGAGGGAGAGAAGAATGGAGAGAAGGAGGACGGAAGGAGGAAGGAAGGAAGGAAGGAAGGAAAGAAGGGGAAAGAAAAGAAGAGAAAAGGAAAGAGCTATAAAATATATACCGTGAATTGTTGGGGTCAGGCCGTCCCTTCAAGAAAAAGAAACTGGCCATGACCCACTTAGCGTTGAGGCTGGGTGCAGTTTTTGCGACTGTTTAGAGAAAAGCTAGCGCTCTCCCCACCATTAATCTTTTCTAAAGAAAGACTTTGTTCTGCACCTGTATAAACAATCCAGTTTTTAAGACCTATATGCTTGCTTCTAATGTGTGAGACTATGTATTTATACTGATAGCTTCAAGTCATCAATAGGTGATGCAAACAGCTAGCCTGAAATCACTCCTTTACATCTTTTTACTCTCCCATCTCTTTTTGCTTTCCTCCTTCGTGCGCCTAGAGTCAAGTTCAAGTTCAAGCTCTCCAGGAAAGTTTGCTATGCTGTCAGGTACTCTCCGTTTTCCCAGCCCAGAGACAACTGAGAGCCAGAGACTTTTCTGCTCAACTGATCCCAGAAGGAGCCCCCCTCCCAACAAAATGACAAAACCTCTGCAAAGGGGGGCAAGTGGGAGGGTTTCTGTGAACCAGCCCCCAGGAGAGAGGCATGGCCTGGGAGACTAAGGTGGAGCGATGCCTGAGTGATGAAGTCAGCCCCAGCCAGCCACCTGTTGTGGCACTTCAGGCGCTGAGCCGGCGCATTTGTTCTGCTGGAGGAGCAGGCCGAGGGAGGCTGGCTTCTGCCTACTCTCTCCTGGGCTGACTTCGTGTGGCTCAGCTCCGGAGTCCGAGGGCTTTTAAGGGAAGGATAAGTAACTTCCTAAGCCGGGTGTGAAACTCATGAGTAACCGTATTGAACCTCACAGAGTTTTAATTATTGGAAGGTTGTTTCAGGTTGTTGTTGTTGTTGTTGTTGTTTAAATTACTTAGTGGGCAGTCACATGGTGCCAAACCTAGTGACTGCTGCACAGCAGGCGCTCAGTAGCTCTCTATTGTGTCCGCCTCCAAAATGAAGTACACATCCCCAGACCACGTATTGCAAAGGCCCTTCCATTTAGAAAACGATGAGACCTCATGCAGTTTTGTTTTGTTTCTTTGGGGTTGTGGGGCAGGGTGTTTAATTTTTGGTTGGCATGGGACATGATAATTCTGGGTGCTGTTTTGTCGTTTTATACTTTGGACTATTGTGCTGACTTAGCATTCTGCCTTCGGGAGCGCTTCAATACACAATCTAAAACGGCAGGGTTTCCTAGACGATAACAACGCGTTGGGGCAGGTTCCTCCACCTTATGCGTCTTGTTACTAAAAAATAAAATCATGCCTGGGACTCTCAAGACTGAAAAACAGCAGATACATCTTGTGAGGTACGGGGGTCGGGGAGAGTGGTGGTGATGGCTGGAATACGGAGGGCTGGGGATTCTACCCAAGGATTTTGAGTCCATTTCTACTTACCAGTCTGGTGATTTGGGGTCCCTTGATATCTGCCCTTCAGCTTCAAGTTCTGCAAAACGGAGACAATAACATTTAAGTCACAGATATTGTAGTAAAATGAAACGAATCAATGTAGATGCAAGTGCTTTGTAGGTAGATCGTACAGCGCTGTCAGAGGAAGAGGAGGAGGAAAATGAGAGTGAACTTGCGGGTCGCTTGGAGTTGAGCCCGGCTGGGCTTGGATGGGCAGTCGCACATGATGAGCGATGAACTTGGAAAACGGTTCTGCTGAAAAGATCGGGAGGGAAGCGGACGTCGCGATCTTGGGGTTTCTAAGTGTCCCCTCCTTCACTCGCCCAACATACATTCATCTCGTATTGACAATCTGAGGGTCCCTCGGGCCCCGGGCCCAAATCTCTGTTCATCAGAGACTTTCCCTTCCCCGCCCCCACAAGCAGATCCTCTGCGCGCAGAAAAGCGGTCCCCACCCCTTCCACGCCCCCGCCCCACCTCTTGCCCCCCTTCCCAACC
>NW_006443225.1:14026930-14038314 GCF_000325575.1 Pteropus alecto | reverse complement strand
GCGGCGCAGGAGGCTGCAAGAGGAAGCGGCCCCGCGTGGCCGCGGGAGGCGGCGGCAAGAAGCCCCTCCCGCCCAAGGGCTCGGCGGCCGAGTGCAAGCAGTCGCAGCGCGACGCGGCCAACGCCCGCGAGCGCGCCCGGATGCGCGTGTTGAGCAAAGCCTTCTCCCGGCTCAAGACCAGCCTGCCCTGGGTGCCCCCCGACACCAAACTCTCCAAGCTGGACACGCTCCGCCTGGCTTCCAGCTACATCGCGCACCTGCGGCAGCTGCTGCAGGAGGACCGCTACGAGAACGGCTACGTGCACCCGGTGAACCTGGTAGGAGTCCCGGGGCGAGCGGCCGGGAGATGCCCGCGCGCTCCTGGGCGCCGGGCACAGCCAGCCCGCTGGGAAGAACGCGAGCGGGAGGTTCTGGTGCGGGTGGTGAGGCGGCCAGTTTAGTGTCTCCCAAGGCGCGCGGGACGGGCCAGCCCTTGTCTTGGAGGACCATACGCCCTCTCCGCATCATTCTGCTCGCTGTGCGTGGTGCTTCGTCCAGTGACAGCTATTGGCTAATATCCTACTTCCGGGGTGAATCTGGGGTCCACTTGAGTCCGCCACCCTGTTGCAGATTGAATGGCAAATCTCCCTCGCCTAACTTTAAGAAGCCCTACTTTTGAAAAGAAGGAGGGAAGCCGAACTCTACTAAAAAGCCTTTGGATGTTTTAACTTCTTGCGGAATAGCAGAGGTTTCTCCAAACGGGATTTGTCTGGAAAGTCCCTCTCCGACCTGCCAACTCTCCGGTTTGAGAAAGATCCTATCCCAGTTCCCACTTGGAACAGGGCGAGTGGGGGAGGGTGTGTGTGTGTGTGTGTGTGTGTGTGTGTGTGTGTGTGTGTGTGTTTTGGAGGAAGGGAATTAAACGACTAAATCCCCAATTCCTGCCAAGGCTCACCAAATCATTGTGAGACACAGTCCAGTAGGAAGCGTGGATGGACCGCTTAGGTCTCACGCCATCAAAATCCGGTAAAAGTAAAATCCCGGGAGAAGACATGCCAATTTCAGAACACTGATAAAATCAGAGCTCAAAGCCAGGGACGACCCAGGGTTCACTTAGGACAGCGGTTTCGGTTTGAAAGAGTCGTTTCTTCTCCAATTTCTGACGCTCTTTTTGATTTTACAGACGTGGCCATTTGTGGTCTCGGGACGCCCCGATTCTGACACCAAGGAAGTCTCCTCCGCCAGCAGACTATGTGGGACCACCGCTTAGATCGAACTTGAAGTCAGTCGATGGGATTACTGGTTAAACGTGGGTTTGGGGATCACAGAGAGAGAGGAGACTGCGTGAGAACCCCCAGAGAATGGGAAGAAAGTCCCATCAGATTCTCCTAGACACCCCACCCCGCACTGCGAACCGGACATACAGGTGGCGGGCGTGGGGGGCAGAGCTGAGGTCGGCAGCCCGGCTGTCATCGCGGGGCGCCCACGGCTGCGGCTGCCGCGGACCTGGCGACACATCACCTCTCCAGGAAGAGCCTCTTTAGGTCTCGGGAGCGCGCACCCAGATCCAGCCTCCGGCTTCAGCGGTGTAGACCGCGTCGCCTTCAGAAGCCAGCCTCAAACCGCCTCGGGTTAGTTCCCAAGCTGAGCCAGGTAAACGTGCATTATCAGAGATGGCGCCGCTCTGCGCAGCCCGGGCCTTCAGCGTTACGAACGCGCTCTCCTGGGTGATCTGCTGCACGCACAGAAATCTTCACCTGAGACCCACGACGGCCAGGTTTTTCAGTTGCAAAGGAAGGAGAGTGGATTCCTGGGCAGGGTTGGTATCCCATCAGGGCCGCGCCTTGCCCGCACCCCGGAGGGGCGCTCTCCCGCAGGGGGAGCCGTGGACGTGCGCTGCGAGGGAACCCCCCGGACCGCGTTTGCCCCCAGAGCCCGGGCTGTACAGCCTCCCGGCTGCGGGCGGGCACCTCACTCCCGCAGGCTCCTGCCCCTTCCTAACTATGCTTCGGTCCACCTTCCCCCCCAGCCCCGCAACTTCTGGCGTGAGGAGCATCCCACCCCCACCCCGTCTTCTTTGGGCCTCCCTCTACTCCTTCCTCCTGCACCTCCTTGCAGACCCCCTCGGACTCCTGGTGGTACCCACCCGACCCCACCACAAGCTCCCGTCGCCCCCTCCTCCAATGTCCCTCTCTTGCCGGTGTTCTCACTCTGGGCCGCTGAGGCTGTTAGGTACCCATGACTGTGCTCTGGGGGGACGCACCGCTGCCCGGAGGCCGCACTACCACAGTAATTAGCAAATGTAAATAAATTTATTTTTTTATGAATAATAAAACACATTGAGAAAAGTGAGTGTCCCTGGGCGTGTCAGAATGTACTCTGTGGTAATTACTGTGTCTGGTCTGGAAGTGAACCTAAAGGTGCCCCCTCGGCTCTGGACTGAGATTAGGTCATTGTCCAAGGAGTGGTGGTGGTCACATTTGGATCCCTGCATTTCTAAATGTAACTCTCCTTGACTTCTATGATTCCCATTCTTCCTGTCCAGGCAAGGGTTGCTGGAAGGCAAGAACTGGAGGCTTATTAGGCCCTAAGAGTCTTCTGGGGCCATGGTTCCATGAAGGGTATACTCTTCAAAGTAATATAGATGCTCATTTCTCTCTCTCTCTCTCTGTCTCTCTCTCTCTCTCTCTCTCTCTCTCTCTCCACACACACACACACACACACACACACACACACACACACACGCTTCAGCCTAAAGCACACCTCAGTGCTTAACAATTGCAAAGAATTCAAGAACCCCTTACAATCCACCCACCAGACTGCGGGGGGCGGGGTTCTTAGTCCAACTGGCAAAATAAAACTATAACACAAGACACCAATCTGTATTTCAGTACAGTTTTTCTTTTTCAAATAACGTTTATGAAGTGTTTAGCGTTTTCAGTGTACACCATCTCATTTTCCTGATCACTCTCTTCTGTTTTCACCATAATTTTCGCGGGCAGTAATAACTTGTGAAACCTCATCATACAATTCTCTTAGTAGAACGTTTACAAAATTCAGAAAAGTGTGAAGGATGAAACTACCTAAACGACTGCCACATTTGGGATATATTCTTTATTTTTTGAAATTGGAAGGCAGTTTTCTTGACCAGAGAGAGCACGTGCAGCTGGAGTTTAAGAGGTGAGAGAGAGATGGGCGAGCATGGCTTCCTGTTTTGAACTAAGCCAACCCCAGACCCTGGAGAACTGCTTTCTGATACCATTTTCTTGGGCCAGGAGGATTCCAGACCTCCTAATCCAGTCCTCATCCTCAAGGTGTGCTAGAGGTTTACATTAGTTGACTTCTATGGCATCAGCAGCTCTCTGGTTCAATTAAAAACCAAAAAGGAGAGTCGAGTCGGGAGTAACCAGTGACAGGAAACTCTAGCTTAGTCAAAGGCACTTCAGCTGGCCCTCAGTTCTGGGTGGCCAGCTTCTTGGGGGTGGGCTCTCTGCTGGAAGCAAGCTCTGAGTCAAGGTCTTTTCCAAAGCCTCTGGAAAATGAGGTTCTTTTCGAGGAGGAGGCACCTGCTACATGAAGGTGAACCTAACCTGAAGACAGAACCCAGCCTGAAATCCAAGCTCTGCGAGTCCACAGACCAGTGACCATATGCAACCCCTCTCTAAGCCTCAGTTTCCTCTTCTGCAAAATGGATAACAACAGGGCCTCCGTGGGAAGATTGTTGTCAGGAAAAAATGTGATAGCGATATTTAAGCAACCCTTCTAACAGGCAGTGAGCGGCACCCTAAATGCTGACAATTGAAGGAAAAGTGTCGGGGGCATGCTTTGTTTTTGGCAGAAAGACATCTGCAACAGATGGGACATTTCAGGAATCCAATCTAAGATTGAGTCCCATCCTGAGGTGCCTGGATTCCAACTGTAAAACCAGAGAAGTGTCCCACAAGAGTAGAAACAGACAAAGAAAACACAGGCTACATTTGCAGTCAATACAGATGAGAACAAGCATTTGAATAAACAAACAAATATTAAGGCAAATTTTCATAAAGAAAGATATTTAAAGTATTTGTTTCTATAATTATATTCTCTCAGCACATTTTAGGGGGAAGCTCTAATTTCCCACCCCTGCTCTGCCCCCTCACACACACACACAGGTGGTGCTGTTCACTGGATCACATGTACAGTGTTGTGCTCAGCAAACTCATTTTTACTGCTGCTTTATAATCCTGTAATTGACTAAAAAAGAAAAAACTTTTTCAAGAATTGTTTGCTTCATGGTTTCTGTAAAAAGTACAATCCCAAGAATTACGTTATTTAAAAAATAAAAAAAGAAGAAAGGGACCGATTTCTAGTAAGTCCTGAAGAATCAGTGTAAATTGCTGAGCTTCCTGGCAGAGGTTGCTGTTTGGGAAAGGCCTTGAGCACCCTGATCCAGATCTTTCTTAATATACCACGACTATCGTGTCCTCTAAGTGATAGAAAAGCATCCCAAAGCCCTCCTGATTTTTTTTTCATCATTTTTCTTTAGGAATTTGGGGGAAGAAATAGGAATTGGGTCTGGGGAACGAAGGAGGTTAAGAGAACAAGGGAAGTAAGTCTGTCCTTGGAGTCATTTCAGTTTGATTATATGTGCTGCTGTGAGAGAAAAGTTAAAGGGAAAAAAGTCTACGAAATATAATGTAAAAGGTACTGAATCACAAATAAAATGAGTAAATCAAAAAATACTCTTCAGGGGGCTTTTTGAGGGAACCAAAGCATTATTATTAGTGATACTGACTCAATCAAAGAGAACAAAAATCCCCTTTCACAGGCTCTTCCTAAGATGAATATTTTAAAAGAAATGCTTTCAGCACTGTAATTTTGAAACATTCAGACGTTTTTCTTGGTTTGGACGCTGAATTTATCTTATGCCTATTCTTTCGCTCTGGGCTTCACATTACCACTTCACGTTCATGTCGTGGCTCCTTTAACAGACAGTGACAGTGACCATTACGATTTACAAAGCAGGTATTTTTTTTTTTTACGTGCACGGTTCTCAACCTCTCACCCTCGTAATAAATGCCTTATACATTAAAGAAATAATAAGAAAGACACGTCCCCTTCATAAAACGCACTGAATGGGACTCATCCTATTTTAATAGGTAATAGGTAAATAGGTTGGCTAACACTTTTGAAAAAGATTAAAACAATAACCGAGAAAAAGTCGTTTTAGTAACGTTTGGAAGGGCAAAAAAATAGGTAAGTTTATAACTGACTTCTCACTGCCACGCATCTAATTTCTAGGAAAATCTGCGAGGGGATACGCAGTGGCTCCCTTTGGAACCGAGCCCCTGGCCCCTCTCAGTTCCCTGGGCACTTCTGCTTACCCACCCGAGTAGCCAGCGCGTTTGCATCTCGGCACTCACCGCTCGCCGTTCGCCTCCTTTGTTATCTGTCTTCTCTCTCACAGCACTGAAAAACTGGTCCAGGGAAATCCTTGGAACCCATCACTCTACGAAGGTCTAGAAAGTGGCCAGAACCTGAAATCTGCCGTATTGCGTAAATCCAACAGCACTAAAATGCTAGTTATCTTGAATTATCTCAGCTCTTGCCTGTTCTGCCATCACCTCGTGGTAGCGAGGACCGTGGAGCAGCCATGAGCAGGGCCTGGCTTTCGACTTGGTACCAATACAGTATCTGTAGTGACCTTGACTCCTGGCAGTGGAAAATGGGGTGAAGTGGGGAGCGAAAGGCTATTTATTATCTTTTACTTTTCCTTGTTCGTGAAAAAGTTTGTTCTTTTTAAATTGAAAAAACAAAACCACCTCATTTTTTAAAAGATTGCAAGTCGCCATGTCGACGTAGCTGGTTCCAGTCTAGTCTCACCAGTTCATATAGCTATGCAACCTTCTGGAACTTTAGCTCTCTTCCGTGACATGAGAATAATACATCCTACCTCATGGACCTTTTTGAAAATGGACTAAATGAGAAAATTCTATTAGGCACTTGGGAAATGCTCCATACATGCTAATTTTTAAAAATTGTAGCCTTAATTTTCTTTCCCGTAACCGTAGTTCAGGCGTCCTTAATCCTTATCTGCATATTTGTCCCATTATTCCTTTTTACCACTTGTATTGCCTTGGTCTTTCACACAAAATCTAATTTTCCTATATTGATTTGTCCTTTTTTTGTTGTTGTTCCGAAGGAGAAACTTTCATTTAGTTTCCTCTTAAAACATGAAGATCATAACACTCAACATCGAAAATTATCCATGGGATAAGAGACACACTCATGTAAGAGGGAAAGACAGACCGAAGGATTTGGTGTAGGAGCGTACGAAAACCTTGTCTATGTTATTTCAGATTCCACGACACAGCCACCATCTAGAACCTGTGCTTGTGGAGTCTTGGTGTGGTACCAAGGAATATCCGCAACGACCTCAAATGACCACTAAAATACTCCTTCCCTGTCCAGCTTCCTATCTGTGAGGCTGGATTGGCTTCATATACTCTAACTGAAGTGTCATGTGACCACAGATTGATGTAGAAAGCAAAAACAAGAATCTAGCGATCTATTAAGTCAAATATTAAAGAGGCTTGCATAAATCTAAATTTTTCATTAAACATATGTTATTTATATTTACATATAATTAGTTTATTATTTTTAAGCAAATGAATAAATATTTTTTTTATCACTTTTGATTTCTAATCCAGTAAATATTAACAGACACAAGCCACATAAACAAAAGCTTTTTGGGGACTTTAATAATTTTTAAAAGTGTAAAGAGACCAGAGACGAAAAAGTTTGCGAACCACCGGCCTAGGTAATTTCTAGGGTCCTTTTCATTGATAAGAGTCCACATTGTCCTGATGTGGCAATCTCGTGGGACAGGAGCTTGTAGATCATGTCTGGGCTGGCCCCAGGAGCAAACACTGGATCAGAAAGATTCACCAGAAAAGTTAGGATGGTAACTTAGGCGGGGCGGGCTTTGTGCGACACTCCTGTCCCCAGCCAGGCAGATCAGCAGGGCCAGCAGGCGGCCTGAGCCTGTTTCCCGAAGGATGCTCTCAGGAGAACTTCTACGCTCTCTCCTTGTCCTCCCCACACCCCCCTCTCCCTTCTCCTTCTGTTCTGGGCCTTCGTGGCCTCAGGGCCAGACCCAGCTTTCCAGCGAAAGAGAATGTGCTGCCCCAAACCCGTGACCATAAAATCTCATTTCTTTTGCCCACATATTAATGTTTTCTGGGGGCTATGTGAGAATCATAGCATTGTATAGTCCTAGTAAACAAACTTATTTAAGGGAATGTGGAGATCATTGCCACCGATTTTCACTAAAGAGCATTTTATCTGTAGGTTTGCCAAGTAGGAGACAAATATATTTATAGGTGATAATGTCGATTGACTTTATATAGAGTACATTATTGAAGTAACTAAAACCTGCACATGCAGTTTGAGTGCAAAAGAAACAAAACATACAAAAACAATAAAAATGCTTTGGAAGCAAGCATCTTCAACATGCAAAGAAAGGCTCCCATAAAATAAAATGCTCAGCGACATGGAGTCCAGGAGATTTGGATGATCCAATGGGTAAAAAGGTGAAGGGATTAAGAAGTATAAATTGCCAGTTATAAAAAGTCATGGGGATATAAAATATAGTATAGAGAATATAGTCAATAATATTGTAATAACTATGTATAGTTTCAGGTGGGTACTCGACTTATTGGGTGACCACTTTGTAAGGTATGTAAGTGTCTAAGCACTTGGTGTTGTACAACAGAAGTTAATATAATATCGTATGTCAACTGTAATTGAAAAATAAAAAAAAATTCAAAAAGAGAGATATTGATGATCCTTAAGGAAACTGTTCCAAGACCTAGGGGTTGGGGATGGAGTATCATTGGGCAAAAACAACAACAGACACTTCTCAGACTAAAGCCAGTTAGGGATCATCTAAGTTGCAAAGGAAAGTGCTCTCAGAGGTGGAGGCCAAGGCCTCAGGGGCCTGAGGGCACAGGGTGGGTACAGCAAACACACAGGGAGAAGAGGAGGAAGCTGCAGGGTAGGGAAGTCCATGGCTATAATACACATCTCAAGCTTCCGCACTGTAGACTTAAGCTGTATGTTGTGCCTGAACACAGCATCTTAGACATTTCTGACTAGGCACTGCACCCTGGCTGTTTACACGCACGAAACTCTCTGGGAATCCCTAACTTTTATGTGTTTTAATTACAGGTTTCCCCTCAAATTGTGGTGGTGATATAGGCTGAGTTATCCACCTTCTCTGGCTCAGTCTTCATCTGACTAACACCATTTCTTTGGAGACCTGAGCTAGATGGAGTTGGCCCTACTAGATTATGGGGTCTAGTCACCAAAGACAGTCCCCAAGAAGCCAGGCCTCCCGTTACCCACGCCCTTGTGTAGGGCTGGTCTAGTGACTCGTGATAACCAAAGGAAGCTGGCAGAGGTGACTAACAAGTCTGAGGCTAAGCCTAAAGGACTAGAAGTTTCTGCTTTTACCCATTTGGAATCCCTGAGCTTCCGCATGAGAAGTCCCACCATGTTCCGGAAGAGACCACGTGGCGAGGTTGCATGAGGGAGAAGCCCTGAGACCACACACAGGAGAGCTGAGGCGCTAGCTGACAGCGAGGGCTGAGGCCCTAGGAGTATGATCCGGGTGGAGCCGAGACAGCCCGCCGAGGAGAGTGAAGAAGCTGCAGAGGACAGATCACTGACGTGAGCCATTCCCGTTGGACCCCGTCCTAACTCCTGACCCACAGAGTCCTGAGTGATAATAATATAGTTGTCGTTTAAAGCTACTAAATTTGGAGTCATCGTTACTGAGCAGTAGATAGCCAATACATATGGTCAAGTACATTTTTACATCAGCCATTTATTCAAGAAACACACACCGATCATCTGCTATGAGCCAGGACAGCGCTGGATAGAACGAAGTCACCTCACCTCAAAGTGCTTGCTATAAAGGAGGAAATGAACAATGGACCCACAACTGAAGCACGGAGTGCCAAGTGCCATGCGAGATGGTGGTGGTCTGGGAGGAAGGGCACAGGCACAAATCCTAGCCCTGGATCGTTACGGGAGGCTTCCCAGACGGCTGACGGGTGAGACAAGTGTCAGTGGACAGCTGGACAAGGCAGGACAAGGGCTTAGCAGAAAGATCTGTAAGTCACGGCGGGCTTCCGATATCAGCCAGTGACTGGGGTTAACGTGTACCAGGTGGGTAAGAGCATGGACTCTGACGAGTGTCTTAAAATCACTGAGCCTCAGTTTCCTCATTTGTAGAATGAGGAAATAAAAGGAACTGCCTGAGGGGGTTGTGAAGATTGCAATAGTGAATGTGAAACACTTAGCACCCTTAGTGCAGGGCGTAGGGGGTTGTCAACAAATGTTAGTCCATTCGTATCATCATCGTCATCACTACACTGAGGCGACCTGCATGTTCTCTTGGTATGTTTTGATAAAGTGCTAAGGGGCACATCCCTGACCAGAGTCCGTTTTCCTTAAATCTGAAAAATCTGAGCCTTTAACTGATTGTTTCAGCTCTCCTCTAAAGGGGTCGGCTTGTTTAGAAATTGTTTAGAAATTGAAATCTTCAAGGTATTGATTTACATGACTAGCTACATATCTCATATTGGGGTATGAGAATAGATTGTTAAAATATATTCATATGGTCAGGACAGCTGGATAGAAAAATGTTCAGATTAATTCTATGGTCATTATAACAAAATCGGGCTTGCAAACAGCACCGACAACACGCACTGGTTCAGATGGACCCAAGGAAAGCACTCGTTTTCAGCTCCCCACGATCAGCCCCAGAGCCTCTGCTCTGGAGGGAAATCTAAAACCCTCTGACCGGAACTGTCCAGGATCAGAATTCACAGACTCTGAGTTTCCCCTTGGCATTCAGCCCACCCGGTCTGAAGGACACTTGCAGATAAGTATTCGGCAACATGACACATAGTCTCTGCAGCTGCTTTCGAGGTGCACAGACCCGGGAGTCTGCCTGGGGTAAGTGTGCAGCATCCAAGGACCTGAGTTGTTGGGTGGCCCTGGGCAATCGCTGGCTTCTTCATCTTCGATCTCTCACCTAAAATGAGGGCCTTGGGCCAGGGGACGCCTTAAGTCCCCCACAGTTTCTTAGGGGTCTGAACGCGTCGGCGATGCCCCCCGCCATTTGTTCCTGTGTCACACGCAGGGAGGCTGGCAGCCTGAGCAGCACGTCGATCTCGCTGAAACGTGCCCTTCCACTAGTTGCCCAGAACTGGGCTATTTCTACGTGATTTTTATTGTCGCCACAGACTCTTTGTTTCTATTATAAGGGCTCCGACTCAACAAGATATAAAAAGGCTTCTTTGGTGTGATTTAGGCCTCAAATAAGCTCAGCAACTATGATATTTAAAAATGTTTCCTTCTAAAGGCAGTCTTTCATTAGTATCAAAAAATGGTAAGACACAATTTGTCAGACCTTTTCACAAGCATTCGCCAACCGCGTTTGATTTGCCCCAGAGGAAAAAAACCTATAATGGAAAAACATCAGATCCACAGAAAAGGACCCTCTGCAAGAGTTATAATATATAAGCAACTATTGTTTCTCCAAACGTTTAGAAGCCTAGGAAAAGCTGAAATTTGGTCTATTGTTTCAAGAATCCAGTGGGGTTTTCTCCCTTTAGATGGAAGCTTTTCTCATTACTTTCCTATTATGGCATCTTTTTTTTTTACCTCACTCCATAATTTCTCAAAATGTACTGGGGGTGCTTTAGAATTACACAATGAAGAGACACTTTCCTGCTAGAATCAAATTGGCTGGTTACACACTGGATGTGGGTGATAAAGAGACAGGAAGAAATTAACAGTGACTACAGGCTTCCAACTTGGGCCAGACAATGAACGGGAAAGTCACCATGAGTCACCATGTGTCACTAAAGTTTAAAAGGGCAGGTTTAAAAAAGTACAGAATTTAGACACTGCCATTCATTTAAGAACTCTACTATCCTTTGGCCTCACAAGGTTCTCATCAGATCTGGTCTTGTTCTAGGGCTTCAAATTCAAAGGGGATACACAAACAAGCAAAAGCTTAGAGAGAGACGAGGCCTGTGCAGCTCAGAGTCGCAAACCTTGGAAACGGTGACCTGGCCTTGTTTCTGCATAAGCATGCTTTTTTTTGGGTCTATCTCTGGACTATAAATGTCTTCAGAGCAGGCATCATAGTTTTTCATTTTGTATCTTTATGAAATTATAACCCTCACCTGTCTGGTACAAAGCAAGCACTTGATAAATAGTTAATAAATCACTCTGATAGAAGATAAGTTATCATTAACCTTTGGGTTAAATTATTTTGCTGTTGTGAAATGATGGTGATTTGGGGAAGTCCATTCTCTGAAGCGACCTGAGATACATAGTCATAACAAACC
>NW_006443225.1:13986993-14026873 GCF_000325575.1 Pteropus alecto | reverse complement strand
ACACCAGCTCTGCACAAAATCTGATGGTTCTCAGGCTTCCTCGGACAGAAAAGAAACGAGTTCAATAAAGGACAGAGGCTTTAAAATTGGAAGAGGCACATTAATACTGTAAACATGCTAAGCCTCATGCTAGATACTTTACAGATATTATTCTTGTAGGTCTCTCATTAGACCATTAGTAGGTCTGTACTTTTTTTTTCATTTACAGGTAGGAAAACAGGCTGACGAAGCTTCGGTGACTTGCTGGGGGCCACACCGAGAATAAGTGGTAGAGTCGGAGTTTAAACTTGTTTCTCTCTAGGTCAGAATCCAAACTTTTAACCAGCCCTATCCCATGGCCTCCCCAGGGATGTCTCCCAGGTAGAAAGGAAGGTGGTGGGAAAATGGTGCCCACCAAGGATGCCTTGGCCTTGGTGTTAACTTGGGACAATAGAGGAGCCACAGTAACACCTGGTTCTGAGTGCTTAAAATAGTGTAAAAACTAAGAAGGGAGCCAGGATCTGTCTGCAGTGCCAGCCAAAGTTCCCCAGGGAACGGCAGTCACCATCTATAGACAGATGCTTCTTTTCATTTTGTTTTCTTCTTTATCCCCTAATGAAGATGATTTGAAAAATGCTGAGCTAAAGAGAGGATAGATCTAACCTCAGCCCGGATGTTTAGCTCCGTCCAAACTCGGGGAGCCCAGCCATGGAGGCAGGACGTGGCCAGTCTGAAGATCAGAGAAGAACTGAGGTGGAGAGAGCCAGGCAAAGCCGTGACAGAGGGTCCCTCACCACACGTGTCTTGTGTTCTCCGATCGTCTCCCCGCTGCTGGAATAGCTAGTCAGGTTAGATGTGCTTAACAGACACTTGTTTAAGCGAGCTGAGGAAGACACGACTTTCCACTAGCAACGGGAGATTCATGGTTTTCCATCTTCACAAGGACAGGACAAGAGGCAATATGTCTAAATTAAACATGAGAACTAAGTTGCCTGAGAGAGAGGTTTTCTAACCACCTAGGATTAAGGATTAGGAATTTATGAGATTAGGGATTGGGAATTTGTGGTATAGATTTTTATAGATTCATAAAGCCATACAATTTTAGAGCTAAAAGGTGTTTCATAAATAATTTACTTTGTGTTCATCATGGCATGCTAAAAATAATGAAAAATAAAGACTAATCTAAATGCTTATTGTGATTACTTAATGACAGACTGTTCAATAATTAAAAATTATGACCCCCCCAAACTAGGTAACTACGTAGAAAGGCTCATGATATGAGCATAATATGAAATAATTATGATAATCAAAACCAAAAAGACGATGTATTCATTTTACAGATAAAGAAAGTGAAGCTGCATTTTGGGAATCAGATAAGGCTTCTCATCCATCTAGGATTAGAGAAAAACTCCGCTCGAAGGTTTGGCTTTTATCCCTTTATCATGCATGGTTATTTTTTAATCTGTCTTTAGCTGGCTTGCTTATCTTCTTCCTCTTTCTCACCCTGTCTTCTACTCCGACCTGCAGAATTAATTCTACCTCATCTATATTCCTGCAACACCTTATAAATATCTTCATTTTTAAAAAGTTATTAAAAAGTAATAGGTACACAGCGATGCAAGGTGGTTGAGCATAGAAAACCCAATCAGAGCAACATCCCACCTTAAAGAATGAAGGAAAGACCCCACGTGATCATCTCAGTTGATGGCGAAAGAGCCTTTTACAAAATCTAACACCCTTTCACGATAACACGACATTCAGAAAACTAGAAAAAGAAGGGAACTTCCTCAACATTATAAAGGGGTATTTATGAATAATCCACAGCTAACATAAAACTTAATGGTGAAAGGCTGAATGCCTTCCCCCTAAGATCAGGAATAAGGGACAAGGATGCCGGTTTTCGGCATTGCTTTTCAACATCGTACTCAAAGTTCTAGCCGAGCAATTAGACAAGAAAAATAAATAAAAGGCAGCCAAATTAAAAGAGAGAATGAAATCTATCTCTCCTCACAGATGGCATGATCCTATATATCCACAAAAGAATCCACAGAGCCTTCACAAAAAGCTACAAGGGCTGATAATAAATGCAGCAAAATTACAAGGTACGAGATCAACCCATAAAAATCAGCTCTGTTTCTATCTACCAGCAATGAAGAATCTCGAAAAGAAAATTAAGAAAGCAATTCCATTTACAACAGTATCCAAAGTATAAAATACCTAGGAATAAATTAAACCAAGAAGATAAAAGACTTGTACCCTGAAAACTATAAACCATTGTTGAAAGAAATTTAAAAGCAGCTAAATAAATGAAAACACATCGATATCCATGGACTGGAAAACAATGTTACTAAGATGGTAGGTGCTACATAAAGCAATCTAAAGACTGAATGAACTCGCTACAAAAATTCCAAGGACTCTTAGTGCAGAAAAGGAAAAGCCAATCCTTAAACTAATATGAAATTGCAAGGGACCCCAACTTACTTTAGTAAGTTTTGAAATCTCACAATTTCAAAACTTACTAAAAAGCCACTTTAATCAAAACGGTATGGTATTGGCATGAAGACAGACATAGACCAATGGGCTAGAATTAAGAATCCAGAAATAAACCCAAGCATCTATGGCCAATTGATTTTTGACAAGGGTGTCAAGACCACTCAATGGAGAACAAAATGTTCTCTTTAACAAATGGAATTGAGACAAAATGCATATCCGCATGCAAAAGAATAAAGCTGGACCCCTACCTCACACTATATACCCAAATTAAGCCAAAATGCATCAATTACTTAAATAGAAGAGCTGAAATCATTACACTCTTAGGAGAAATAATAGGGGCACATCTTCTTGGCACTGGGTCTGGCAATGCTTATATATAACACGAACAGCATGAGCGACAAAAGGAAATATACATTTGACCTGAACGAAAATTAAAAACTGTTGTGCATCAAAGGATATTATCAGGAAAGTGAAAAGATAACCTACAGATTGGGAGAAAATATTTGTAAATTATATGTCTCATAAAGGCCTGGAAACCAGAATATATAAAAGAATTTATAACTCAACAACGAAAGGGCAAACAACCCAATTTTTTCAAATGGACAAAAGACTTGAATATTTCCTCATAGAAGATATACAAGGGGCCAACAAGCTCATGAAAAAATGTTCAATATCATTAGTCATTTGGAAAATCAAAACCATAGTTAGGTACCACTTGATACCCACAAGGATGTCTATAATAATAATTTAAAAAGGACAATAGCAAGTGTCGGTGAGGAGATGGAGAAATTGTACTCCTCCAACATTGCTGTAGGAATGTAAAATGATTCATTCAGCTGCTGTGAAAAAGAGTCTGGCAGTTCCTCAAAAAGTTTAAACATAAAATTATCATATGGCTCAGCAATTCCACTCCTAGCATTGAAAACAGGTATTCAAAAAGTACATGCACGCACATACACATTTATGGTAGCACCATTCACAATAGCCCAAAGGTGGAAACCGCTCAAAAGTCCCGAAAAATTTAAAAAACTGGTATATCTGTATAATAGGATATTATTTAGCCATAAAAAGGAGTTAAGTACTGTTACCTATTACAGAATGAATAAATCTTGAAAACATTATGCTAAGTGAAAGAAGCTGGGCACAAAAGATCACATATTGTGTGATTCAATTTATGCAAAATATCCAGAATAGATAAATCTATTGGGACAGAATTAAGATTGGTTGGTTGCTAGGGGCTGGGGTAAGGAGGAACGGGGAGAAATTGCTTAATGGGTAAGGGGTTTCGGTTTAGAATAATGGAAATATTTTGGAACTAGATAAAGATAATGATTGCACAACAATATGAATACACTAAACGTCGCTAAATTGTTCACTTTAAAATTGCTCATTTTGTGTCATGTGAATTTTATCTCAAAACATTTTTTTTTGAAAAAAGTAATAAATGCTATCAAGTATAAGAAAATAAAAGTCATTTGAAACCCACATTCGAGAGCAGTAAACACACTTGTTAATGGATGTTTCCACACTCTATTATATGTTTACGTAACCACTATTTCTGATATTTTGGGAACTCTGCAGCTCCAGCCCTAACCACAGCATTCCAGGGAAAAATGATTGAATCTAAGGAAGCCAAATTTCTGAGCTCTCTGCAGCCTGTCCCAGTCAAGAAATGATGGAGTTAGCGCGCCACCTAGTGGTAAATTGATAAGTTGCGGCAAACCCTTAGCCAGAGCATATTAAACTTGAGGTTACTTTCTGCCTTTGAGCTGAAGTGGTTTAAGTCACTGGTCATGATACGAAGGTTCGAGTTACATGCCTTCTTGAATATTTCAAATTCTGAAATAACAAAACACTTTCTTATCCTGGATCCCCGAGGAAACAGAGCTTGAAGCAAAAGCATGCATGCTAACACCTTACAGGTAACTGTGCTCCCAGTGGAACAAAAGTGGAGGGACATAGCCAGTGAGGCAGGGAAGGAAGGAGAGCAAACATCAGGTGGCACATAGCCAAGCTGGTCACAGATTTGGGACCAGCAGAATGTCCTTGAAGAGGCCGCAGAAGTCTTCCAGGCCCCCAAGTGGCAGTGGTGCTGGTCTGGGTCCCGTGGAAGGGATGGGCGGAGATTTTCCTCCTTCATTTCCTCAAAGTCGCCCCCCTCCCCGCCCTCCCCCCGACGGTGGGTCTTTCTCTACACCCGCACTAGACACCGTGCAGGGCCAGGCCCCTGCCCTCCTTCTCTGACATGGCCCTGCCACCATGACATGACCCCACCACATCGTTTTAATTCTCTCATGGCGACATGGTCCCTCCATGAAGGCAGCCATGGAGCTCAATAAAACTTACTTTCCTGGAGTTGGAACCAGCTCCTCTGAAGCCTTCAAGAAAGCGGTAGGTGGAAGAGGTCTTTCTAGAGCCAGAACCCTGCTGGAGGGAATCCAGGAAAGTGTTTAGGCTGGGTCTGCACTCATGTCAACCTCAGGAGCCCGCGCATGCGCGCACACACGGCCACCACGTCTGTGGGCCATTGATGGATCCTCAGATCCCTTGTAGCAATTCTGCAATAGTATCGCATTGCAAACTTTCCAGAAAGTAGCTCTAGGAAGTTACAACTACCTTATTGACTAACGAGACACAGATGCATAGCTAGCTTCTTGCTGTGTCATTGGGTCACATTTAGAAGCAGTTACAGTTGTTGACCCAAATTAATTTGAGGCTGTAATAAAGAATAAAGAGCATTTAGCTGAGCAAAAGGAGCTGCGGCCTGGGAAACACAGATTCAGGTTATCAACCTGAGGCGCAACTGAATGAAGACTAAGAAAGCTGGAACTTATCAAGGCAAAAAAAGAATAAACTATAAGAATTGGCTGTTTAACATGATGGGTGGCGAATTCAAAAACGATTGGCCAAGTCCCTGGGCGGCCGCTGTGACGTAACAGGGCAGGGGCGGGGCGAGTTCCAGGACGCGCTTTACGGCAGGCGGGAAAGTCCAAAAGGCCTCGCCGCGCCGGGCTGACGTCAGCTGGCGTTCTGATTGACCTCCTAGCTCCATTTTACAGCTCCATTTTAGCTATTTTGGTTCATTTAGTTCTGAGAGGATTTGGGAGAGAAGTGGTTAGTTCAAAGAAGGGCCAGAGAGATTATTTTGAACCGACAACTATCCTGTGTGAGGTAGGTCGAGAAGGTTATAATAATTATCTCCATTTTATACAAATGTTAAACTCGGGCCTCGTCTTTAAGAGTAAGTACCAAGAGGAAGAATCACTTGCTGTGTCTTTTAAAGACCCTGGAATCATCCTGCTCTTTCTCGTGGGAAACCTTCATCCACACATGTATAATTGTTCCAAGTCTGCGTTTTAAGATGAAAATGCACGTTTTAGTGCAGTACCCAGTTCTGTTTACTTTTCCTATTTTGGCTCTTCATTGCAGCTACATCATATGATGGATGAAAACGTAAGCGCTGAAAAAAATTGTTATCATATATTTTTGCACTTGAACGGTTTTAACTAATCCGAGAATAGGTAAAACTGGTGATTTAAAAGGGATACACATAAAAATGAGTCTATACTTCCCCCTCGTGGTCAACAGTAACATCACAGGAAAGTGGATGTGCCAGTGAGAAAGAAATGTAGTTATTTTGGGAAACTGCTTGTACTATGGTTGTTATTACTACGAGACAGAGCTTAATTATTTGATTGTCCCCTAGTTTCTCCGAACTCTCAGATTCCTGTTCTGCAGCGTGGGGTGAATGCGAGAGCCTGCCTAAGAGAGTTACTGTGAGCGGACCAAGCATGAAGACAGCCCTGTACGTGGTCCAAGGTAAGCACAGAGGAGGTGACACCCTCATCTGTTAAACTGGAATAATCTCAGCTAAAACACTAAACGTAAAAGCTGTTAACTGAATTAGTGCAAGTCTTCTAATTTATTTGATTCTATATTTAAAATGTACACGTCCTATGAAATTTAAAATCTTTTCAAACAATAAATAATTTCTTAGGAAAAAGTGCTCTTCAATAAAAATTTTAGGTTCCTATCTTTGAATTTAAAAATTCATCTTATTTTTTCTTCTATTATAATCTGGAAGACCGGCTTCCAGATTTTTGGATTTCCCAGAAGAAATTTAAAAAAAAATCACAAATGGGATTGTTGAATTTTATTTTGCTCAGATACTTTAAAAAGTCAGTTTCCAAGTATGATAATGATTTCAAAAAGACAGAGCATTTAAACACTCAGAAGAAAAAAAAAGACATGTGGGAAAGACATTGTTTCAAAACGAAGGTCATCCTTTTGGTTGAGGAACTTACTGCCTTGGCCTTATTTTCCTCACCTGATGGCCCCGAGGGACTTTGTTCACATGTGATCAGCAGCAGTAGACGACCATTTAGGAACCACTGAATGAAGGAGGGTGTAGGTGTATTGGGTTATTTTTCCAGATAAGCCAAAATCAAGGCCATATAGATATGTGACAAGACACAGAATGTATATGTGGGAGCGTTCAAGCATTCTCCCTTTCTAGAAAACTCCTACATCTCCCTCTTAGTATTTCAGTTCGTGTTACCTCGGTGACTGTCAGTCCACTTCTTGCCATGGGTGTCTTTCCACACGAGCACTGCTGGGCCAGGAGCTGTCCCTTGGCTTCTGTGACACTTGGTTTTCCCCCCTCCTTCCCTGGCTACTTCTTGTTAGTCTCTTGCAGATTTACTCTCTTCTCCCTATACCCAGCGCCCAATTCCTATGTCTAATTCCTATGACAGTCATTCGAAGGCATGAATTCCTCATCACATTCATTCTAAAGATTTTCTCCAAGCTGAGAATGAAGTCTTCAATCTGCCCTTCCTCACCATTGCTCCTACATACTGGAGCCCTAGTTGCCCTCTCTTGGATGAGTTCAAGTTTGCAGATGTTGCTCTCAGCATGGGGTTGGTTCCAGGAATGGCATCAGGCAGAGTAGACCCAGCCTGCTGCCTCCTTTGCTCTTATTCATTACGTTCTTATTAGTGCAGCCAGATTGTCTCTGTTGACAAACATGTCCTTTTCCATTCTTATTGATTTAGCTTAATCGTTTTTCCACTGCTAACCTATTTAATCGCTAGTCGTACAGTTGTGTCTTTTTATTCTGAATTAGTAACTCTGCGCATATGTCCATTTCACATTAAACTAGAAAAATTAGCCTATAAATTTTTTAGTTGTGGGCCCCGATTAAATTAATGTTGAAGTATCTAGCCATTGGGTGTGAGGTTGTATTAATTTCTCAAATTCGTTGCCCTGTTCGGGAGACTGAAATGTGCCCACAACAGACTCAGATAGCTCAGCAGGTGCAGGGGTTGATAGAGAACAGAGGAGGCCTGCTCTCTTTAAATACTGGAAATGGCCTAATAAAAAAAAAAAAAAAAAATCCCAGCTAATGAGACTGTAGTTGGCTTTCTGATAGAATATGGGTGTATTAGTTTCCCAGGACTGTTACAGATTATTACCAATAAATAAATAAGTAATGAGAGATAGATAGATAAACGTATTTATCTCTCACAGTTCTACAGGCTGGAATCCAAAGTCAGGGTGTCGGCAGGGATTTGGGGGAGAACCCTTCTCTGCCCCTTCCAGTTGCTGGTGGCTCCAGGTGTGCCTCTGCTGCTGTTCGCACATGACTTTTCCCTTTCTGTGTCTCCATTTTTGTCTCCTGTTAGACATTTGTCGTTGGATTTAGAGCCTATCTGGATAATCCAGGGTGATCTCATCTTGAGATCTTTAATTTAATTACATCTGCAAAGACCCTTTTTGCAAATAAGGTCACATTTACAGGTTCCGGCAGGTCCAGGGGTTAAATACTAGAATTGGCCTAGTCAAAAACAAAACAAAACAAACAAACAAAAAAACCTAGATAATGAGGAAATAGTTGGCTTTCTGACAGAATATGGGTGGGTAGAATGTGGATATATCTTTTGAGGTGCCACCATTCAGCCTTCTACAATGGGCCACCCCGTGGCCTCAAGTTCCGTGACACTGGGGACTCCGGTTGTTACCTCAGCTGGCTTTTTAGTTTTCCTTTTTAAGCTTTTATTAGAAGCTGATAAGCTCATTGGTCACCGCCAGTTACTGTCACCACAGTTCGCTGTCTAATCTAGGTCGGGCTGGAGAAGTTGAATTTCACAGCACATTTCCTGGGTGGTCTGCAGACATGTTTTCTGAACCGGATCTCAGTTTCTGATCTGTTCCCATTACCGAGCAGCTGTGGTGTGACAGGAGGCTGTGCGGATCCAGCGCTAATGAACGAGCCTTTGAAGTGTAGGCTGCATTTGTACAGAGGCCTGAAAAGTGAATGCTATAGATTCAAGTTTTAACCTGTCCTAAATTAGGAGCTTAGTGTCTGGAGGGTGATTCTTTATTAGTTATGAGTTTTACAAATATCTTTTTCTGCATCTGAGGTTTGTTCCTTCTGCCTTTGGGACTGATATCTTTTGATAATTTGGACATTTTAAATTTTAATATAAGCAAACTTATAAATCTTTTTCTGGATATGCAGCAAAAAATATATAAAAACATATGTCAGAATACCACTTATACAAAGTTTAAACACAGGCAAAGTAATGCTATGTGTCACTTGGAGATACATACGTATGTAACAAAAGTATAAAGAACGTATAGAAATAATAAGATGGTGGTTATCCTGAGGGAGAAATAATTTGGTGAGATTCCGGAGAAAAACACAAAGTTCACAAATTTTGTTAGTAGTAGTATTTTTTTAAGTTGAATGGAAGTTACAGAACCAAAGTTGTCTGGAACCCACCCCTTCTCCCTCTGTGGGTTTTTTCTACTTAGACAGAATGATCTACAGAATCTTTAATGCCACTTTCAAGCTCGACATCAGTTTAACCATTCGACACTCAGCAAGAGCTCTCTGTCTGTAAATTCTGGGGGAGCTTGAGCACTGCACCGAGGAATCACAGTGACCCTCTTTTGTGATACCAGGGAGGGTTGGGGGGTTAATAGGAAAGGAAAAGAAACCTTTGCTCTTTTGATAAACATTTTCCAGGAATTTTCCATTCAAAATATTATATACTATATTTCTACAGGGCAAGTTGAAGTGATCCATTGTGAATTTTATAGATATGTACCAATAATTTTTTTCACGTGTTTTTATTCATTCCCAGCAAATATACTATTTATATTATTGAGCCACTCTCATTGGGATGGGTTCTCTTCCCATGTCTTTTTTCCTGACTGTAATTAGGGGAAATGGGGCTTGACAAGCACAACCCCCTCTGAAGGCTGAGCAGGAACAGTCACTTCTATGCTCTCTAAGGGCTGTGTTTCAGGGCCATAGTAAATTCAACTCCACGATTACGTAGAAATTTATCAAGTCCCCACGACTGAGGTGATAAGCACAAAATTGGCTCTCTGTGCTCAGGAGCTTTCATTCTAGTTGAGGAAAAATGAGGGAAGGGTAACGGGCACCGCGATTCCTAAAAAGGCAGATACGCTGAATTTGAGCTTATTCCATTTGATTTTATTTTTGTCTACCTTCCCTTCTTACCTGAGATCATTACCGAGAAGCCAATGCCAACTCCTCTAGAGGCGGGAAAGTTGAGTAATTCTCAGGCTCAGTCAGGTGCTTGCCCAGCGCCCAGTGAGCGGCCTGCAGTTTTTACTTCTCAGAGGGCGGGAACCCAAAGTGTGGTGCTCTGGCCAGCGTTCTTCACAGAGTCCTCCTCTCCTCCCACGTGACTCGAACTGCCGATGGGCAAATCCGACGCAGCTTTAACTGGGTCAAGTGGCTTGCTCCCTGGGAATAACTAGATGCATTTTCCCGTGGGTCGTAACCCAATTGGAAGATACCCTAAGATGAAAAACATGCCATGACCTGACTCATCGGTGCAGCTCTGGTGATCCCTAGAGAGGCAGAATGGCTTTGGGAACGGATGAGCCGTGGCTGGACTTTCCCGCTCTGCACACATATGAGACAGATGTATTATCACAGGCCACGGAGAACCGACCACAAATGTATTTTGGTTAATTAAAGTATTTTGTTAAATGTATACATACGTATATAATGATTAAAATAATAATAGTTAATAAATATTGAGGGCTAGCACCATGCGAAGGTTGTTCCATTGAATCTTCACATTAACTTTCTAAAGTGGAAATTATCCACATTATTATAATGAAAAAACCCAAGAGTCAGGGAGGATAAATAAAGTGCCCAAGGTTATGTGACCGATGAGTGACAGACTTGGGGTTAAAATCCAGGACTTCCTTACTTCGCTTTGAGTGGCAGCACACTCCACTGCTTCCAAAGCTTTTCTCCCCAAGAAAGCTTCGTTTTGTGCACAGCCTTTAGTTCAGAGGGGCACTAGGGAAGAGAAAACGTCACATTTACTTGTTAAAGAAGTTATTGGAAAGTCTACATAAATCCTTTAGCTACAAGGCTAAAGGAAGTGTATCACTCATTAGGAAAGGAAGAATTAAAATTAATTAATTTGGGCAACATTATCTTCCCCTCATCTCTGCATGGTTCCCTGCTCCTTGTTGGAGCCTGTTCCTTCTCTCCCTCTACCCTCACTCACTCTGTCTACCTCTGAAGAAATCATCATTAATTTTCCTTGAGACTCAACACTTGTTAAGAGTCCCTGCCTTGCAACTAATAAGTTTTATGAACAGTAGTCACTGGAGACCTGATATGCTTCAGTTTGGAGGTTGTACAGCCCAAGTGTTTATGAGCCATTTCCATAAAACAGGAAATGGCTTGTTGTTTTCTGAACAGTTGCCCTTGAATTAATCTCCTTGCCAAAAATCACAAGGTATGTAGCTGCTACCTGGTTTAATAGATGGAGGACCACAGTTTTTGCCTCCTGGTCCCAGATTTCAATGTCATTTCACAGAAGACTCCCTGACAATAGTGGCACCCATGGATGTTGTTATTTATGTTCTTCATAAGATCCCTGAAAATTGGGCCTTGAGACCTGGAGAAGGAGTAAAAAATCACTCCTCCTCACCCATTCTGCCCGACCACCTGTTCACACAAGGTTACGTTTTATTTTCTGTTTTATTAATAATATTAGCTAATATTTCTTGAGTGTTTATACTGTAGCAAATCCCAAGCTTTAGAGGTATGAGTTCTGAGACCCACCCTAGGAGATGGGCACTTGAAAAGATTGCCACGTGGAGACCTTTAGCCCCTTTCCCAAGATGCTGCGGGCAGTAGGTGTCAGCACCACTGAATGAACAGACGTGCGACTCCCCAGCCCATACATCTGCCCGGTTCGCCCTCTGCCCCTCACGGACTTGGCACTGCATGGCTTTTAGTCTGTGTAGTTTCCCTTGTCTGGTTAGTCCAGGGAAGCACTGTTGTCAGGGCGTTTGGATTGCACAAGCCGCGGGAATGAACAGGAAAAAGGACTTGGCGAGCACGGTGAGAGGAGAAGGCGAACGTGCAGTGCGATTCGGGCAGCGAACCGGCGATTCTGGGAAAGTGGACATGAAGGAGCTTTGCTAGACCGAAGCACGGGGACCAAGGGAAAATCAGGAAGTAAGTGGGGGGATGAGGATATAGGGCTGGACCCAGCAAATGTGTCAACTGCTTCTTAGGACTTCCTCTCCCCACCTTCGAAATAGAATTCTTACTCTTCGATCTTTGTGGCAATGATTCATTCATTTCCTTCACTCTCTCAGCTTGCATCTTGACACAGCTGTGAGATATACAGTACTCTGCGTGGCACGAGGAATACCAAAAGGAATCGAACGTGCGCCTGACATAAGGGAGCTTACTGTCCGGTGGGAGTGGCGAATGGAATGCCATCGTAAGGTGGTGATTGATAATGTGGTTTGTGGACTGAAAGAAAATGGGTTTACACTGAGCTCCACACACACAGGCTGTATGATCACAGGCAAAGCATGTAATTCCTCTAAGCCTCGGTTTCCACATCTGTAAAACGTCATGTTTAGTAGGAGCAGAAATAATGCACGACAAATATACGAGAGTTCCTACCATGTTATATGTGCTTAAAAAATGTTGGCTATTATTATTATGTAAGGAAGTAATTGCCTTTCATTATAAGAGGTGTTATAATAGAGGTGCGCTTTATGAAAATGAATTCTGTCGTGATCATGAAGAGATTCCTAAGTGTGTAAAGATTGGATCCAAAACATAAGTGATGACAAGTTTGACAGGCAAACAGTATGGGGTTGGAGAGGCATCGTAGAAAGAAGCAAAGATGTAGAAGATTGCAGGGAGCGGTCAGTGTGTTTAGGGGTCTGCAGTTGGCTGGTTGGAAGGAAGAGAAGGTGAAGAAGAGGTGAGTTTGGAGAGGGAGCTCGAGGCTGGCATCTTGAGTCTCACGGGGCTTGTAAGAAATCTCGTTCCTCACAAGTCCCTTGAGATCACTGAATGAATGAAATTACAAAATTATCTGCTACGCCTCAAAAAAAAAAAAAAAACCAATGGGAATGATTTGGGGTTGACGAAAGATTTTTAAAACCACAACATGGTTATTTTCCAAAAAGAAAGCAATCTACGGCAACAAGCTTTGACTCCTTGTCAAAGGATGAAATATTTTTCATAGTAAGGGAAGGAGGAAAGAAAAGGCCAGATGTCTATTGTTCAAAACATATTCATCATATTCTTCTTTGTATTAGTTCTCTTTCTCTGCTCGATTCCTTATCCCCAAACGGAAGAAAAATGTAAGCCTCAGCAAGCAAAACAGGAATGACGTTGATGCGTTGAGAATTTTTCTTTCTATCTTTTTCTTTTCTTCTCTTCTCTTCTTTTCTTTTCTTTTGCTAAACCCACAAAAATCTTAGCACTTGCAGTGTTTCTGCTGTAGTTCCTACCTTATGCCAGACAGTGCCTTGGATCACAGATGACTTGTGAATGAAATAGTACTTTGGGAGGCCAAAAAATAGCCCTGCGGGCGGAACATAACATTTATTGCCAGTACAAAGTGACCTCGCACTAAGGACCAGGAGTCGCTCTGGTTCTCTTGGAATGTCGGTGTCAGCAAGGACAGGCCGATTGCTCCTGTGTATCAGCACCGGAGTCGTTCTGGCGTAAGGTGTGACATGAAATCACACAAAAGAAAAAAGGACGAAATTGCATTAATCAGATGGTTGTGAGGGACGGGTTTTTCTTGTTGAATTTTCAGCTTAAATTAAGATTTATCCAGCTCTTTTTGGTGTTAAATACAAGTTGTTTTAACTCTCATTTAAAATCTTCCTGAAATGTGGAGGGGCCGCCTTGTGAACCCCGTGGGAGAAGGCGCAAGCCGGCCACGCAAAGCTTCTGTGTCACTTATTACACCCGAATGCTCGTTTCAACCAGCTGCCGCCCTAATGGTGGAAGGACAGCCAGTCAGCCAATCTGTGCCAGGAGACGTTTTCACTCTCCTCCTTGTTATGGACTGAATTGTGTCCCCCGCAAGTGACAGCATTGGGAGACAGGGCCTTTTTGGAGGTAAATGGCGTCCTTATAAGAAGAGGAGGAGATACAGAGCCGCCCGTCCATGTGCACACGCAGAGGAAAGGCCATGTGGGGACACAGCCAGAGGAGGGGCCTCTATAGAAACCAGCTCCGGCTGGGCCCTGGGCTTGACTCCCAGCCTCCAGGACCACCGGGAAACACATTTCTGTCGTGTAAGCCGCCCGGTCTGTGGTGCTTTGTCATGGCAGCCCCCGCAGACTCATACACTCCTCTGGATGCGATTGTGATGTAGATGAGGAAAATAAGGAAAACTTTTATTTGTTGAGCCATGACTACGTGCCTGGCTTTGTGCTTGGGTGCTTCGCGCCTGTCAGTTAATCTAGACCACAATCCTGTGATGGGAACTTGGCTCATCAGTTGGCACGTTCTTCTGACAGGAGAGTGGAAGAACGCACTGGCTAGTGGCTCTGACCTCCCATGAGGAGGATACGGCCATTCAGGGCATCATAAAGTGAAAAGGGTTATTTTTAAGGCGCACATGAAAATCATGTCACTAACTTAATTCATTCTGATTTTTAGATCTAAGGCAATAAGCTTGTCACATACTGAGTATAAAAGTTGTGCTTAACACCTTAACCTTGTTTTACCCAGCACGTCTAGTACCAGGGTTGTGTTGCTGTACAAGCACACTCCTTACAGCAGAGGGCAGCCTCTGCCTGTGAAAGGAATAAGATTATCCCCTCCCGGGGTCCCCACCACCCTTCACGGATCTCAAAACTATGCTAATGTTTCCCGCTTCTTTCTGATATATTTTTTCTCTTGAAAATTTATTACTGAAATGTAAAGTTGTGTGGTTAGATGAGTCTTGGTAAAAAATCATCTCGAAAAAAATTATTTTTGATAAAGTAAATCTTGCCAAGGAGCTTTTGACATGATCCTTTCCTGGAGAAGGATTCTCTGGTGTTAGAGAAAAATGAATCCTATTTTATTTTTGCCATTGACTTTTAATTTATAGAAAATCTCACATATGTAGAAAAGGACAGAAGACATTAGAACAGATAAAGGAATACCCACCACTCAGAGATATGAAGCAAATTATATTAGATTTTAATTTGCATTTCCTAAACACTTGGAAACTTGTCATATTCACTAGCAAAATCTGAATGAAAGTGATGAATGAAGGAGACGTGGAAGAGATGTCAGAAGTTTGGAGTTGTCATTCATACATATTTCTAACCATTGAAAGATGGTGAAAACATAGCTTTATGTACATAATAAAGAATATTGTTGGGTCAGACAATGTGGATTTTAACCCTCATTCTGCCTGCTCCTTGCTTTATGTAACTTGGGCAAATTATTCACCCTTCCCAAGCCTCAGCTTCCCCACCTGTGAAATGTGGACTGATCACCGTGCTCACTTCATAGGGTGATAAGGATTCTAGATGAATTGCACGTAAAGCATTTAGCACAGCATCTGGCACATAAGAAGTATGCGAGGGCATTATTAACCGCCTTAGGCTTCATTCCTTCTTCATGTTTGAAATGAGGGACTTAGAAGGAACCTCCAAGTCCACTATCAATTGAAGATGCTAAGCTGTCTGCATGTCCAACTTTTATTGCTAATGCCCTGGCGGGCTGGAGGAATTGGAGCAGAGGGAAGCCTGTGCTCTCCCTGTCAGGCACATAAGTGATGACAATAGTGTGTGACACAAATCTGCATTATCTGGTTGGTAGTAAAATATCTCCAGGGCAGAAAGGTGATGACTCTCACTCTATTGTGTTCTTTCATGTATTTTTCTCCTAAATTCTTATAAGGGGAGGGACTATATTTCTACGTTCAAGCCAATTAAATTAGAATCATTTATCGGGTGCCTAAAATGGATAAGCCCTTGCTAGCTCTCGTGGGAGAAAGAGAAATGAAACACAGATTCTCCCCATTGTGAGACTATAACCCAGGAGAAGAAGATAAGATATGGTTACAAATATACAAAATGTAAGAAAGAAGGTGGCAAATCCCATAAGTAAAATTTACTCTGAGAGTACAGAGAAAAATAGTAAGACTCTACACAAATGAGCCTTCCAAGCAGGTAGCATTTGAATAAGATGAGATGGGGCGAGCATGGGCGTGAAGACAGGAACACTGCAGACAGAAGAGATCAGAAGCCGGCGAGACCGCCTTCGTGGCCTGGACTGGTTAGGGCAGAGATTTCAGGATAGGATGCCGCGGGAGATAGGACTGAAAAGATAAATCGGAGCCAAAATGCGGAGGGCTTCAAATGCCAAGTTAAGGACTTTAGACTTCATGAGGGGTGCTGAGGTCGGACAGTGTTTGGGGGCGGGGGGCAGTGCAGGGAATGGATGGAGGGGGAGGGAAGTAGGAAGAAGAAACTATCAGCAAGGGACTTCCGTGGTGTCCTCAGAGAGGTTACAGACCCAAATCATGACCCCGGTGGTAGAAAGAGGGTATGGATGTGAGAGACATTGGAGGATGAGTCATTCATTCACTCATTCTTCCTTTTTAGACGCCCGCTCTAACCGGGTTCCTGCCTCCCATGGGGAATTCGAAGAGAAACTAGAGGACCCCCCGATCAGAGTTGGAGGGAGATGATTTAATCACTGCTTAGAATTTCAAGGATGTTTGTCATGCTGGTGGGAAAGGGGTGGCTATTGAGGAAGTGAGAGAAGTGGAGGACAATAATGCTGTTGACAGGGAAGGTCAGGAACGTGGGGAGGAGGACCGAAGCGGGGAAGATGCGTCTGGATCCTGAGAGGAAGATGCGTCTAGATCCTAGGAGGTGGATGAACATGTGGGTAAGAACGAGGGAATGCGTGAATGCACGGAGGACTGGCTGAGCAGCGGGAGCTTTGCCGCCCTCCGTGACCCGGCTGCGTGAAGTCTTAATCATAAAGCCTTTCTTTATGATTAAACCTCTCTGAGCAAAGCAGTCCCTCAATATTCTAAAACATTTTCATAATCAACGGCAAAGCAAGATGGGGAGCTTAGTTTTTCATTCTTTAGACCAGTATGGCAAAGTTCAGAATGATAAAATCGGCAGCCAAAATATGCAAACAGAAATACTTACTCTGTGTTTTTCTAACATCTTTTAATATTTTTTCAACTTTTAAATCAAAATTCAGTTGCTCCGGACTTGTTTTTTACCCAGTGTTTTGACTTTTTTTTTTAACCTCTGATGTTATGCCAATTCTGTGTGTGTGTGGACAGAGGGGGAGACTGACTCCGTGTTAGACTACTTTATATAACTGCTTGATTTACTGTTAGAGCAACTTTCTTTCTATAAAACATTTTTAAAACCCCATTTGTTTTATTATGCCACCCTCTAATTTTTCTAAGCATCGATGTGGGTTTTCCCTCAAGAGAGCTCTAGAGGTTAAGAATGAAGCTTCTGACCGGTCCTGCCAACTTGATCTCACCTGAGTCAAGTCGAAGGATTTGAGGATTAAAAGGATCAAGCTGAATGATGTCCACAGACACAGGTTATCCTTCACTTTTGAGACCTCAAGATCCCAGGACTCCACAGGTTGCCCAGCTGTACGCTCTGTTGTTTCAGTAAAAGCACAAGTCGGAGCCCCCCACCTCGGCCTTCGAGCCTCGCATCCTGCCCTCACAGAGGATTCGAGGCCTTTCCTGTGGAACAGCTCGGTCTCCATGAGATGTCAGTGGAGCCAGGGTCAGTACGCCAGCCGACCCGAGGGGAAGTCGCTCCTGACTCGGAAGCTTTGGAGAGAGGCAAAAAATTTGAGATCATCTAAATCATACCTAGATAGCTTTGTCTAAAGGATGTGGTGTTTTCCAGCATAATTTGGTTTTAAACAGATGTGTAGAATCATCTCATCTAAACATCTGTCCCAGAAAGAAGCTGAAGCTGAAGTTTCTGCACCAGATGATGGTGGCTATAAGGAGTGGCCCTGCCATGGCTTGTTCTGCTGGGACCAGGCTTTTCTGGCCACCTTCATGACAGAGGTCCTTGTCCCAGGAATAAAGGACGCGGGGTGTGGACCGTCGTTCTCATGGTCGTACCGTTGAGTTACTATCCTGCCCTTACCTGGTTCTGTGAAACTGAGTTCCAGAACATTATGAGTCTACGCTTTTTGTTTACGTGGTATTGAGTGTGCAGGGTTGAGGCGGGGCAACCTCCAGCTACACAGCATGCAGCCGTGGAGCCAGTTGGTGTCCCTGGAATCTCAGTTCTGCCATATTTTGTTGGACACAAATTTTTGACCTGTTGTTAAACATACATGGGATTCCCAGGGCTCTTCGGGTGGCAGAAAGAGCCTGCACATTCTAGGAAATGGAGACCATTGGTTTTAAAGAGGGGCAGCCTGTCGTGAAAACAGCAACGTCTCTGGGACACGGTAGGTTTGTGGGGAAGCCATACCTAGGTTCCAGCCCAATCTGCCACCGAATCGTCAGTGTAGTGTAGAGAAAGTCACATGACCTCTCTGGGCTTCCATCTCTTCATTCATAAAATGGGATGGTTAAAATTAGAAGGATTTTTTAAAGTGTGCTTCCCAGACGACCTGCATCAGAAGTTTCACCATCTTGTTACAGTGCAGATGTCCGGCCCCTCCTCTGAGAGGCCAGTCAGGATCTCTGGAGCTGGGTTGGGAGAACCACGTTTTCACGAGCTCTCCAGGCCTTTCTCGGTGCACACAGTGTAGTGGGAACCATTGGACAGGACGGTCTCTCACGTTCCCTGTGCCCATATAATTATAGGGCAGACTAGACCTGAGACAAAAACAGGAAAGCAGCCTCGGACAGGCTTCGGTTTCCCACTCTCTTTGGGGCTCCACTCCCACAGTGATGCCTGGCTGACCTTTTCCTCCACCTGACCCACCACCACTGGCCACCCTCCCACTTCCAGGAGATAAGACCCAGCTTGTCGGGGCCGGTTCTCCTCTTTTCCTGCCCTCGCTAAGCCTAATCAGCCGTGCCTGCAATTAGCTCTTCACACTCTCTGCCTCTGCCGATATGGGCAGGGGTTCGACCAGCTGAAAGCGTTTTGGAGACCACTAAGTGTTGTGCAGACGGCAGGCATCCTTCTAGTAAGCTTACCCAGGCTGGGAGAGGGGACAAGCCCAGAGCGCGCCTCGGCCTGGAACCCCAACCCGTTCCCATCAAAATGTCAGTTTTCTAGCGGCAGTGACCCACCCAGGGAGATGACGCCTCTGGGAGAACTTCAGACCCAGTTACAGGTGGGGAGGGCAGCCTCCTGGCAGGCGGGCGGCGTGACTTCTCTGGAAGACGTGACTGTCGTTCCTGGCATCTCATCAGGCGGCAGATGCTCCCATGTAACATCAGTTCTCTCTACAAAAATGCGCAGAGCTTCGTCTACATGGCTTTACAGAGAGGAGATGCAGGTAAAATGTCTCGAACCTTGTGAAGCAGCTCGGAATACCTAGAGGCCAGTCTAAATTTTCAGCCCCTCTTCCCGCGTGCCTCAGCTTTGATGCACGTGAAAGCATAAAGATTTCTAGGACCCTAACAAAACATGGTTGCCTAGTGTGCAGTTCTCACCTGTTACCTCATTTTTTTCAGGGTGTTTGAAATTGCAAGAATCATGCGCTACAGGCTATTTCTCCTTGTTTCAGAAAGATGAGGGGCTCACTTGAACAGTGAGACGTTGACTCTGGGATTCTCTCACGGCCTGTGGCCTTCGATTCAACCCTAGTGATTTAAGGGAACTCAAAGGGCCATGGCGAGCAGCCGCAGTCTGCAGATTATTTTCTTTTTAGTTAAAGCAAAAATATCAAGACATAATTTTCTTAAAGTATCGACCGAGCCAGTTTGGTGAGCGGTGGGGGTGGGCTTGGAACCCTCATTGAGAAGTGCTTCTGGGACACCCCTGGCCCAAGTGGTCTCTGAGCAACACATTCAGATGAGCTGGTAATCACAGGTCTCAGGAAAGCCTCTGTTTTACCAAGTATACACACACACACACACACACACACACACACACACACACACACACACACACACACACATTGCATCAGTAACAACCACAGCACTAAGGTAAAGCACTATATGGGTAATCACTAACATTTATTGAGTGCTTACTGCGAACCAGGACCTGAACTAAGCTTTTTATGTACGTAACCTCATTTACTTTCCTTTAATAGTAGATACTGTTATTATTTCCATTTGTACAAATGGAGAAGTTGAAATTTAGAGAAGTTAAATAACATCCAAAATCACCCAGCTATTGAGTGCTGGAGGCAGAACTGAAGTCCAGAGCCTGCTCTCTTAAAATAGCAGAATGTACAGGCAATAAACACATAAAAAACGAGCCCCGATCCCACTCTGCAGCGAACTATTTGTAACATCGCTGTTGTGTAGCTTTCCAGATTTTCCCCTATCTGTCATATAGAAAATATATATATTTGATCTGTTTTTTTTTTTCATTTCATAATATATAGCCTAGAAATATGTCTGTGTGATTGGAGTTTTAATGACAGGCAGTGTAATGGTCTGGTCACTCTGGGTCCTCCAAATTTGGGCAGCAGAAAAGCTCTGATCCAGCTTGGTGCCCGCAAAGTGCACAGGCGATGGTTTCATGAAATGCAAAGCTGGGCACCCGAGTAGATATCAAGACCACAAAGTCTCCCGGCTTTGAAACCTATTCCAGCACATTCTCACATTCCTGTATTTTACAGACAAGGGTAATGAGCCCAGGAATTACCGCCCTCCAGCTTCAGGGGAGTGAAAAATGAAGGGTTGTTTTGCGAGTAATGCGATGCCAGACAGCTGGCTCGACAGGCAGCGGTGCCAGGCCTCCTCTGAAGGCCAGTGCCGCCCCCACCTCGTCCTCACCACCGAATGTCACGGCGCCCCCCACGCGGGGGAAATCTGTCCTTCTACAGGATGTACGGCTGCAAGAGGAAAGCAGGTTTTACTGGCTTGTGGTTTCCTAGGCTCCCGGAACGTTGAATCCAGCCTGCGCATTGGCAGTTGAAGAGCCCAAGAGAAACCGCAGGGTTGGAATTGATTAGTTCCTGTTGGTCCCCCTCTTCCGCCAATATCAGTACCTGTCTCTTGATAAATGGACACATGGACACAGTCCAAACACAAGGTCCTCAACAGCAAGCAATAAAAATGTGCCTTGACCCACTGAAATAAATTGTACCAAATGGAGTTATTGTTTCCATTTATTATTTATTAGTCATGTCCCATGGAGCGGCTAGTGGAATAAATATATTTTTTTCCAGTGGAAAATGAATATATGACCCATAAAGAGTAACTGCACAATCAGATGTAATAACGATCACAGAACAAGTATGCCTCCAAGTGTGGGCCAAGTTTAATTCTCTACCTGGAGGAAAAGTCCCCTTGCCTACTGAGGTATGTTTCGCCACTGAATCCTTTCTCAGCCCATACCTCAGAGTCATCTCTCCTGTTCTTTCTCTTTCTGCCACCGTAACAAATTTGCTAATGGCTCCTTCCAGGAGCCATAGTTAGAGAGATATTGATGAGGCTGAGAGGCTTTGACGAGCGGTTCAGGATGGTTTTTGAATTGATTCAAAAGAATGGCCGCTTTGATACAATATTTTATTTGAAATGAAAGAAAATGTGTCACCGAGTGATAGTAGCAACTTATTCAGCATCACTGTCACATTAGGATGTCTCAAGAATGTATTGAGAATTTGATTAATTTGTCTCCCACCTAAAGATGACCTAGAAGAAGATGGAATCATTTATATTTATTATCGCCTAGCATTTACTTGATAATTTAGTAGATACAAACAGCAGTATTAAAGATTAACAAAGTGGTGAACACTGGAGCTGGATTTCTCTTTTAGCCATAGAAGATAGTGTAGCGAGGAAGCACTCATTAGTTTTCCAAGCCTTTTTGCCATTAAAATAACCTATGCAGGACCATCTTCCTTGTTCTGTTTTATAATTATCACAATTAAGAAGACCATAAAAATGTGGGTTTTGGTTAGGTAGTGGCCTCCCCAGTAAGCCTGCTAGAATAATGCTGAGTTGCCTTCTAAGGTCCATGGTGCTTCTGTTGACCTCAGACTTCAGTGACACACTGTTTTCAGTCAGAGCGAGCTTTCTGAATGGTCGCCAACCCCGTGCTTAAACATGTCAGTGGCTCCACTTGGCTATGAGGGTGAAGTGCAAAGTCAAGAGCGTGGCTTAAAGAGTTCATCTCAGCTCTTGCTCTTTGCCCTCACTCTAGTTCCCAGCCGTACCGTGAACCACCACGAGTTCCCCTAGTGCTGTGTTTGTCATCATATCCAGGCCAGGGTACAGGCTGGCCCTTCCTCCTGGGCCCCACGGTCTCATGTCCCAGTCCCCAGCTTATCTTTTCTTAGGTCTACACTTCGAAGCCACTTCTCAGCAGATGCCTTTCCTGCCTGTGGCAGGTGACTCTGGTGTGTGCTCTCTGGGCCCCTGAGACTGGCAGATGTAGTTGTTATAGTACCTGCCAGAGGGCCACGTCCCCTCCTTCCGAGGCCACCTCCTTCGATAGCTGTGTCTCCGCTTCACTCCTAGCTCTGCTGCTGTTCATCTCCTATTCCTGTACATGGGCGAAAGTGGAGGGAGCGGCCGTAGGGCAAGGCATCATTCCTTATTCCTCACTGAACTACCATATAAGGGTGCATGAGAGTATGTGAATTTACAAAGACTTTGGAGGGGTGTTAGAAATTTATATCACAGCAACAGAAACGACCTGGACGAACAAAGATCAAACAGCCCTGGGCTGAAAGTCCTTTGGCACTTTCCCTCTGCCGGGAATTTCTCACTTTTCTTAGAAGTTGGACCGTCCTTTTCAGAAGCCTGTCTTCTTTCTCACTCTGCCCCCTCCTCATTGCCTTCCTTCCCCTCTGAAATCCCAGTTCCTTTCTTTTTTCTTTTTAAATTTTAAAAGAATGATTGCTAGCCAGTGCGATCCTTTTCACACACAAGTCATGGTTCAGTATACTCAAAACTTGACATCTCACTCAGCATAAAAGTCAAACCCTTACAGGCCCCCACTAGTTCGGGACGGTCCCGTGACCTCTCCGACGTCACCTTCCTCTGCTCCCCTGACCCAGGTCTCCTGGCCGTTCCGAGCACCTGCAGGCACGCTTCCTCCTCCGGTCTCTGCGCTGCCCGCTGCCTCTTCCCGGAGCGCCGGTTCTCGGATGGCCACATGGTCGCTGGCCTCAGCCCCAACGAGTCCTTGCTCAGCTGTCTCCTCCTCCGTGAGCCCTTCTCTGACCGTCCTCACGGACAGCGCCCCCAGCACTTTGGTCCTCAAAAGCGTTGTCTGTGGTCATTGTCTCGCCTCACCAGACTGTAAGCTCCAGGGAGCAAGGGTCTTGGGTTTTATTTACCGATGGATCCCAAGAGCCGATATAGCACACAGCGGCCTCTCAGCAAATCCTTTCCTGTCCTGTCAGGGCGTTTTCCCTAAACAAAGACTGTTCCCACCCTAACTGTCTTAGCTGATACTTTTTTGTATCTTTTATATTTTATTCTATTGAAATTGCCTATTTTCTCACTTATCACCCCCACTCAACTGCCTTTTAGTTCTTTGAAGGTGGGACCTACACATCTTATTATTGCTGAGAGTATCTTAATAATGCTTGATTGGCTTATAAGAGATTCTCACTAAGTATTTGTTGAAAAAATAAATACTAATGCTCGATAATTATACAGTGTTTTATTTATGTACAGAGGACTTTAATCCTCCCACAGAGCAATGATATCATTGCCATTTTAAAGCTAAGGAAGTGAAAGCTCAGTGAATTTTAGGAATTAATTCAAGGTCATGCAGTAAGAAGCAAACCGAAGTCTAGCTTTTCACCTCTCCATCCCGTGTTTTTTCCATTATACTGCACTGCTTCCCCGTTCTCAGATCCATTATGATGCTGGGACGCCAACTGTATTTGTTACTGTGTTCAAACAATGCCAGGATTGCTATGTTAGTCCATTAGCGTCAGCATCAGAAACTTTTTCTTCCCCTTAGGAACCATGAGCAGGCGTACCAACAGGTCGCGTAACCACGTGTCCTGAGGCAGGTGTGCGTGAAGCAGCCCCTCCTGTGAGGTGCTCTGAGTTACCCTAGAACACTGACCTCCCCAAGGACGAGGTTATGTCCCCATACTTTCCATCTCAAGAGCTTTGACTCTTGGCCAGAATCCAGAAATTCCTCACCAAAAATTCACTGCATGTGGGGGAGGTGTACATCAGCGGGACATCTTTCGTTAGCAATTTATTTTGTCGTCTAAGTGAAAGTTAGCTTATCTTTTTGTTTTTAGTGTCATTTCTAAGACTTCCTACTTTTAATCCATATCTAGTTCTGCAAATACCTCTTTTTGTAAATGTGTGTTTCATTTTAATATTCTTTTTGCTTTTATTTTTTTCACAGATATATATTAAAGAAAATTTTGTTTAGATTTTCTCATTTATTTACACCGTGCAGATCAACATATTTCTTTTTCATAATCCTTTGGCATCCAAGTGACACGCCCCAGGCTATACACAAGCCGATGGCAGAGTCAGGATTCCAGAACATCAGCTCTCTAAACGTTTGACCACGGGTCCTTAAGAAACAAGCCTTGTGAATGTCAGTGCTATAGGGGTTGACCTTTGTTTGGAGACTTCCTCTGCACTGTCCAGTACTGCCAATGTGTGTGTTCTGTTTCCTTGGCTTGACATAAGAATCAAAGCAGCAATTTTTATTTCTAAGGCAAGAGAAGGGATCTACAACAGGGGTTTAATTATAGAATTGGCAGTTGCTGGCACTGCTCATATTAGTGTTTGTTTCTTTGACACGTGCCATTCACATTTAAGCACTGTGGCTACTAAAGAAGTTGACAAAACCTTTTGCGTGTGTCTCCTTGAAACACCTGACCCATAGAGGTAAGTCACACTCTGCAGATCAGCCCCGAGCTGTTGATTCTCTGAAACATTTCTTAATATGTAAGGCTCTACGATCCTGGAATTTTATTGACCACCGAAAGTTTCCTGTGTTCTTTAGCTTGGTTCAGTCATGGAAATTGAGAGCAAATGTCTTTTCGATTGTTGAGAGTTCTTCAGAAATATTGGTTCCCTGTCTTCTATATGAGTACAAGGATATACCCAAGCTAATGACTCTATATACGTTGGTGGGAGCTGCGAAAGGGAGTAGTCTTAAATGCAATAGGAAGGTTGAGAGGTGACCCTGGAGGAAGTGGCAAGGAAGTGGGACAATAGGAAGGAATCCTGAGATGCTGTCAGTCAAATGCTCCAGCTGATGACATGGTTTCTGGACTGGGACCAACAAATTGTTTGGCTGCAAAGAGAAGGCCACCAACCATTCCTTTGATTGTGCCATTCACTTTGCATCTACCATGAATTGCTGCAGGCTCATATTACTGTCAAACTGTATTGAGTTTATCATGTAGACATAGTCTGAACTATTTTATCCTCTAATAATCTCTGATATACCTTCTAATCAAAATAACCTTCGTGGGTGCATGTGAATGCTTCTAAGTTCTTTTTTATTGAAAAGCGAACTTTAAAATCTTGAGTTAAAAGCCTAATGGAATCTGGATATCTTGACACATGTTAATATACCTCATGCTAAGTCTGCTCTGGAAGACAGGGTGCCACGTCACATACAGATGCATGAAATACCTTATGGGGCCACAGTAATCTTCTTCAGAAGATTCTTGGGCTCCATTTTATTTCCCAAGATCAATTTATATGTCTGAGAGCAATTGTACTGCATTGAATGTATGAAGCACTTAAATACAGGCAAAGACAAAACAGGAAGCTTTAAGTGTCATGTCAGGGTAAATAACCCTGTGTGCCTCACACACAGCATAGATAACTGTACATCAGCGTGGATACCGACACATGGAAGCGATTAATAGAAATATTTTCAGTGAGAAATAGAAACATATCTATGGCCAGTACTGAAATGCATTAAGCAAGATGAACTTTTTGGAGAAAGTGAAAAAATAATATTTGCTAAAAAAATAAAAGCTTTTGGCCGTCATACAGTAATGTGTAATACTAGTGTTTCCGAGGTTCCCTGTCCTTCGGTCCCCTTTATTCATGAGTGTGTTGGAAACAGCAGACTCTGATTCAAATCCCCTCAAATTCAAGGACTGCAGTAATGTCTGCTGGCCTCTTTGGGAGATTTTCCTAGAGTGATTGTGCCGTCTGGAATTTAATTTATTTGTTTTCAAAATGGAGGAAAAATAATTCAGAGCTGGATATGGATCACACAGTGTATATATATACATATATATATACACATATATATGTATATATATGCCTTTTAAGAAATTGTTTGCTGAAAAATTATTCACATTCCAAAAAAAGCAAAATTACATCCACTCCATTTCTCTTACTCCTTAAGCCCCAAATGACCTAAGCTTAAAAATAAAAGTCCCCAGAGGAGATTTAGTGTGTGAAATGAATTAACGGGAACCACAATGGCACTGAAGTTAATAATTATGTAGTAAAAGAATGAAAAATCGGTATGCTTCTGAAGTTAACATAACAAATAAGGAACATGGAAGAAGCACACTTTGCCAAGATCAAGAATGTGTTCAAAAATAGAAACTTTGAACTAGAATTGTACCTATTGTCTATGTTAGTTTGCTCAAGGATGATGTTTTTGTTTTTTAAGAGGAAAAGGTCTAAAAATATATTTTGCAAGTGACAAAAAGCTGTTAGGTATGAAATGGCTCTTAGAAAATAATATATTTATGATTCAAGTGTAAATGAGTCAGAAACATGTGGATTAAATTTCCCTTAAATCTGTTCAAATATTAAAAGGTGGTGGGGAAAGGGACTTGGCAAATGTGTTGGAAGTTTTTCAAAACTGCGATGTCTAAATGTATACTTTGAAACTGCTATGAAGTCTGAATTCCCTGTAGACTCTGTGATTGGCTTAAGCAGGTAGATCCTATAGTCGTAGGAGGTTAATTTAAGTCATTTCTTTGACAGTGAAAGCCTATGTGTTTATGTAAGAATTATTTACCATCATTCAGCTGAGAGCTCTGGAAAGAGATTCATCTGCAAAACAAAAAATTAAAAATCTCATGTCTAAGTGGACTGAGTAAGGCCAGTTTTAGACATTAAAATCCGAATGTCTGATTTTGTCTTGACCTTTTAAAAATCTAACATGCTTTCAGACCTTCGATAGGTATGTTGCACTAACAGGTTATGTTGTACTATGCAATCACTCAGAGTGATATTCAAAATATTTACTAACCTGCAACTCATGGACACCATGTTCAGAAGAAATGCTAGCATCCCAGTGTATACTTGCTGAATGTCAGCTCTCCCAGGAGCTACCTTTTTAGAAGTGTGAGTTCAATAAAGGTAAATAAAATAGCCTTTGGAACTCTGGAAATACAGTTGTGTGGAAGCTGTCCATTCCCTGTGATAGCCCATCTGTGATAGCGCCCCATGTCGGCATGGCCAGGACTGGATTTGGACCAGCAAGCCATGCCCCTTATTCATGTTCTAGATTGTGCTCAGACCCCACCCATTGTTCATAAATTCTTGAACCCTCATCATGAAGTGGTCCAGACAAAACTGTGTGAGGAGGTCAGTGCACATTCATCATCATTGCCAGAAAAACGAATCAAGATTTATAGGCCACAATTGCAATGTGAAGGACAGATTATTATTTATGTAATAAGTCCATGATTATCTATTTTGGCCTTTACTTCACTACAAGATCTTTTAACTTATTTCTTGACGACACTGGCATTATTAAGAATTCTTTCCCAATCAACTCACTTTTATTTTATCTGGCATGAAACAATGGGCTAATGAGAGTTTTCACTATATTATGGCTCCATATGCATTTATTATTTTTTTTCTCATCATTGCAAAAACTATCAAAGCCGGGCTCTTGTCCAACCTTAAGGAAAATATGTATATCTCTGTATGTGTATAAATTTGGGGATCTTAATATTTTCTTTCAAGGCACTATGGATGTTTGGATTGTTCAGATTTATTTTTAGGCTTTTCCTTTTCAATGGAAGAAATTCTCCCTAAAAAAATGTTGCTCTGTAGTCTCCCCATGAGAGGTGAGAAAGCAAGTCTTTATAAACCAGTGGTGAAATGTCCTCCAAAAAACATTTTTAAAAGTATTAAAATTTTGGATGTGAGATGACCAATTTTAGAGTAGCTTAAAAACAGCTTTTTAAAAGCAAAACTGCCCCCTTGACATTTAATGATGACTCTAAGTAGAGAAAAGTAGCACAAATTTTTTTCTCTTGAGGATTTATTATTTCTTGTAAAGGGAGGAAAGTCAGTTTCTGGGATTTAAATTTTGACATTTGAAAATGGGTATAAAGTTAAGTATAAAAGCAGGGTAAGTTCCAGAGATTCTCTATGAAGCATAGTACCTATAGTTAATAATGAGGTATTATAATACAACATTATAGTAATTATAATAACAAGGTATTGTGTACTTAAAATTTTGTTGAGAGGGGTAGCTCTAATGTCGAGTGATTTTACAACCCCAAACAAAAATAAAACAAAATAAAAACCCAACAAAGGGATACGGGAAAGCTTTTGGAGATGGTGAATATGTTTCCTACTTGGTTGCACTGATGGTGACACAAGTATATACATATATCCCAAATCACCAAATTGCGTATGTTAATTATGTGTCGTTTTCATATACCAATTATTCCTCCATAAAGCTGGGGCTAAAAATGAGAAAAGAAAAGTTTTTAAAAATGCATTTCAAAGTAAAAGATAGTTTAAAATAATACATGTTATAAAAAATACAGTCGTCTTCTGTTATCCGGGGTTTCACTCTCCATGGTTTCAGTGACCCACAGTCAACCTCAGTCCAAAATATGAAGTGGAAATTTCCAGAAATAATTCATAAGTTTTAAATTGCAGGCCCTTCTGCGTTGTCTGGTGAAGTCTCGCGATGATCCGCTCAGGAACGCGACTCATCCCTTTGCGCATGGTCTCCACGCTGGAGACGCCCCCTGCCGCTGGTCACGTAGTAGCCATGTTGGTTATCAGATTGACTGGGGGGTATCGCAGTTTGTGTTCCAGTCACCCCTATTTTAATTTGTAATGGCACTAAAGCGCCCGAGTAGTGATGCTGGCAATTCAGATGTACCACAGAGAAGCCAGAAAGCGCTTCCTTGAAGTGAAAAGGAGAAAGTTCTCGACTTAAAAAAAAAAATCATATGCCGAGGTTGCTAAGAGCTATGGTAAGAACACATCTTCTCTCCGTGAAATTGTAGAGGAGGAAAAAGAAATCCAAGAAATCTGGGCTAGTTTTGCTGCTGTACCTCCAACTGAAAAAGTTATGGCCATTGCGGGTAATAAGTGCTTAGCTGAGATGGAAAAGGCATTAAATTCGTGGGTGGAAGCTGTGGACAGAAATCGCGTTCTGACTGAGGGCAGCGTGTTGCACCGGAAAGCACTGAGCCTGAAGAAAGTTTCAGCAATGGACCCCCTGAAACGAGTGAACCCAAGCCAGGTACAGCAAGCAAGGGGCAGTTGCCCAGATGCAGGAATAGGTTTGAACTGAAAAAGTATGAGAATTACTGGAGAGGCTATGCCCATGGAGAAACTGCTGCTACATTTCTGGCAGAGTTGAAGAAGTTGATTAAGGAGAAAACGTCCCATCCACAGCAAGTCTTCAATTGAGATGAAACTAAGCTTTTGGGGAAGAAGATGTCCGAGGGAGCTTATATTCATAAAAGTGCAAAAAAGCATAAAATGTGGAATGACAGATGAGCGCTGGTTCTTATGTGGCAATGCTGAAGGCACATGATGAAGCCAGGAGTAGTGTGTAGAGTGAAGAACCCACATGCTCCTGAAAACAAAACAAAAGATAATCTGCCTGTGTTCTGGCAACGTATTAGAAAGCGTGGGTGACAGCCATCTTGTTATGGAACAGCTCCACCAATACAGACAGGACAAGAAAAAGGGTGAGTACGGCACAATAAGATATTTTGAGGAAGAGAGAGAGACCACATTCACATAACTTTATTATATTTTTGTAACGTATTTTATTATTGGCGTATTTTATTATATTTTGTAACGTATTTTATTATTTTATTATCTCTTACTGTACATAACTTATAAATTAAACTTTAGCTTGATCTATATGTATATGAAAAAACAGTACATATGGCTTTCAGAACAATCTGTGGTTTCAGGCATCCACTGGGCATCTTGGAACGTACCCCCAGAAGGTAAGGGGACTGCTGTATCCAGCCCCATCATAGGTGCCATCTATCAGTGCTAATGGCTGTCTCAGACACTGTAGTTACTACTTGATTCACAGGTCAATTCCATGAGGTACTTGGGCAACATAAAGTACTTCTACCTCAGTTTCTTTATTTGCAATCAGGCAATAATAGTATCGAATAATAGGACTGAATGAGTAGAAAATCTCGATACAGTGCCTGTCACACAGAAAATGCTCAATAAATGGGAATTATTACTATCACTGTAATTTCCTCTTAAGGGAAGGCAATTGAGGCTTGGAGATGTTAAGGTCACAGACAGATTCTGATCTGCCTGACTCCAGAGTATATGTTCTTAACTGCTAAGCTATAACTGTCTCTTTATTGTGCATGCAAATGTATCAGTTTAGAAATTTTCCTTTTTTTTTTTTTTTTGTCTGCTGGTTAATGTCTTCTGGGTCTTATTTACCTAGAATCAAGAAAATCTTCTTTTGGTCATATTTCTAAGAGCATGTGTTTCTTTTGTCTCCTTGTTCCAAAAGTAAATATTCTAAAACTGGCAAGTCCCTATAATTATTTTGCCCAAATATGAATCTCTGTAAGTTGAAAATATTTCCAGGTAAATACTCAGCCCAACATTGTGAGGTTGTACCATGGAGATCAAGTTCTGCACCAGTGCAGATTTCAATTAAATGGACCATGCAATTTTATAATCATGCATATATCTAATTTACCTGAAACCTCACTTAGTCTCTGTGGAGGCAGCAACCAACATCTGGCTTTACTTTGAGAGTCCACAAAAGGGTCTTGTTTGTGAGTCCACCGTATAACGTCATCCTAGCCATAACCGTGCACGCAGGAGGAAACTTAAGAGCATCCTTCTGCGGAAAGTCTGAGTGGCTCTAATATTCACTTTGTGAAGACGCCCTCAGAGAGAGAGATACAGCTCTTCTAGTGTGGAAAAGAAATGTCACCTTGAGAAAGGCACGGCATTTTCTACATCCTTGCTTTGCTCTAGTGATTCTAGTTCTCCACTGGGTTTGAGAACAGTGTTGGGATTTTATTGTTTGCTTCCATGTGGTTCTGGCTGCTATGGGAACTACCACTTTGGTGTTCTGATGGTCAGCACGTCTGACTCACTTTGGGGAAAGGTACAGTAACACTATGGCACACTTTCAGGAAAAAGCATGGAAAGCAAAACAGAATCTATGACCCCCTTAAAATAAAAGGGTACTGTCTGACATCCAAATCAGGCTCAACCTGCAGGCCTGGCTTGGCAGTGTGTAAAAGAGCTCAAAGCCGGGGCACCTGGGAGTCTGCATTCTCCGATTGGCGTTTCTCTATTCACACCACTAACTTTTCAACTACATTTTAAAACATGTAATCACACGGGACATGACCCCAGACTGCAGTTCTCAACACTTCACTTGTGTCATCTAGCTCTGCGTCTTGAAAATAGCTGAGAAAAGAATGTAGATTATTCCATAATCGATTCAGCTAAATGTCTTCCAGGGAGCTCAGCAGTGGCTCTTTGGTGACCCAAGAGCCTCCCTGCTTGTCTCCAGAGTGGCTCCTGCCATAACTCAGCCTTGGACTTCTTTGGGGACATCACGCAAGCCATTGCATTGGCTCTTCCAGAAGACCTGGGAGAAGATTTGTTCCTTTTCAACTCTTTTTTTTACAGCACTGCCTATTCAAGTCACTAGAAACCCAATTATTAAATATGAGCTCTCCCATTTTTAGATGATAGGCAAATGAAGTGACATCTGAGATACTGTTACATTTCCCGATCTCATGAGTAATAGTCCATGATAAGGGAAAATGTAGAGGCAAGACTTTAAAGGCTTTATTATATGAGGGTAAAATGGAAGAGTAGACAACATAGAATATATCAGTACAAACAGAGATGCTCTATCGACAGAGAAAAAGAAATGGCTTATAAACGTGTCAGTAAAAAATAAATAAATAAATAAATAAAAACAGTCTTTGATTTGACACTGCACTCTGTTCAAGCTAGCCTTGGTCATAAATTAACTACTTGGAGAGCCAGCTAAGACCTCTTTAGACACCAGGAGGCCCACAGTAGCAAACCGGCCCTTTTCTAAGCCATGAGGGAGCAAGCTCACTATTTAACCCAGTGATGGTTAAAGAATCAAAAAAGTAGCTCCAAGAGGAAGTTGTCTCCCCAATAAATGAACAGAGATGGAGAAGTCATTATGACTTGAGGTCAGAGAGAATGAACTCCTTTTTAAATTCACGTTAAACAAGAAACTCTAGCCCAGATGAACACTCAGAAAAATCAGAATAATTGTATCCACAGTCATCTGCAAACAGTAAAGGGACACGGGGGCTAAAGGTTGGAAGTGTCTTTCTAACATAAGCAATTCATGGAAATGGCTAAATGACTTTATTTATGCATACAACATACATGCATACATACTTGGACGCCTCCAGGAAAGATTCAGTAAAATTAAGTATGGTCTCAGCACTTAAAAAGTGGTTTAGATGATTTTTCAAAACAACAAAACCTCACATTTCTATGCAGCTATGTATGAATTGGGTAATGTGTAGGGTTCAGAGACGCCTGTTGGTTTTTTGACAGAGTAAAGGAGCTTTCTTTTTAACTTTGGATGGAAATTCAAAAACAAATCTGATAAAGACCTTTTAAAAGAGGTGCCGCCATGTTGTAAGGGGCCCCTTACTTCCTCTCAACAGTTTTGACTTGTCTGTTTCGCTTCCCGCGGAGGACGTTGGAAGTGCTTCATCCCCGTCTGGAGTCCTCACCCTTACCCTTCCTGATGTCTGCGTTCCCAAGGCCCTTTCCTCTGCCAGGGCTTCTCTTCCTCTGTAGGTCCACCTGCCAATCTTCTTTCCATCTCTCGAGACTCAGGGACCCAGCCTCTAACTGTGAAGGAGTAGAGTGAGAAGACTCAGTGTGACCTGGGAGACAGCACAGGAGCACAGTGATCTCAGCAACTTCAGTGGCTTCAGGAGCTTGGGTCTTTCGATTTCAAAGTCCCCTGCTGTTCTACACACATGTGAGGGAAGAAGGCAGATGTCTAACTTCAGATCCAGGCCTAAAAGGCCACACCGCAATAAGTGTTGAGTGTATTTAATACTTCCCCAATGTGACAGCTCCCCACCACCCCACTCCGCACCTGGCAGAGACAGGCTTGGAGTTTGGAGTAGTTCACAAAGCAGGCTGAACAAATTCCCATATTATCTGGCACCCCAGATTTTCCAAATGGAACAGATAACTTCCACTGCACACTGAAAAGGTTCAAGATGACCAGGTTACCTAAAGGTTTATCTATTTTGTTTGAGTCCTGTTTAAAAAGGCATTAAAAGAAGAGAGATGGACTATATGCACACAAGTGATGAGAGTGTGTGTGGGTAACAGTTTGATGGCTTCTCAGAAAGATAAACTTAGAATTACTGTGTGACCCAGCACCCCCACTTCTAGGTATGGAGCCATAAGAATTGAAAACAGATATTTACATACTTATACACAAATGTTTATAGCAGCACTGTTCACAATAGCTAAAAGGTAGAAACAACCCAAATGTCTACTAATGGATGAGTGGGTAAACAAATGTTTATCCATACAAAGGAATATTATTCAGCCATAAAAAAGAATGAAGTACTAATACATGCTGCAGCATGTATGAACCTTGAAAACGTGAGGCTGAGTGAATGAAGCCAAGCACAAAAGTTCACATATTGCATGACTCTCTTTATATGAAATATCCAAAATAGGCAAATCCACAGAGACAACTGGCAGATTACTAGCTGCTTAGGGGTCAGCAGGAGAGAGGAGTGGGGAATAACTACTTAATGGATGTGGGATTTCTTTTGGGAGTTACAACACTTTGGAACTAGGTAGAGGTAATGATCACATAGCACTGTGGGTATAGTGCAAAGCACTGATTAATTTTTTGTTATGTGAATTTCGCCTCAAAATCACAAACACACACACAGAACCCTTAACCCTTGAGGGTCACAGAGGCCCTAAAACACAGAGAACCAGCACGAGTACATGGTGCTCTAGCAGCCCCAAAGACCTTCTTCCATTTCAATTCAATGCCAAGACACAGAACTGTAAAAAACATCTCCAGATTTAACTCCCAGAAACTCTTCTTGAAAGTGATCTTTGTCAGACCCCTGGGCTTTCTCCTTTGTTGCTTGGGAGGAAAGTATCTTACAGACAGCAGATACATCAAATTTTTTCAATAATCTCTGGGCAATTTCTCGTGCAACCTAAGTGAGAAAGAAGATTTTTTAAAATGGAAAACAAGGGAAGGAAAAGTACTCGCTCAGAGCTCCCAACAGCTTTATTTAAATCAAAGTTGGTTCTCGTTGCATTTGGATTGTTTCTTTCATCCCAATTTTCATTACAGGAAACTATTTGAGGCCAACCCTCAAATCTAGTCTTTGGCTCTGTTTCTCTTGGTTCAGTTAACAAAATAGAACACTTTAACCTCTATTTTTTTTTCTTTTTACAATTTTGCAGTCTACACGGAGGCAAGTATCTTTCTCTATTGATATTTCACACTATTTTTCTGAGAGAGTTTTAAATGCCTGGTATGTTCTGCAATTCTCATGAATATATCAATCACAAGCAAGTTCATCTGCAAATAAATTTAAAATGATTTAGCCCACCAGGGAGGCTTACATGAATCCATAGTTCCTTGACAGATTTCTCTGGGCTAAACGATAGAAATCAATCTATAGTTGGCACATACCAAGAGGTGAGCTGTTCCTCAAGGTCACTGTAAAGAACATCGCTGGCTTTGAGCTTCAAAGAATTAAAAGGCTTCCTTCCTGACAAGAGTGGACATGGTGGAGGTGTCATTCAGGAGGATGATAGGGTTACCAGCCTGGAGGTAAAAAAGTGTTTGGAGCACAGTGTCTTTTGTGTCTGAGCTGATGTTTGGAGGTCAGGCTGAGGGCTAGAGAATGACATGTCAACTTCCAGCCCATAGGGCTTCCTCTCATGCCATTTGAAATCCAACAACTTGTAAACCTGCAAAGGTTGGATCCCTTCCCTGCAGAATTTCTCATCATGGTAGCTTTTCCTGTTCTTCAGACTGATATAACTGTCACGCATAAGTAAAAACAAGGGTCTTTCATTGTACCCAAACACTTTGACAAGATGGGGAATAAGCCTTTGCTGTTGACATAATTTGGCCTATGAAATAAAAAAAGTCAGATGTATTAGGCTTAAAAATCACTTTAAGAAGTCAGATCTCGGTGTAATGCAAGCCAAAGATCAATGGTTTTCTCACTCTGACTTAGTTTGGGAAGAGATTTATAGCATTTGAAAAGAAACATTAACTCAATCGTGAATTGTGTCATCTGCGTAATTTCTAGTGCTGATATGGAATCACTGTGTATATTATACACATTGAACTTTCCATTTTGCCCAGTTCTCCACTGGAGCTGGCTGGAGTCCCAGAATGCAGCTCTGTTTGTTAGGGGGAAACTGCAGAAAAGTCTTTCCATCTAGGAGAATAATCATCATAGTGACACAGCAGTTGTAAATATGTTAAAAGTCGATTTTCTCATTGCAATCAAATGTAAAACTTATAAAACTTTAAGCCTGGGATCATGCTATTACAAATGAGGCAACTGTAACATGTTTTCTCTGGCCGCATTAAAATATGTTAAGGAGGCAAATTAGCCTTGCCATTTTAAATTTAATATTCAAATGTGCTCAATATAATGTCCACTAGGAGAGGCAAAGTATTTGAGCTGTGTAACGAAGGAAACAATTTCGCAGACATTGTCACGTACTTTATCTCACTTGGTTCCTATGACAGTCCTGTAGGATAAACAGGACGTATTTTTCTTGTCCTCATCTCATAGATCATGAACCTGATGCTTCGCAAGATGAACGACCTCCCCAAAAGGATGCCACACCAAACCCAGCGTCTTCTCCACTTCACCACAGCAGGGCTGACCTCGGGAGCAGCGTTCTTCGAAGGTGAGCTTCGAAGCACAGTGGTAGAAAACGACAAGCCCATACGGGCCTGTTGAGGAGCTTTTCAGGTTGATGTGTTTCCCCTAGAAAGAAGAGGGTGCCTTTACTCTCCCCCACCTTCCCTTTTTACAATCAGTGTTGTGCATTTTGCTTTCATGTTAAACAATGATACGGGGAAATGCTTTGAAATGATTAGAAAATAATGTCACGTTTTAGAAACATCAGTGTGGTTTCTATGAAGAGAGGAAGTGTGGTTGTGAGTCCTCTCAGTTTGCTTTGTTCATTCATCTCAGCCAATATAGAAAGGTTAGGGGACAGTCCCAGGCAGTGGCAGGGAGTCCGTGCCTCTCCAAGACCCCTGGGTACCTGGGTGTTTGCAGAAACTCTGCAGAGGACGTGAAGAGCTTCAGATCTATCGACTTCGAAGTGCTGGTGTGGCCATGGCAGGTGGCTGAACCAGGAGGTGGAGAACTGAGGGTTGAGACCAAGAGGTCGGGAACTGGGACCGTGCCCGTTTCATCACAGAAGGCACTGGACCAGATGTTAAAGATGCTGTGGCTGCAGAACCAGCAGCGACTCATCGCCTACGACTCTGGGCAGGTCCCCCTTTTCCCGGCCCTACACACCCTCGTCTCCAACACAATGGGGTTGTGCAAAACCGTGGTTTCCCCCACTTCAGTCATTTACGAGGCACATGTGTAGTCGTGTGCCTGTATTTGACACCTGGCCTGTACAATTACTTATTTATTTAATATTACTTAATATTTTCTCTCAGTCTATGCTTTTACTTATCTTGTCATTTTAATTTTAAAATTGGCATTTTGGGAGAGTTGCTTCCCAGGCCTTGCACCCTCATTCAAGTGGAGTGCCTTTGGGAAAGCATTTATCTCTGCATTGCTCTTTAGCCTAGTGATGGCCAAGGAAATGTACTCAGTAATTTGGACGACATCTCCAGGAAGCATTCTAACGATATACATTCTCCCGACTGTGAAACTCCAGGGTCTGATAATGAAGGGGAGACCGTGCCAGAGTTTGAACTCAGATTTTCCTGTGGTTAGTTCACTCGGCTCAATTACATCTACTTTCATCATGAATTCAAGGCCCCTTGTCACTTCAGACCAACAGGGAGGAAAAAAGATGAGGTAATGGAGAAGAATGAAAAGAAATACTTAAAAAAACCAAGAGCAATGCACCACGTACTGGAAAGCCAATTAGATATGGAGTAGAGTAAGAAAAGCATTCTTCAGCACTACCAAAGCACAATTAATTAGCTGGCCTATCATTTAATGGTATGGGCTTTGTATTGATTAAATAAATATAATCCTATTTTACTGAGTAATTGGTTTGGGAAAAAAATATTCATTGATACCATCCTGAGTTGCAATTTTTAAAATTAAGCATAAAAATGCTTATTTAAAATTGAAAATAGAACTTTCTGTTTTATAACTTGCCCAGAAGTAACCCGTCAAAGACACATAACATTCCAAAGAGAGCTATTGGTTGAGTCTGGAATTTTTCCCTTGTAGGCATTTTTTTGAGCACCTAGTGGAAGGGTTCACGTGGATCAATTCTTCTTTCTGACACTTTAAAAAAATGTTTGAGGAATGAGCCTTTGGCTCAAGCCTCACGATTGGACCTGAAATCAATTGTGGGAGACGTAGGAAAGTCCCGGTAAAGACAAAACAGTAGGATGTGACATTCGAGAATCGATAAAGGGGAGAGTGTATCCTTCTTAATTAGGTTTTTAACTGAGTACCAACACTACACAAAAGCTCTGAGGGCATGAAGACAGTTTCATAGGTCATCTAAGACTCATTTGGGTGATAACAGTCTACAGGAAATGAATGTTTTTCTCTGAATCATAGGAGGTAACCAGATAGTTTACAGGGCTGCTTATGTGTAAACTAGTAGTATAGTTGTTTTTTAATGGATGGGCTGACAGAGGGTCACAACTTTTTATCTTACCAAGTAGGAAAGCTTTAAAAATATTTGACATTTACCATTACTATCATTTAAAAAAGGAAGAAAGAGAAAGAAAACAGAAGACGTTTCAGCGCCAGCACTAGCCGTCAGAAGCCACTGAGGGAGGTAACCCAGTCTAGCAGTTCTCGGGCGTTTCGCTCTCGGAACCCCTTTTTATTCTTCAAAACTGTTGAGAACCCCACTAGGTTTTATGTGGATTATATCTGTATCTATTTATAAGTCATGGTGTAAGAAATTAAAACTAAAAATAATTTTAAACACACAAGACTATAAAACACACGTTCAGAGTGATGATGTCATCACATGTCGTGGAGCCTCTGGAAAACTCCACAGGACACTAGTGAGAGCCTGAGAGTGGGAAAGGAAACTAATACCTTCAGTGTCATCATGAGAACAGTTTTGACCTCAAAGACTGCATGAAGGGGTCTTAGAAACCCCCAGATGTTCCCTGATTGTTCTTTGAGTGTGAGTGATCTAGTCCAGTGCCTTCATTTTGTTGACGAGGACATTGAAGCCTGGAAGGGCAAGTGACAGGTGCAAAAGTGCCAGGATGCACTTGCACACACATGTACACACGTACGCACGTAAACATTTAGTCCCATGTCGTTATGCGCGCTCTGGAACCTGCCCCACAGAGACAGAATGACAAGCCCCAGTGCCAAGTACAGTCCTTTCTACAAAGACAAAACAGAGTGCAAAATGGACAGCCTGACCTTTAGAACAGCCAGTATGCTTCTCATGACCTCACTGTGGAAGGCAGTTTCCCTGATGGCCAATTAGAATAGCAAAGCTGGCCAGGAGTGGCATTCCAGACGTCCAGCAGTCTGAGGGGACTCTCCAGGTTCAGGGAGCAGCCTTCAGCTGGAATGCAGCCTCTCTGACTTGGAGGGCTGGCTCCCGCTCTGCAGAACAAGAGGGCACTTTGAAAAGGGACGTTTTAATTTGTAGTTTGAGTTTAAGCCAGACCCCAAGGGGAAGACTATAGTGTCATTGGAATTACGTAAAAATCATACAGTAAAAGACAAATAGTTCCTCAGCAATGCCAATAACAGAGCTTGAATAGATTCAAAATATAATCTGTTCGAATGCATGGTGAGGAAGACCTCACTTTTAAAGTCAGTGTCATTTGTGTGGTTTTATTTGTTTGTCTTTTCGGTAGAAGAACATTGTCTTACAGGTTTAGAACATTACTGCTTGGATTAAGCTATCTTGGCTTATGCTGACTAAAAAGGAGGTGTTTTTGAGGCTTCATAATCTCTGTAAACTTTTATTCGCAAGTCAGTTATATCACAAGACTTCGTTAGCTGGTCTTAGCTCAGTCATTGAACATTTCTACTTGTCAAGGGAGATGTCATCTATATTCTTAAGCTTTTTATGCTAACTAAAATTGATAAAGTATTTGAATATGACTGTAGCATATATATCATATGAAAGGAATGATGTCAAGTTCAGAAGTCTGAATTTAAGTGCAGGTTTTCCATTTATCAGCTATGTGAGTTGGGCTTCTCTCTTCTACAGAAAGGGAACCCTAGTACCTATTCCACAAGACTCTAATATTAAGGGGTGCAGCCTAATTCTTAGGCTCCCCAGCAGGGCTCAGAATGACCTGTGTCCTTGTGCTGACTCTGCTATTACAGAGACTTGGGCCAACCGACCTCTCATCACTCCGGATTCTGCAAAATGCTCATCCAAAAATGGCGACAGGGCTGTCTTAGCTCAACTGACATAATAGCAGTTCAGTAAACATAAGCCATTCTTATTTTTATTATTAATAAAATGGTATTTCCAGTAGGGGATAGTTTCCTGGGACAGTCTGAAATCTGTTTCCATCCAAACCAACAGTATTTCTGCGG
>NW_006443225.1:13982620-13986488 GCF_000325575.1 Pteropus alecto | reverse complement strand
TTATACTTCTTTCCATTATACTAAGTAAGAAATAATGTGCATAACACATATTTGCAGTTGGAGAGTAACACTTTAAAACAGTTCTTAATTACTTATGGTACCCTTACTTACGGTAAGCCTTACTAGGTGACAACCTCACTTTGACTGCCACCCTAGCATATGTTAGGCCGTTAAGGCAACACTGAGCAACCTGGAAGGTAGCTAACTATGCTGTTTTCAAGCATTTTAATATATATAGTTTGTCAAATGGATGGCCATTTAAAAAGTTATGTTAGAACAGTTCCACTGTTTGGATGTTTGCAGTGTTCAGACTCCCAGATCAAAGAGCTTCGATCATATGTATATTAGTAGTTCAAGTATATAAGATATGTTAGTGCTAGATACAAAAGTGTTCACAATATGTTTGTTGAATTGAAAGGACGATTCTTTATCACGTGCCCTTAATTTTCATAGCAATTATCATTATACATTTTATTAAAATCAGTTGGGGGAAAATACTGCCTTAAAAAATCTGAGATCTAATTCAGGCAGCAAGGGCCCCCATAGATCAGATTTTCGATCGTCTTAAATCTACTGAACAGGCACAGACTTGTAATTTGCAAGGACACAAATCAATTAATCAGGGATGTAGTTTATGAATGCAAACTTACCATGCAAACTTATCGTGAAATCCCGAATTGGCAGACATGATTCTGGGATGTGTATAGAAAAATGTGATGTTCGAATTTCTAAGCAGATAAGACTGAAATTCAATGAAATGTTTGCAAAGTTCTGTTTGAAATTTGGCCCTCGATTCTACATCAGTTATATAAATATTAATTTGGAAAACTGATGAGTACAGCTGCATTCTGAGTTTGCCAAATCATCATAGAATTATAGAATCATAAAAATAGAAGCAGTGGCTAGGTTAAAAAAAAAAAGAGCAAGGCTCTCCATTTTCCCCTATATTTCACTATTAAAAACACAACTTCCCCAGAAGAAACCCTGAAGACAAAATTGAAGCTCAGCTGCCCTTAGGAATTTTTGTTACAGGAACCTATAAATTCTCTTTATTATGTATACTCTTCTGGTTAGGTTTTTCTATTATTTGAAATTAAAGCATTCTATCTCATAGGACACATTTTCTCTTAGTTCCTGTTTTCACTCTGTAGTGGATACTGTAGTTCCCTATAATGCATCAATGATTCCTTTTTCCTTCCATGAAGAAAAAAAAAGGTTTTATACAGGTGTCCATCTCTTCCCCACACGGTCATGTGCTTTAAGGAAAACTCATCCCATTGCTAGCTCCAGAGATAAGCTGTTCCCCAGCTGTGGTTTTGGCTTTGCAGCTTCTATGGGTTGTGTTTTAAATCGCACTACGGTTGAAGTCATCCAGCTGTGGTTTTGGCTTTGCAGCTTCTATGGGTCGGCTTCTCTCATGGAGCCAAACAGTTACCAACAATCTGGGAAGCTCTTCTTGTCAATGTCAAGAGAGAGCAAGTATTTCTAATTCTGTGCTCCATACAGGAATCCCTAGATTCATTTTGATGTAGGTCACATGCCTTCTCAATAACCAACCACTTTGATGAAGAGAAGGAAATGTGTTGATTGGCTTACACCATGCCTAGCTGATCTGGGGGTCAAAATCTATGTGCTGTGAGGAAGTGGTAAATGGAAAATAAATGCCGAGTAGGTAGGCTTGCCAGGTTTAGCAAATAAAGATGTCAGGCACTCAGCTAAATTTGAATTTCAGAGAAGCAACTAATAATTTGTTTAGTATGAGTATGTCCAGAAACTGCATGGGACATACTTATACTAAATAGAATGTTATTTATCTGCCCCTCTCTCCAATGCAGCAATGATAATGTAGGTAAACATCATAATATATGAAATGCAATACAGTAAGTATAAAATAGCTCTGGGTGGGGAACGTGAATGGACAGATGGAATAATGCGGCAATCTGAGTGCCGGGTACATATCAGGAGTTTGATTTAAATCAATGCCAGTCCTGTTATCATCGCCGCAGAATAGATACCGGCATCTCCATTTTGCATGTTATAAAAATATTGGGCTCAGAAAGAGTAATTCCTTCAGGTTCACAGAGCCAGTTGAGTCACTAATCTGGGGTCCACAGTCACTAATTCGTTTGCCTGATGCCAATACTTCTGTGCCTCTCTTCCTTTGTAGGATGGTCCGTGTAAGAAGGCACACCCCTCACTCTTCCCAACCATCTCTAAACCCCTTTCCTTTACTCTAACAGTTTCCTTCAGCTTTAATTGTGACCTTGTTTTCAATATGGCTCCAGTGTTTAAAGCCAGCCTTCTGGAAGGCCGTGGGCGCTTGCACTTTCCTTGGAGATTATTTTTTTTTCTTTTGAATGTATACGTGCTTTCCAAGAAGTCCCCTGTTGGTGATAGTTCCAAATTCACATACCTGTAGTGTAATTGATTTCAAACATTCCAAAATGCATGCATCTCCTCTGAAACTTTACAGCAGAGTTCATTATCTCCATAAACAGTTCATTTGGGAAGGTCTGAAGTCTAACTTAGATGCGTTTTGCTGCAGAGCAAGGCTCTTACGTGTGCAGGGAACAGCAGCTAACCATCACAGACAATCCCCTTAATCAAGCCCCCGTCAGGATTCTCTCTGGTCATTACATACAAACAGTTCATTTTTCTTTTCCTCTCCAGATCAAGTTCCCAAACCCATAATCATACCATTAAAAAAAGAAAAACCCGCTGTTGAGCCTTTTCCAAGTTGGTCCACCACACACTGACGCTGCATCCAGGCCTCCAGGGACCGGCGTGTGTGTTCCAGACACCTGCACCCCAGCTCATTCCCTCCATGCCGGTCAGCTCCCATCTCACTCGTGGTGACAGGAGCGGGGCACCCGTGATAGTGGGGGCCGTTGGGCATGGGGCTGGATGGAAATATGGTTCATTGCACTTTGGCGAGTAGCAGAATCATTGTTCCAGCTGCAGAGGGTGGCCCAGGTGTCGTTAGCAAAGCAGTCGGACCAAGGAGTTAGTTCCCCAGATGGCTAAGGGCTGCTCTTCTCATGAAGCACCTCCTTCTCACTAAATCTTTACTCTCGCATAATTGTGACGTTGAACATTAGGAGAGAATGCTCAAGACCAGTGGCCGCCATCGCCTGGAGGAAGTGGGAACTATGGGAAAACCTATCTGTGAAAAGATGGCCTTTCTCCAGGAGACCCCAGCAGTCCAATGTGGTGGGCTTGAGTGGCTAAGGCAGATTGCTATGGCTGGATGACTTCAACCGTAGTGCGATTTAAAACACAGAGGGAACAATTCATACATGTAGTCCCCCCACCCTCACGTCTCTATTCGTGAATTAACGCTAATAGCCGCTTTCACAAAACACTAAGACACTTCACGTTACTGATGGGTATTTATTTTGCAGATCACTGTGACCCTCAGATCTTTTTCTGCCCAGTTTGCGCAGAATGGATCCTCCTTACCCCCTCTCTTACCCTCTTCTCATTCCTCTTTTTTAATTTGGTTCTTGTCAAATTGTGACTTAACTTTCAATCCTGTCTTATTCCAATATGTCCTCATCTTCTATTTGAGAATTTAACAAGCTCGCTTTGCTATTTTTAATGCGGTTCTTTATAGCACCATAGTGGCTTAATTTAGAACATCCATATATTTAGTAACAATATTTTCAATTAGATTTTCTGCATCATTGATTCAAAAGTTAAAATGTCACAGACCCACGCTGGAGGCCCATGGAATCCTAGTACACACATTTCCTCTGGCCGGCTGCCCTCAAACAGTGATTGTAACTGAGAAATATTAGGTGGCTGGTTGTATGTAGAGTTTTCAGAACACATTCATATCTCAAGTTGCTTCCTCTGTACCATATTAACC
>NW_006443225.1:13957023-13982595 GCF_000325575.1 Pteropus alecto | reverse complement strand
GTGAACACTCACAGACAATAAAGCTATGGTAAAATTAACCCGATCAAAATAGGAAAGTCAGTGTTCTGGAGAAAGATATCATGTCGTGTACTGCAGATACGTTTCGATCTTGACCTCTATAAACAATCTTAATTTTGGAAACTTCTAAATAATTGGTAAGACATTCGTCACATATTACATCATGCATTTATGTTGCCACCTAAAAAAGCACAGAATGAAGGGGAAGGGCGACAATGTGAGAAACAATATGTTAATGGCTTCTAATATTCCATTATGCCTTCTGCTTTTTTCATTGCAAAGGAACAAATGTTTTGCCTGAATCAGAGGAGATTCACAGTGCTATAGAAGACCACTAGCAGGGACATTTTCCAGTAGGGGAATCGCGACAGCACTCACGACATGGCCTGTCCTTGTCCACCAGCCCCCTGACTCCACTGCCCCTCTCTCCGATGCATCATCCTACTATAGAGTCCCTTCCTAGATTTTGTTTGCTTCTGCACCTTTCAGCTTCACATGACAGCAGCGAGCTACCTACTACAGTGATTCTTCCTGCTGGTTCTCATCTGTTTTTCTGTAGTTTTCTCTGCCTCATTCACAAGCTCTGTGCATTTTCCTTGGAGTGCCTACTGCATTGCAAACACTGGCCTAGGCGTTGGGATGTCAACAAGAACAGTACGAAACACCTGCTCTTATAGGGCTTATGTACAGTGGTGGGGTGGAGAGGGTAGACTATGTCAGGTGGTGATAAGGGAGAGAGCGATGGGAGATGTGTGATCAGTCACCAGTCTTCTGGCCTTGGCCTGCGTGTCCTCTATGCTCTAGTACTTGGGGAATTTATTTATTCATATAGTTCCTCCTTTAGGCTTATTTCTAAATTTATGTCTATATCTATTCCTTTCTGTTTCTGATTTTAACATTATTCTCAGGGGTGACTTCATTCTTCTGGTTGTTTTTATCTTAAATAGACCTTATTATAGTTGCCCTATAGGAAATTCCGCTGGATCCCGAGAACGCTATTACAAAGAAGTTATTATATTTATACTTTTTTGTGTGCGTATTTGGATATCGGACAGGCTGAAAATCCAGGGACATTTACTGCATCTTTTAGTTTTCATTCGGGTGTTCGCTGTTGTGTAGACTCAGGGCAGTCACCAAATAAATATCTTTTCAGCTATCAGCCATGAAGGAATTCCCGCATAGTACTTCTCAATAGATTTATTAATCCCCGACCAGACAAATACAAGAAATAAATACTATGGTACCTCTGAAGCTGTGATAAGTTTCAGCTTTCAGTTTATCAGCCTTTTATAGTCAACCTGAGTACAGACGTTTGGGCACATCCTGCCTCTCGCTTTTGCCGTGCTGAATCATTTCCAGATCTGGAAGTGCTCGGCCTCTGGGAATGACTGGGGTGGAGGGGACAACATTGTTGTGAGTCAAAGGTGAAGCCGCTTTGCTTCCCTTTGAGGCTGGAAACCCATAGAGTCGTTTATCTCTGTTCACCGGTTGTGAGTGTGGAAATGCACCCTCTCTCCGTTTCGCCCCGTGCTTTCCCATCTACGGGACGGGCTCAGAAGGAAGCGCTGTCACTCCCCGATTCTGCTTTTCCTTGCCATGGGGCTCTAAAGGAGTCTGGAGAAAGGGCTCAGCTCGGCCTCTGAACGTAGCCCTCCAAATCGAGGCTCCGACATTGGACTAAGCAGTGTCCTAAAACATTTTTTTTTTCCCCTGTGTGATAATTTTAAAATTTCAATTAAAAAAAAAAAATGTCGGCTGCGAAACGAATACCCCTTGTGGAGGTCGGGGATTTTGCTTTTGACTCCAATTAGAGGTAATGGGAATCACGAGGACTCTGGCTGTACTTCGCCTTAGTGTTGGTGTTATTTTTGCAATGAAAGCACTATGTATGTCTCTGTAGGGTTTTTATTTAATTGGCAAACATGGTAAGACATATGTCAAAGCTCATCAATCCTTAGGCCTTTTCATAAAAATTGCTTTGAATTTGCTGGTGTTTAACATCTATAGCTCAGGTCTCCCACCCTAAACACCACGGCAAATAGTTTCTACTGCTCCACTGTCAGTGGTCCTTAGCCTTATAAGCAGGTTTATGACCGACACCCATTAAGTAACAGCTTAGGGATAGTCAGGACAATTTCAGAATTTTTTTTTTTTTTTACTTTTTTTTTTTTCTGATGCCAAAAGTGACATACATACGAATCTTGTCTGAATGAAAGCCGTAACTGTGCTTGAGCACATCTGGAAGTAGAATCTGTTCAAACATTATTTTTACTTATTATTAACATTTCTACTTATATGTTATCCCTGACTATTCATTCAATGCGACACTTGAATAAACCTTGGTTGCCTTAGGGAGAAGAAAAGGTTGGTGGATATAATAGCACCTTCCTACTCCTCTCAGAGAGCATCATCAGTCCAGGGGTTTGTGTTTGCAAATGTGCACTGGGCCCCACTCTCTCCTGAGCCCACCAGGGGCCACTAGTTTAACACCTTCCTGGATCCGGTGCTGAGTTGGGGCAAGCTTGCCAAAGAGAAAAAAGAACTCTCACCAGCAATTCTGAAATCATCCCAGGAATAAGCCATATGACAATCTTTCACCATGGCTAAACATTCATCACCACTGGAGAGAAGGAATGGCGTTCACAAGCCATCTGGGGTCATCTCTGCCCTTTACAGCCTTTTGCCTCTCGGGTTCAGGCCCACCGTCTGACCCCTGGTCTTTCCCTTTGACTCATTCCCCTTCCTGAAAGGCTAACCTCTACCTCTTCCTATCTCCTGAGGGGCCATGTTTTCACACCCATCTCATCCTCTTTCAACATCTTCAGTCTTTTCTTTTTCCACGATTTTTTTGCCTTTATATCTTACATTGCCAAGTCTCTCTCTCTCTTTAAAAATCTACCTCTTGAACTTGAAGCCCCATCTAGCAACTACCTTACTCTTTTCTTATCATTACCAGACCTCTTACAGAGTGGGTATTTAAATGTCAAATTAATATATTGTTGACCTAAGAAAGATTCAAGTAGTTGCTAGGTGGGGTAACACTTTTGCTAAACCAGCTTATTCTAAAGTCAGTAACTTCCTTTAACATTAACTATGTTTGCCATCATCTGCTTCTAGAAAGTTTCTTGTCCTTTCCCTTCCATGACTCTACATTTTTTTGGTATTCTTTCTACTTTGAGGTCTTCCTTAGTTTTTATTCTCATAGTATTTTGCCTTTTAGCCGTACCAGCTCAAAAACTTTGGGTTGTTTTTTTGTTTGCTTGTTTGTTTTGTTACTTTTCTTCTACTTGCTTTTAAAAAATGTACTTGCAATAAAATGAACTCTTTTTGGCATATAGGTCTATAGATTTAGACATACAGTTTAGTCATACAATTATGTAATAACCTCCACAATCAAGATACAGAAATTTCTATCACCTCCCCACATTTCCTCACAGTGCACCTTTGTAATTAACCCTTTCTTCCATCCCAATCTCCTGGCAATCACTAATCTATTTTCTTTTCCTAAAACTTTGCCTTTTCCAGACTGTCATTTAATAGAATCAGACTGTAGGTAGCTTTGGAGTCTGACTCCTTTGACTTAGCATATTACCTTCATGTCATCTACATTGCTTCATCTATTGAAAATTTTTTCCTTTCTGTTGCCAGTTGAAGGGTATTTGGGGTCGTTCCAGTTTGGGGTGTGTGTGTGTGTGTGTGTGTGTGTGTGTGTGTGTGTGTGTGTGATTATGAATAAAGGCACTATAAATATTTATGTACAAGGTTTTTGTGTACACATAAGTTTGCATTTTTCTTATGTATGGTATTGCTGAATCCTATGGTAAGTATATGTTTAACTTTACAGGAAACTTCCAAAGTCTTTTCCGAAATGGCTGTGTCACATTGCATTCCCACCAGCAATGTAGGAGAGTTCTGGTTGTGCCCATGCTCTTCATCACTTGGTATTGTCCATCTTTTTAATTTTAGTCATTCTAATAGGTTTGTAATGGTATCCCATAGTGGTTTCAATTGGCATTCCTCTAATAACTAATGATGTCGAGCATCTTTTCATGGACGTTAGGGTCAACCTATTATCTTCTTTTGTGAAATGGCCATTCCCATTTTTTTGCTCCTTTAAAAAAATTAGTTTTTTTCTTATTGTTGAGTTTTGAGAACTCTTTATATACTGGATAAACTCTTTTGTTGAATACATGATTTGCAAACATTTTCTCCCAGTCTGTGACTTTTATTTTTATTCTCTCAAGGGCGTCTTTTGCAGAAGTTTTTAATTTTGAGGCAGTCTGATTTATCACTTTTTTTCTAGATTTTGTTTTCGGTGGCATATCTAAGAAATTTTTGCCAAAACAAGGCAATAAACATTTTTTTCCTATGTTTTTTTCTAAATGTTTTAGTTTTATAGTTTTGGACTTTATGTATTTGGGTTCATAATCCATTTTTAATTAATTTTTGTGTATATGCAAGGTATGAATTGAAGGTCATATTTTTGACCTATAGAGAGTCAATTGTTTCAGCACCATTTGTGGAAAAAACTATTTTTTTTCCATTTAATTGTCTTTATACCTTTGGCAAAAATCCATTTGCCAAAGTTAACCATATATATATATATTTTGGGGGGGGGCTCTTTTTTTCTATGGCATCGATCTATGTGTGTCTATCCTTTTGCCAGTACCACCTGTCTTGATTACTGTAGCATTGGAAATATGCTGAATCCACAGATCAGTTTGGAGGAAATTTACAACTTAATAATATGAAGCCTCCCAATAAATGAATAAGGTATCTCTTTCCATTTATTTTGGTCTTTAATTTCTTTCAAAAGTGTTCTGTGGTTGTCTGAATGTGGGTCCCGTACATACAGGTATCCCCCACTCTTTGAAAGTTGCCTTCTACCACTTTGCCTTTACAGAACACCTACACTAGTTCTTGTTTTTTTCTAACCAAAAGAAAAAAAAAAATTCGAAGAAGATTTTGCTTTTATGAAAAAAGGCAAAAAGCAAGAATGTTTAGCATTTGCTTTGCAGTGAGCCATCAAGGAGGCAGCACACACTCCAGGCAGTGAATGTGTCACTGCTTCTACTACATGCCAGTGTTATTTTAGGTTTTCTGTGTTATTTGGTGTGATTCGGTAGGTTATTTTGGGGGTCTGGGAATACTCGAAAATTTTTCCATATAAATTAATGGAAAGCATGTCTTTGCTTTATGCCATTTTGGCTTCTAAAAGTTTTCATAGGAGCGTTCTACTTTTAGATAGTGGTGGAAACCTATATTTTGTTAGATTTTCTTTCCTAAGTATTTTGTTTCCTTGTGCTATTGTGAGTGGTACTGCTTTCTCGGTTTATCTTCAAGGCTCATTTCATCGAATTATGTGTCATTTTCACTTCGCTTTCTCTGATGCCTGCCCCTTGCCCCTCCAGTTAACACCTGGATTATTCTAACAGTCTGTGTCACTGGCCAGTGTTCTCAAAATGTTGTTCTCAGCCAGCTTTCCTAAACCACAACTTTCCTCCTGTTACTCAGATTAAAAATCCTTGCATTCAGCCTCTGCAGCGTAGTATTCAAGACAGCCTTTGCAAACATTTTTTCCTATTTCATGGCAGAAAATTCCAAATGATCTGGATTCATCTGCTCATTAGTTATCTCTTTTTGAGTTCTGGAAGTTAGGATGTAATGGAAGCGGGAAGAACAATAGCAGTTTAACAGTTAACAACAACAACAACAACAACAACAACAATAACAACAACTGAGGGCCTTGAAAAATACTATATGCTTTGCCAAGAAGCTGTGAGGAAGACTTATATAATGTAAAAAATAGAAGCTATAAGACATTAAACATGGATTCTGTTCCAAGCCATGTGCTAAGCACTTTACATGCATTATCTCCTTCCTCTTCATGAGAGCCTCTGAGAATGTGGTAGGTATAGTATTACTTATATTTTACTAATGATCAAACTGAAACGTAGAAAAGTTAAGTAATTAGCTTAAAGTCACTCCACTAGGAAGGCACAGTTGCAACTTGATTCGTAGCCTGGCTCTCCAGAGTCTGTGTTTAACTCTGCCATAATGCTGAGTGTCAACCATCAGGTGATGCTCACCAGTGATAAGGCAAATGGTTGGTTGAATCCAGCCATCATGGAGAAATGAGTCTTCCGTTTTTCTGGAACATCCCCAATGCTACCGATTCGTATTCTTTGTGTCCTTTTCATTTCCCCCTTTTCCTTCACTACATTCAAGCTTCTCAAGAGTCTGGAAGGTGAGAGTAGGTAAGGTCCAGGGTAACGACAGCAGTATTTCTTTCCAGTGTTAATGGGAACCTCCTCATATTCTGTAAGGTTGAGCATTCCTACGAACTAGGAAACTGGTTTTCTGGGAGCTGTCAGACACTTTGGGGAGATTGCCCATGACATTTGTCAGTATCAGTGAGAAAGCCATTGCAATCTATGGAAGACCCTTCACAGCTCCTGGTCCAGTGTGTGAAGCAGAGGAGAGGCTCAGAAACTATTGTATTAAGAAACTATGGATATGAACATTGACAATATGAGTATCACAAATGTACATGTCAGTGGTATTAGGGCCTTGGCTGAGCACATGCTACAGCTATTAAATTACTCCCCAGTTGAACAGGAAGGGTTGTTTACCTAAGGTAAAAACATGAATTTACCTGCTCAGCTGAGTGCAAATCCCAGCTAAGAACTTGATAAATGCAATTAGAATCAGGTTTGGAAAAAAATAGAAATCGTAATAACTCTTATCAGAGAGGACAGAACATTTAATGCTCAGAAAATTTTATTTTGTTCTGATAGGAAAACATCAATTCCTTCCCCCAAATGGAAATTCTTCTCCATCTTATTCACACATCATAGAAAAAAATAATTCATTTTGTCCTTTGTACCATACATGCCTCTAGATGGCCGCTTATTCAAAATATTTGATTAGTTTACTATTTACCAAAAAAAGTGAGCTTTATCTGTCCATAAAATACAAACTAATTTTTCTTCCCTTTGTTATTAGTAAAGGATCACTTTCATTTTGCAGATGCTTAGTATTCTTGAAAGGAAATGTATTAACACATATAGAAAGTAAGAGCACTGAAAATCAGCCTGTAATGCACATTTATCTCCACTTTTTAGTTCCATTAAGTCTATAAGTTTGCTCAGCAAACTGTATCGGGTTGTAACTACTTGATAGACAATCAGTCTACCTGAGAGACTGCCTTGTCCACGGGGCCATTTGTCTGATCGGATATCAAATGGCTTGTTGATTATTCTGACTTCAAAGGCTCCTGGCAGCAAGACCTTCAAGGTGGTCTGTAATGCCCCGAGTGTTGAGGCCACCTGTCAGTGTGCTTCCAAATTAAAGAGAATCTGCTGGGAAACGAAGGGTAAACTTCCTCTCCTGCAGATGAGGCTGATTAACTTTGAACAGTTTTACTTTTTCAATAGCAGTTGGTATGGGGAAAATATCACCAAAAACTTCAGTTCCCTTTATTGTTGGGATGCATGCATTTGCCTGTCCAAAAAATGTAAATATCCTTTTGCAGGGCTGCAGAACTTCAGTGAAATTCAGAGTAACAGATTACAATCTTTTTATTTGTTTTTGGAATTTTTTTGTGATCTATTTATAATAATAGTAATTATTTGAGTTATAGACATATATTTTGAAAAGAAAAATATTGTAAATACTTGTCAGCCACATTTTTTATTTTGCTTCACAAAACTCTAATAAATATTTGTCTTTTTTACTCTTATATTTCAGATGGTACTGCTTCCCAAATATAAAGTGTAGGTCACTGTGGCAGCTGAGAATAGTTTATAAAACTTTTATGTTTGGCCTGATTTATGTTATAAAATACAAGCCGTAGGGTAAACTGTTAAATTCTGTACTTTTTAACCTTTTAATAAAGTAGAAAATTAAACACAACTATTTAATAGAAATGATAGAAAGGTAACAAGCCCATAATGAATTAAAGTAACTTATATGGTTATTTTGGACATATTACATAAACTCTTTTTTGGATGTTTTTCTTTTTATAAATCTCGCATATGAATTCATGTGTGGAAACTTCATTTTCTTAGGTTCATGTGGCTCCTAGATAAGTCTAATGATAAAACTTGCTGAGGTTTGTGTGTTTTATTTTCAGGAATTTGGAAGAGAAGAAAACGCTACCTGTTTATTGGTTCTCTGAAACTAAGCATGTTGTCAGAAGTCAGCTTAGAGGTAAATATTATAAAGCAACTCTTCACCATTATTTTTAGATATAACCTCAGTGGCACAGAATTAATTTAGCTTTTTTTTTTTAATTATAACTCTGAGCTGGATAGAAATGGATAAACATCTGATGCTGATTGTTATCATGTACTTTGTGTTTCAATGCTCGCATTTCTCTGTTGGTTTAAATAATTATGAAATGTTGCCTGGATGGATCTTCTAACATTTTAGGGGACCAAAGTGGCATTGATTATTGCTTATGGCTTTATGCTTATCATTAAAGAGTTTTAAAAAAATTTAATTTTGAAATAATTTTAGACTTGGAGGAAAGTTGCAAAAATAGTCCAGAGTTTCCATATATTTCCATCCAGCTTCCTGTAGCTCTCTCTAACGTTACCACCTTGATTAACCAAGGTGCAGTTACCAAAACTAAGAAATCAACTTTGGTATAATACTGCCTTCTAACCTACAGACTTCATTTGGATTTCACTGGATTTCGCAATAATGTTATTCTTCTGGATCCAATCCAGAATCCTACATTGTATTAGTTATATCTTCTTAGTCTCCTTTAGACAACTTGTAAAATACAATCTTAAAGCACTTTTCTATCGGAGCTTCCCCTCATTGTCGTGTTTAAACTTTGGTTCATTTTTATCGTCACCATTTAGAGAAGTTTTCTAGAAAAATCTTAAATCGTTTTCTTTATAGTATATCTCCTCAACTCTCATCTTGTTTTGGAGAAAGTAAACATCACAAATATTCACAGTGTTTTAAATTAGTACATATAGTCAATTATCCTACCATTTAGCAGTGCTGGTTACTGGGCCAGGTGGTTTTGGGAAATACAGCTAGGCACAGAGTTTGGAAGTATCCAGCCAAGTGGTTAAGTTGAGACACATTCAGCAGTAACTATTGGTAGAAAACTGAATCAGTAGTAAAGTTAAGAATCCATGCATCTCTTCTCCAGCTCAGTAGAGAACTTAAAAGAAGCTCATTTTAAAAAGTTTATTGCGTTAAGGATTCTAGAGAGACAGTTTTAGAGTGTATTTCATTCTTTAAGATGCTACAGTTACAAATTCATTGAATTTTAACTTGTATTATATTTATAGCTATTAACTGTCTCCTACCTCATTAATTCTATTAGTTAAAATATTTATTTTGAATAAAGACAAAAATAATTGAATTATCATTCTTTGAGGTTATCAAGTAGATATCGTAGCTTTATTTAGAAGGCTATAAATTGGATACAAGCTTAAATGTTTGATAAACTCTGATTGGATAAGTATACTGTGGTGCATAAATATTCACTGATAATAGTATAGAAAAGCATTTAATGACTTGAGAAAGATTCATTGTATATTATTAGGAGAAAATCGTTTCCCAAACAATGCGTACAGTATGAGTCTAGTTTGTTAAGAAAAAAATATGAAACATGGTGTGGGTGGGAAAAAAAACGAAAGTGTGTATACCAAAATGTTAACCTCTGGATAATGGGATTTGAGGTAGAATTTATTCTCCTTTTTTATTTTTCTATACTAAAAAATATTTCAGCAATAATTTCATATTTCTTTTGGTTTGAGAAAATATTATTAAAAATTATGGGCTAAAAATGCTTATTGCTCTTGGTATATATGATACCTCTAACTTATAACCTTAAAACTAAGATTTGTTTTTCTAATTTTGGCAGCATAGAATAATTGAAATTATTGGTAGTAACTTTAGGTTTTCAAATGTTGAATTAATATATCCGGGAGATAGGCAATAGATTTTTAATGTTCAAGCATGCATATTTTGGCTGATTATATCAGTTAACATTTTTCTTAAGAATTGTTTTTTTCCTAATATATATTTATTTTTTCTTGATTTTTAACTACAGTAGTAAGATCAATCTTGAATTAAATATCCTCAGTAACTAAGGGTTTGTGCAAATACCATCCTGAACTACCATTATCAATAGCTACCTTTACTGATACCTACTATGTGCTAAATTTTACATGTCTTATCCCAGTTTGTATTCAGATCATCTGGTGAGGTAAGAAATGATGTATTCCCATTTTAGAGACGAGGAAATAGAGACACAAATGGTTCCGTAACTTGTCTGAGATGTGTCAGCTGGTAAATAGTGGAGCTGGGCTTTGAAACCAAGCAGTGTGTACTCTGAAAATAATGTTGTATTACTTCTAATGAAGGATTAAACACACACACACACACACAAACACACACACACACACGTTTTACATTAAAGCATACTGATATAATTATATCCTTTCCTCAGTTACGCAGACAGGATATAGAACATTTCAGCTCTAGGCTGTCATGAGAATACCAGTTAAACTGCATTGGCGAATAACGAGAGTGCAATTCAAGTGTTTCAGTGTATGGAGCTGGGCATAATTCAAGTGTTATTACCTGTGTCTACTTATGATTATCAGTACTAACATCACAGCTGTCAATTGCTGAGCTATTCCTCATGCCGAGCACTGTGCCTCACATGCATCACGTTGGGTGATGCCCAGAACAGTAATAGGTAGGTCCTCATGTTATCATGCTGTTTTCTTCATGCAGAAACTAAAGCTTTGAGAGACTCATTAACTTGCCCAAGACTGTAGAGCCGTAGTACTTGGAACTTGAACCTAGTTTTTTCTGACTCTAAGGCCAGCTTTTAAGCACTGCACAATGCTAACTTGTTTCTCAAAGGCTCCTGTATAGTTGGATTACACTTGCCTTATCTTTATCAGAAATATTCTTGTATATTAAGCCTGAATGAGTAATGAGAAAAAATAATAATGTTTTGATAAGTTCAGCAGAAGGCCAAAGACCTTTAACACCAACCACCTTTACATCTGTAACCCACAGCTGGGGTGATCAGTTTAGCACTGAACGTCCTGCACCCCAGGACACTCTTCAGTCCTGGGCAAGCCAGTCACGGGCCAGTTTTAGAAGTGAACGTTTAAGGTTTAAACACCATGTCCCCAGTTCCAGCCAAACTAAGCATTCATGTAAATATATTCTGTAATAATATAATAATAGTAATAATAATAATAATAATAAAATCTTAAAAGAAACTGAGGGGGAGGGGGAGGGGAAAGAGAAGAACAATGTTATACCCAATGTGTGTTATTGAAAAAGGAAAATAAATAGTGTAGCTATAGAGTTTGCCTTGTATTTGCAGAGAGGGACAAGCCTTGTGTTTTACAGGAGGGCTTGCTAACCTGGTCTTCTCACAATGGGTCCAAGATCTTAACAGCAATCCTTGTCTCAGACAGAAATTCATAAGATTTGAAAGAGTACATTGCCACATAACAGAAAGATCACCTGAGAGTGACCTGACCCGGACTCTGGAACTCCAGTCATGTGGCGGGGACTGCAGAGGACGAGGCATGCTCCCCGTCACCTTCTCAGTCTCTGCTGTGTCCTGGGCTCCATCCCCTCTGGCCTGTAAAGATGCAGCTCCTCCAGTCTCCCCACTCTCTCCTGCATCGTCATTCTCTGCTTCTCTATTGAGGAATATCCCTCAATATGCAAACTTCTCCAGTGTCTCCCAACTTAAAAAAAAAAAACCAAAAACCCACAATCCTTTGATTCCGAGTCCTTCCCCAGCAATTACTCTACTCTTCTCCGAGGTCTTTGACGTGCTGTTCGCACTTCCCCATCCTCCATTCTCTCTTCAATTCACGTCCGTCAGCTTCCACACCAGCCGTTTGCTGAAACTGCCCTTGTCCAGGTCACAGGTGACCTCCATTCGCCAAATCCAACGGGTACATCTTTGTCCTCAACTTTCTCCATCTCTCGAAAGCATTAGACAAGTTGACTCCAGTGATGGCCAAATGCTCTCCACTCTGGGTTGCCCCGAGGTACCTTCCCAGTCTCCCGCCGAAACCACGGGCCTCGTCCCTGTTCCCTCTCATCAGACTGGACCTTACTTCTGGTGCTTTTCAGGTTTCACTCCTCAGCCAGTTTGTTGTTCCTAAATACCCTTTCCTGGAAAACCTCATGGCACCCAGATCTTCAATTTCCAACTAGCCGATTACTCTCAAATTTGTACCTTCAGCTCGTACCATTTCACTCTCTGACTTTTTTTCTCCTATTCACATGCTTGTATAACCATACTATTTAGATATCTCATAGATATGATAAACATATTTCCCAGGTAGACTTCCGATTTCCTAATCTACTGTGCCATGGTCTTCGCCAGTCCCCTGTGGCCCCATCCCGATGGCTCTTTTTCTGGCATTTTCCTATATCAATTTAGAAAGGTCTAGAGATTCTACTTCCAAATATATCTCAAACCCAGCAATGCCCACCCAATATTCCCTTCTTCCTTACAAGTGAAGTAGAGGGTGGCAGTGTGCTCAGCTAAGAGCTCCCGTTTTTAGCCTCTCTGGCAGATGGGTGTAGCCAGGGTCCTGGTGAACAGAATGGAGGCAGAACTGGGCGGGGCTTTCAGTAAAGATCTTTAAAGTGGGGTCACACATCGTGGAAGTCTTTTTGCTCTACCCCTCTTCTCCTGCCGGGCATGAAGATATACTGTCCAGGGCTGCATCAGCCATGTCACCATCGTGAGATTATTTTGAGGATGGAGCCCACTCTAGGGAAAGTAGAGGTAGGAGCTGAAGGAGCTGCTGTTTCAGCCCTAGAATGCTCTTAATGGAAGAGAAAATTAAATCTTTGTATTAAATAACTTATTTGGGGGCTCCGTTACTTAGTCACATGCTAAGTAACTAGCTAATAGGAGCTGTCCTTCCACATTCCAACTGCATCATCCTCATCCAGGCCTATCCTCTTAACCTTTTAAAAAACTAAGTGGAAGAATCTCACAACCCTGCTTAAACCTTTGCTAGATTGTCATTAAGCTTAAAATGAAACACAGATTCTTCAACAGAGAATGATGGGGCCCTTATTTAATTTTCCGGTCATCTCATATCACGTGTTCCTGTCTTTATTCCGTGCCAGAAGGAGCCTTCCTTGAACACGTCCATTTCTGTCTCACCCCAGGGCCTTTGCATGTGCTGTTCAGATTACCTTAAAATATCTATTTCTATTCCTTCTCCTCACCTCCTTTCCCCTATTCCAAAGACTACTTCCTTCCCTTCCTTGAATGCCCAGGTTAAAGGTCACCTCTCTGACCATTCCGCCTAGATTTGATCATCCCTTCATATTCCATTGTTACTAATTACTGTCACCTTTCAGTTTTCGTCATCTCGCTTATCACAGTTTATCATAATTTGTTTGTTTGTAACATGTTCTTTGCCTCTCTCACTAAGTCTTAAGTTCTGTGAGGACAGGGGTGGTGTCAGATTTGTTCACTAGCTTTGTTCTCTGTATAGAACACTTAGCAATAGGGCTCGGTATTGGTTTGTTCATAACCTTAGCTGAACGTTAGACTCACCTGGGGAGATTTTAAGTGCTGACGTCCATGTCCTCCTTTCCTAGAGTTAGATTTAATTGGTCAGTGTTGGGATCCAGGATCAGTATATTTAAAAACCTCTCTAGGTGGTTCTAATGTATACCCACTGTCCTAGTGAGGGGGTCCTCAGTGCTTGTCTGTACATGCAAGTCACTGCATGAGCTTTTAAAGCAGGACTGGTAGGTATACCCACCACCAAGACTCTGACTTATTTGCTCTGGAGCGTGGGCTCTGACGATAAAATCTTCCCAAATTATTCTGATACTGGCAGGAGTGGAAACCATTTATATTAGTGCTCAATACATATCTGTTGCCTGGATGAACACAGTTCACTATACAATTTAAGCAAAACCCTACACAAAGATTGTATGTGATAGAGTGTTTTTATTATTGATTTCTGTTCCTCCTCACCAGAAATTGGTTGACCCTCTTTGCTAGCCGTTGTCTCCATTGCAGCCTATACCAGAGTTTCCTTAACCCCCTCCCCTCCGCCTTCTCCTCCTGTTTACATCACTAACTTGGTCACTCTAGGACACATGGGGATTCTTGCTTCCTTTGATCAGGACCCTTGTAACTATCACTGGATAATTCAGTCTTATATCTGCAACTATACCAAGTTCACACTTTAAATTCAAAGTCAGTTATATTTCTACTTAAAATTGTTACTCCCCCAACCCAGCCCTCCCACAGCACCTGGAACAAAGCCTGTCATAATAAAGGTGTTCGATGAGTGTTCATTAAAGGGAATGAATTAATTAGCTGCATTTAAAAAGGGTTGCCATACCCCAAGCTTCTCAAAATGCCGTATGCTCTCTTCATTTATTTGAGTCCATAGCCATTTTTTCCAGAAGCTTCTGTTCTGAGCCATGCTGGCTTGCGTTGGGGGTGGGAGGAGGAGTAAAAAAATCATCTTCTATTTGAAGCTACATGAAAAGGCAGGTCGCACCACGCAGAAGTCATGGACCCCACGATTCCTGTGTGCAGAGGGGCTTACACCCCCTCTCTGCCTCCTCTGTCAGAGTGTTACCTCTCATAGTTTCTGAGTTTAATGTTGATACTCGGCTGGACGCCTTTTAATATTCCAGCATGACTTTTATTGGAAGAAATGCTTTTTTTAAAAAAAAGTGAATTTAAAGGAGCCATACTATCTCTAGCGCCATGGAACATTCTGAGGACTTCTGAGCAATAGAAGGTAGAATAAGTCTTGTTACAAAATGCCATACTCAGCAGAAACAGTGCCGTCTACTGGAAGTAACAGAATCAAATGACAGGACCAGAATGCTTTACACATTATGGAGCATGACACAAATGATCATTGGCATCAAAATTAAACTACTTCCAAAGAGGAGACTAAAAAGCATCCTGTTTACCCTTATAAAACTTTTCATCTGACTTGCAAAGTACTGACAGAGCCAGACCACACAGTCAGAAGGATGTCAGCGCCAGCGGTCAAGGACTTTGTCCACCCGACACTGAGAACAGTAAGCCCTCAATAAATATGTGCTAAATATTGAATTAAGGAGGTAAAATTAATTTACATGCAATGAAGCAAAAGATCAACAGGTACAGGATTTTAAAAATGAATTATAATAGACAACTTAGGAGCCAGGGCTTATTGTCAGGTGAGGGTCTTGGGAGCTGGATGTCTAGACAGAAGTCAAAAGAGCTCTCTCTTCTTTTGTATGTGGGCCATTGTTTCAGAGACATAGCTCCTATATGGGACAAGGACATAATTCATCCCCCTGCATAAGGGACCAGGAAGAAATATGACCCGGGTACGTTATTAATTGTTTTGTTTGTAAGCTCCTAACCATGTAATTGTTTTAACGACTAGCAGGTGGGTAAGAGTTCAGGACTTAAAACTATTGTTAGGAGATTTGTGAGTGAGTGAATCAGGAGACGATTCAGGTTGAGACTTCAGGAAAGGTACTTTAAAAACAAATGAGAGAGATGGCTTACCGGTAAGTGAAAACGGTGGAAAAGCAAGCAGCCTTGGGTTCCGTTCAAGCTAGTCGCAGTAAGAATTTTTTACTGGAAAAGCTTCTTGTGTTCCAAGGCTTAGACCATCACAGGTGCTGTGGACCTAATCCCTTTCTGCAGTATTTCCAGCTGTGGAATGCGCACCTGAGAAACACAGTTCAGGCTTCACCAAGACCTGGAGAGGAGCCAGCTTTCTTGCGTCTGCCACCCCAGGCCATGCTTCTCTCATTCTTACAAATAATTCACTCCTTCTCACAATATCTGCACCTCTTCTTCCTTCTTTCCTCTAGAACCAGAGGCTAATTGTGTAGCTGCCCCCTCCTCTAAGCTGTCAAAAATGAGTTTTCCCAAACATGGTATTCACCCATTCCAGGGTGAAGGGAGAAGCCACCCTTTAAGCTATATGATCGTAAAGGTTTTCCTATTGCGAATCTGTCAGTTGAGTACAGATGCTGTCGGACGAACACGTAAAAGCTGTACGATGCTCACAGGTGGCATTCTTTGTTTCCCATGCTCAGTGGTCATCTTGTGATCGAAGCATCTACTGTATTAGCTTTATATTAGCTTCGAGTTCCGATTCATCCTTCAAAATCCTTCTAAATTTCATACCTTTGTGGGACCATCCAGTAAAAATAGACACTGGCTTGCAGCCATCTCCTGTTTCTTGGATATCTGCAGTCCTCCTGAGCTCTCAATCAGACAGAATCCACTGGGGTCTCCTCAGCAGTCAGGCTCTCCCCGGGTCATAAATGTTTCACTCCGGAAACTCTGCTCTGAGCAGGGGAAGTACCTGGTACCTTGGTGGGTGCAAGGAGTGATGTACCTCTCTCAAAACCCAACAACGAATAAAACAGACACTAGCAAACTCTAATTGGGCATCTTTTCCTATTAGTAAAATTTCCAGTAGATTCCGAGAGCCATGAGAGAAAGCTTTGAGAAGCACTGTAGGCAGCCTCTGGCAATGAGAAGAACGTGCCCAGCCTGACTCCCGGTCTCTACGTAGCAAACATCCACCGAGCGTTGGCGCCGTGCCAGGCAGCATTCCCAGCGCCTCGCACACACCCACTCAGCCCTCGCACCAATATCTGTTGTGGACGTTGGGAAAATGCAGAGGTAATTAATGTGCTCAAGGTCCTACAGCTAGTAAGTGGCAGAACCGGTACTTGAACCAAGGCTCCCTGGCTCCAAAGTCCAGACTCTTAGCCACCATGCCACCTGCCATTTTATTGATAGAAAGTTGAGCAGGATATTCTAGTAGTGTGACTTTGTCCTCAGTGGGATTCCTGCGCCTCAGGCAGTGTCCCTAGGACAGTATCTGTCTTCCTGCTGCAGACAGAAAGCTTCTCAGACCGGATTAACTGAATTCCAAGTTTGTTTACAGTCAGGCCATACTATGTATAGAGGTCTCGTTCCGTGCTCTTGTTTTCCAAGGCTCCATAATCTAACCACTCTTCCATGGTCAACACTCCAGCTTTCCCTTCCTATACCTTTCTGAGCTGCAAAAGTCATGTTATCATGCACAGCTATTGTGTCTCTGTGAGTCTCAGCTTTCACTCAACAGTGCTATCCACTGGAGTAGTTTCCAAGACACGCTCTTAGAGAAGTATGTGTGTGTTGGAATGTAGATATATGGGATATGCACGTGCCAATATTATTGGAATATAGGAAGCACTAGACTAAGGTTTCATATGTGTCATCTCATTTACTTCTCATGACAGCCCCATGAAGTACGTACTCTCTTCATACCCGCATGATAGAGAACCTGGGGTCCGGGGAGTGCCATATCTTGCCATGGCACGTGGCTTTGGGATTCCACGGCTCTCTGACTGCAGGGCCGTCGGTGACGCTGCCTCCATTATCACGAGGAGAGCAGAGAGTCGCCATGACGCGTGTCTGGCAACTGAATGGAGCTCTCCAGTCCTTTTTTTTAAGAACGCAGCACGGTATTTACAAATTCCTTTAGTAAAACTCATTCATTCCAGTCAGTCTCACCAGGGGGATTATCAATTCCAGAGGAGTCAAACTTGGTTTCCATTTTTCTTTGCAACTCACTGATCGATTGCTTGTCATGTTTAAAAGAGGAATAATAGTATCTGCCTCCTAGACTTGTGAAGATGATTCGAAATAAATATGACTGAGCACCCTGTACAGTGCCTGGCACACATGGGATGCCTCAGTGAGTGTGAACCTTCCACGCCATGTTATTATGCAGTGACGTCCAGCATCACCATCATTATTAATAATCTTGGAAAACAGCTGCAAAATAATTGATTATATCTTATGTGAAAATTTATGCTTTTAAAACCTAAAGGACCTTTAGATATGATACTTTTTATTTAATGCATTTCCAAACAAGAAAATATTTTCCAAGTCTAAATTCCACTCCAGTTTTGGGTCCAACTTGCTTTATCATCTACTTCCTTTCCCCACTTGTGTATAAATAGGACATTACTTCAATAAATCATGTAAGTTTAGAAAAGCCAATTATATCCACAATTTAAAACATTACATTCACAAGAGTCCACTTTATAATTGTGCCTTCTGACAAACATTCAATCTTCATGTCAGTAAGAGACAGTGAATTAAGCGTCTGAATGCTCCATTTCAGAAAGGCAAGATGGCGCACAAGCTACAGAGACCAGGGACTCTCAGTGGTCGGAGGGCCACAAAACAAACAAATGCGAGGGAGGACAGAGCAACAGTGAGGAATGATGATTAGATGTGACCTGAAGAGAATAAAACTCAAACTGAAATAGACCAAACACATAAATTGCTATTAAATCACAGCTTTTATTTTTCCTGCCTTTACCCTTCGAACGTTTGGTTTCTCAGTAAATGAAAGGAATCATTTGAAGTAAGGGCCTGGAGAAGGCAGGCCTCTGACCTCTAGCTCGACCACAGAGATCAAAGGCAGGCCCCATATGTGTGAGATATTATCTTTTCCAGGCAAGTGGGCATGGTGTTTTGTGATGCAGTAGTGTGGAAACAGACAAATAGCCAGGTTAGTGACCGCTGGGAGGGACATGATGGACGTGGGGACTGAGCACAAGGAATGAGAGAATCAGAAAGCACATCGCCCTCGTGATTTGTTTGGTTTTTGTTTTAGTTCTTAAAAATCCTGTAGCATTTTTTCGTTGTTAATTATGCTACTTGTGACTTTAGTCCAAACTACATTTTCATGTTTGCAGTGAGTATTTATCCCTGCAAACATGTTCCTTATTTATTTTTTAACCTCTCTAATTTTTAAATGTAATTAGTTTATTTTGTTTTGTGAGGCAAAGCTCTTGGATACAGACTTTTCATGCAGATAAATTATATGACTAGATCTTTACTAGTACAGCTCCTATTTAAACACCTAGTTAAATCTCCATAAGAAAACAGGTAGGATCATTCAACAGCTATAAAGGTTTTCACTATACGGGGAAATGCTTCTCTTTTCTCTTTTGTTCTTTCTACCCCCAGCACACACACACTCACACTCAAACGCAGAAGAATTAATCCCAGAGTCGGGTGTCCTCTTTTTTCTGGGGCTGATGCTGCGTTGACGGGAGGACCTGTTGTCAGTTGTGGGGACTCACCACGCAGCTTAGAAGCTTTCGGGCATCCTGGCCTACACACCGTCCTTCATCAGGCTGATCATTAACGGTCCTCAAAAAGAGCAAACAGAGCTGAGGTGCGATGGATTTCAGCACGTGTGGCTGAACTTGACCTTCAAGTCATTTTTTCTCGTGCATCCTCGTCTGATTTCTTTCTCCTCCTCGCTCCCTTCCTCTCCAGTTCTCGCTCGCTCTCCTCGTTCTTGTCCCTGCTCGCTCTCAATTTATCCCTCTCTTCCCAACTTCTTTGCCCCAGCACTTCACTGAATAGGTCCAGCTTGCATTTTCATGGAAAAAACTAACAAGTACACAGAACACAGATTTCCTTGATTAATATGCTTATCGAGTTTTTTATTCCTACTTGTTGTTTTATCCTTGCCCTTGTTTTTGTAGTGCACACACACACACACACACTGACACACACACAACACATTAATACACATATACCAGCACATACACATACTTACCCATACACACACTAACACACCTACAACATACACACTAATATATGCACTAACACACACACCGATACACTAATACACACCCACACACTAATTACTCATATTCTACCATACGTTAACACACACTAACCCATACTAACACACACCAACACACACAAACACGCACAAACACGCACGCATGGACGTACATGCAGAAAAAAGTCCCTTGCAAACCCTGGAACATATCCTTGCCAATCCTCAGGAGTAGATTCAGATGCCACAGAGTTTGCGAGGCCATCTATTACGTCCACTGATAACTGAGCTGAGAAGAATTCCTGTCACTCTGTGAATAAAAATTACTATTAAAATCTGGTCGAAGCCGAAAAGCTCTGCCCGTAGTGTGGAATCAAAGCCTACATTTCAGCCAACGTGCCGGAATGTAATGATCAGGCTCCTTGCTTTCACGTAGCTTCCCAGCGGCGGAAGTGTGCCTGTCCTTCAGGGCTCTGTGAAGGAACAGATTGTAACCATTGAGATATTCATCATAAGTCAAACCGGAGATTATTCCTGCTAACATGGTATTCATGTTAGTTACCTCCCGATAATGGACAACTAAGCACCATAATTTTATCTAAATAAGTGGATTTATATTAGCAATTTTTAAACTCTCGTGTGAACTGTGTGGAGTAAGTTAATACAGCACCAATTATCATATTTAAGAAAAGCTATCTGGTGTTCTCCCTGCCCCTAGTATCTGTCTAGACGATTTTAGACAAAAGAAACACATTCACTCTTGGAAGTGTTGAATGAAAAGTCACTTGGGGTTGGCTGAGGGGTGGGGGATGGAGAGGGAATTCAGAGGACTTGGAGCAAAGAGCCTTGTGCTGCCCAGGTTCTCAGCACAGGAGTGTGCCGTGTGCAGAAACCACTTTAGGAATAATTGAGGGGGGAGGGTGTGGCTCAATGGCTAAAATGAAAGGAGGAATTAATTTTCTTCTAAGTTTTTCTCATCTTTCCTTCGGTACAGTATAAAATAAAACAACTTTATTATTTAAATACACATATTTTATCGTTTCTAAAAAGAGAAAATCATGCAAATATACTTTTTATTTCCAAGTCACTTAAAAATAATATTTTATTCAGAATTACTAACGCAGAATCTTATTTCAGTAATATCCTCGGGAGCCGTGCTGTGGGCTCTAGGGCCGGATGTTTTATATGACCGCCTTACAATCAGGGCCATTTTTCTACTTCTAAATAAATTCCTGTTTTTTTTGACCTGTGCTATACAAAGCATTATACCAAAAAATCAGCTGTGCGTTTCCGAGACAGTTTTTTAATGGTTACTGTCATTCCATGTCGGGCACAGATACTTTGTTATTAGAACAGTTAATTCAGAATTCTTATTCATAATAAAAAGCAATTTGAGAAGAAATCGATTACTAGTTAATAAAGTATAAAGGATGTTTTACTTGGCAAAAACTAGCAAGTAAAAATGCAAACTCCACTTTAATGAGTTTGTCAGCTCACGTCTTTGACTTTTATGAAGCTTTTGCTAGACTCACTCCTTCATAGTTCCATTGTTTGGGGACAAACTTCTGTCACAGAAACTGTGGCGCTTCATTTATTCACTTGCCTCTTTTCCCAATGAACAGTGAGTTCCTGAAGAGTGGGGACAGATCATCTTTATGTTCTCAGCACCCGGCATAGTGTGTAGAGCACAGTGAAGACTCAATAAATGTTTCCTCAGGTGCATTTTATTTCGTTTCAGAGCACGTGGAGGTAAAATCAGTTGATTAGATTCCTGGTCATCTGTTAGTTTATTTTTAATCACTGTGTACCAATTCCTACAGGTATAAAATATGGAGAACTTAGAAGTAAATGATGTATAATGATTTATATTGGAATTTGAGATATTGATGTAACGTATGGGATTCATCAGTTTTAAGGCTCATTAGCCTTAAAGTAGTCTATGATACTCCACTTTGGAGTGGTGTTCCCTAAGTGAGACTATGCAAAAGGCATGTCTCCAAATGGCTTGCTAACCTTGATGACCTTAATCCATTGAGATGTGTCTGTGAGTGTGTATTTGGAGAGGTATCATAATGCCTATTATATTTATTTTTATCTCCATTTTTAAACTTCTCATTTGGTATATTTTGTGATATGCTATCTCTCTCTCTCTCTCTCTCTCTCTCTCTCTCTCTCTCTCTCTCTCTATCTTTGTCTCTATCTCTATCTGTATCTATCTATATTTGTGGTGTACTAATGGAATTGTGTGACCAAAAATGTATGATCACACTGGTTTCGAGAATTAGACTAGATGACACAATTTTTGGTGTTTCTTCTTATGTTTAAAATGAATGAAAGAAAATAAACATTCATTTATTTAACTAACATTTATGAGAACCTCCTCTCATGACTTCCCCCAAAGCATTTCATGCTACTGAGAATAGATCTGTCCTTATGGACTTTTGAGAGGGACACAGTGTCTTTAATTAAAGTTAGTCCAAGATTCGTAAAGCTCAGTTTCAAATAACTACCCTTACTCCTCATATGGATCCCACTTGGTGCAGTTTGTTCATTTTTATTGCTCTGGCGATGGAAGAGTTGGGAAATAGCTCTCTGCAGTCTGAGTGTGAACAGTTCTACATGAACAGTGCTGCTGCCTTCCTTGTTTCTGAGGCTCAATCATATTAGTCCACCTGACATGTCTCTCAAGGGTTAATTTTCAGTCCGTCACTCATCCTTCAGACTGATATTCTCTGAATCTGCTTCAAGTTTTCTTTACCCATTTGTGGTGGTAGAGCCAGATATGGCCACGCTTCTTTCTCTCGGAGTGAACATTCAACACAGATCTTGTGTTACTCCTCCAACAGAATTATGGAATCTAAGTCTTGGGCTTGAAATTGTCGTTGACCTTCTTGGCACTCTGACTTCATTCATAACTAGTAAAGATGTATCCAATGTGTATTATTTTCATCATTGCATTGGGCATTTTATATTTTATTCTTATTATGTTATTATAAATTTTGTTTTTGATTACTATATCCATTGAAAAAGGTCACTTTACATTTTTATTCTCTTTAGCAATATATATATAGGTTAACCCCAGATTCAAGATATGTTTAGTGGCACTTTATAATTATCTTTCTCTTCAGTCATTCATATATTCATTTACTCGTTCTTCCATTCAACTTTCTGAACCAGTTATATGCTGGTAAATTAAATTAATTAAGAGCTAATTATATGCTGATCACTATGCTAGGTACTAGAAATAAAATGATCTACCCTCATAAAGCTTTCAGACTATTATGGGAAGAGACATTAATCAAATAATCTCAAAAATAAGTGTAAAATTGCAACTTTCATTAGAACAGTGACAGAATAGGTAGATTTAGATAAAGGAAGGCTTTCCTGAGAAAGCCACACTTAAGTCAAGATATGAGGGGTGAGGAGGAGTTAACCAAGTGAAGAAAGAAGGTAAGAACATTTTTCCAACCCTAGATTATCCCTTCCCTTAAGAAATATTTATCGAGAGTCTTTTATTTGGCAGAGACAGTGTTTGATACTGGAAATGCAGCAATAAACCAGTCAGGAGCCCTACCTTCACTGAGCATTCATTCTGGTGGGGAAGACAGATATTGAGTGCATCATCACACCCAACAGTGGTTTAAATTGCAGTCAAGACCAGGGCTATGAAGAGGAGGCAACAGGGCAGCTGTGAAATCAATTGAGGTATGGCTGGGATTCTCTGAGAAAGCAGACTGCAAAGGTCATTTGAAAATGGTACCAGTTTAGCAAGACCAGTCTTTGCCTGCTAACCCTTGTGATGCTTCTAAGGTTGATACAGATTTGCTATTAATCCATTTTCTCAGAGAGAAGTGCTTTGTGGTTGTGAAAATACTGAAGAGTTAGGTTGCCTCGGGTACTTTTCTGCGTTTACTAATGGGTATGCTGAGGGAAGAAGTGTGAAATCCTTCTCTTAGCCATGTGCTGGCTTCTCATTTTGTGGCAGGCAGGTATTTGCACAACCTGACAGAATTCGTTCTTGGTGATTGTAAACCCTTAATGTCTGTGAGTGCAAATGGATTTTGTTTTGATTCCTTTTCCTATTTACCTAGTAATGAAAGTTAGAGGTTTTTCCTGCGCTTCTAAATTATGCACAGTGCTGGTTCTTTCCTCTCTCTGTCCAATGTCTTTTCAGTGACACTGGCCAATTATTTTTAACCTAGATTTTATCAGATGACTTCCTACACAATGTGGTTTCCTGCCCCTTTAGAAAGCATTGTTTGGCCTCAGTTCCTATTTTTAAGGTAAATATTTTATTTTTGAAAAGTATGTTTTCCTTTTTCTATGTAACTGAGCAGAAACACTGATATTTATCATACTTTTTTTCTTCTCCTACATAAGCAGTGCTTTCCATTTCCTTTAGCTTTGCTTTTACTTTTCTGAGCTATCTCTTTGGATTTATCCATGAACGGTCAATGCCGACCTTTTTCTTTTGGGCATACACATTTGCATTTCGGTTTCTTGGATTATTTGGGAATTTTTGTTGTTATAGAATTTTTTTTTTAATTTTTATATTTTTCATATGTCCTCAGTGTTGTGTCATAGTTATTGCTGCTTTTTAATGTTTAGCACCTTTGCGACATTTTTGCCATACATTATTTTTTTAACTCGATAAGCATAGGTAATCTGCATGATTGAAATAAATTTTCCCTTTTTTCACTAAGTTTTCTCCTTCTTGTTCTTGGAAGCTCCAATTCTAATTTTTATAAATTATAAATATAAATATTTCTATTTCTCTTCCAAAGGTTAATTTATAAATTTAGATTTTTACATCCCCCCACTTTTTTACAAAATCAGATTAAGACATGTTTTAAATAATACATTTATGATCTATTTTTGAAAAGAGTCTCCAATAGGAAACAAGGCTAAGTTTATTTGTGTACTCACTTTCAGAATTACTCCCTCATTCATACATTCATATGGGCAAACATTCGAAGATTTGACGCAAACTATGTGCTAGACATTTCAAACACTAAGAATTGTGTGCCTAACTCAGCCTGCAAGGTGGGTGAGAGGGTAGAGGAAGAATCGAGACAAGTGTAGATATTTCATTTATATTAATTAATTTCGAATACTTAAAGTCCTTGTTACTAACTAGTTGATTACCTTAAAAACAAACACAGTCAAAGAGCTCTTGCTTGGGAACTCGTAGAAAGTAACACAGAACAGGATTTTTCTTATTTTTTATTTTTGTTCATTTTTACCATAGATCTTGCAGCACTTTTTAATCTCTAAAAAAAGTAAATACATGTTGAGTGGAGAAAGACAGTGAGAGAGCATACTGAGAATGAGATCTTTATATATTTACAGTCTTATGGAAATGGTCAACTGTCCACTAAAGCCTCCTGCGTCTTCATAGTCTGGAGTTGCTGAAAAGTAGCCCCCAAATCAGGGACTACATTTCCCAGCATTCTTTGCATCTAGGTCAGAACGGGTTCCGTGTGAATGAGTTCTGATCAATGGCATGCAGGTGAATGGGATGTGTGCCCCAAATATCTCCATTCTTTTCCTTCCTTAATGGATATCATCCTCTAGGGTCACTTTGGGAACCTTGAGGATGGTGGAATCACAGGACTGAAGAGTGCTGTGTCCCTGAATCACCATTCGGGGTAGAACCACCTGACCGAGAACACCCATGTTGGACTGTGATGTGAGAGGAAACAAGCTTTCATTTATTAAACCATCGAAGTATTAGGGTCTGTCTCTACAACGGCCACTGTTAGCTTTGTAAACACACAGCCCTTATCACATTGCAAACACTGAAGCAACAAAAGAATGCACGGCTTGGCACAGTGTTGGACATGAGCCATCTTACCACTCCTGTGATGATATGTGAAATTTATGTTCCTTCTCTGCG
>NW_006443225.1:13936719-13956949 GCF_000325575.1 Pteropus alecto | reverse complement strand
TAGTACAATATTGTCTCAAATTTGAAGTCAGTCAGTCTGAAGCTCTTGAAGTCCTTTAGAACCGATCATGATGTGACCGTCATTATCCAGAGTGTTAAGAATGGCCCACAGGGTTTAGCGAGTGAAACATGCAAACCTGTCTCTCTAGTTCAAATTAGTAATGAAGAACTTTCATTTAAAGCCATTTATATTAGTTTTTTTTTTAAGCAATAGGTACAATTGTTTCAAATAGACACTTTTATAGGAAAGACCTTGCAAATGGACCTTTTATTCTCTATCCTTGATATTAAACCCATCTGCTTCACAAAACACAAACCTCACACAACATATTTTATGGTATATTTCTCCCCAAATTTTATACACTGGATACATCATAACTGGAACAAATACACTTACATGAGGCCACTCTCCACCACCCACTCTGCATATAGCTGGAAAAGTCATAAACAGTCCTTAGACACTGCAATGTGATCTTTCGATCTGCAATAGCTGATGACAATTTTCTGCCTGATTGAGAGCATAATGTCTTAAAGGAAATTTCAGAGCCAGCCTTGGATAAACTCCGCTATTGGTGACATCTGCCTTATTACCAATAAAAATGATGTATTGTGCAACAGCGAATTACTCAGCAAACAATTCCCAGAGATCACCTTTGCTACAGAGTGTGAAACAGAACTACTCCCTTTCCTGAATGTCGGGAATTTCACAGAGGAGAAATGACCTACCGACAGTTACTCAACGGGAAATGTCCCTCTTCAAGTAGATATATGATGTTTAACCTTACACATTGGTACCCTTGGAAAAAGTAAAACAAAACCATCAGTTCAGTTCTTGCAGAATGTAGAAGAATAAAATAGTCTTCTACGGTGAATATACATATGCAGCAAATATATATAATATATATGCAGTGACTACATTTAATATGTGCAAATGCATTGAATATATATAGGCACTTTGGAAAAAGTCACGTGCAGTCAACAAAGCCTGCTTCAAAAAGACGCTATCTCAACAACTGTGTGTTTTGAATAAATATTATGACTGCAAACTGTTTTGAAATATCCTAATGAAGAAAAATTCGAGATAAAGAAGTCCCTAAACTAACTGGGATATCTCACTACCTAAACATTGTCACAATAAAATACAAGCAACACAAAAAACTATTAAAAATTTTTTAAAAATTCTCGTTCTACCGATTTAGATAGGGTTGGGAATCATCACTAAATAAATTAATCCTGGGCAAATATATTAAATGTAATAAGACCCACATTGAAGCAATTAAGATTTGCCAGTTTTAACATCTGAAATAAAAGAGCATCACTAATCTCAGTCACCTCACCAAATATGTGAACACTGCTCACCGAACGAAAGAGTTTGACTGCCTTTTTTTGTGTGCACTGCTACTTGTTTTTTGCTCATAGTGGGAGCATTTTCCATTTGTCCACCTAAATTTTTAAGTTTAATGAATCTACAGAGTAACACGTTCTTTCCCAAACCTTGGAATGCACTATTATGGACGTGTTGAAGAAAGTCTTCACGTAGCCTAAAAGGACACTGGCCCTTTAACTTTTAACACACTTTCCCAATTAAGCATTTTAGGCTCCAGACTTTAACAGCTGTCTGCAGCTGTTGAAAAGTGATTTATCATTGTCAGAGTTCGTGACCAAAACATTAAAAGAATTTTTTTTTTTTTATGTTTGGCCCAGTAACTTTCATCTATAGCCATTCATCCTCCTTAATGCTTTCTTATTCACAGTAGCACTAAAAAATGAAAGAAAAATATTTTACTGAATAATTTTGAATTTTATTTTCCTCACGCAGAATACTTAAATGATTCGTAAAATCTTTTGTGTAAGAAAATATTGCTCTGAAAAATATTTATTTTGTTTTATGGGGGAAAGTGTGGAGTTTTGCTTAAAAGCCTTTTGATGAAAATCTGATTTTATTCATGCATGGGAAATTCTTTTAAATTTTAAAATGCTCAAGGAAATCTAAAACCATTTCCCTGTTTTTGAAATAATGAAAGAATGTTTTTTTCTTTTTTTAACTAATGTTAAAAAGCCTTCCACATCAAACATTCCGTGTTTTCTCAGTGTTATACTTTGTTTTTAAAAGAAGCTTTTTTTTACCTTAAAAATTGCAAGTGGAAAGAACTTGGAAGGGTTGACAACCTCAGGTTCATCTTCTACCGTAGATCCTGTGTCCACTCATCTTGGAGAAAGTCAATTGAATGGAGAGGGGTTTTTTTTTTTCCCTACTTCTTACTTTCTTCTCTTTTCTATAACCATTTGCCTACACTTATTGGGGGTCCAATCCTAACTCAGCTTGCTATTCAGCTGTTTAATCAACAAAGAGGTGTGCCATGCCTATGGCGCCTAAGGGCAGAAATGCATCCTAAGTAAAGCAGGAGCTCACACCCCACAGAGAACTCACTGCGACGCCCCTTTATACTCTGAGCAGATGGTTTGAACCACATTTTCCGGTACCAGCAGGCCAATGGAGACGTTGATTACAAAACCCCTTTATTGTTTACTTTTCCAAAGTTCTGCAAACTGAACATTTTCAATTTTACTCTGGAAGAGATTTTAACACTTAATCTGTTGACTCACTTACATGAGTTGATCTTTAACTCATTTATATCCTTCCAAACTTTGGTGCAGAGACTTTAATATGTCCCTCAGTGGATCCTCCCCTGCACGACATTTCTGTCATGGGCTATAAGAAATAAGATTCAGGAATCTTCAAGTCCCTAAATCAAAGCAGTAAAAGAGAAACTGACTAGAAGTAATCAAAACATCTAATTCCTCACCTTGGCGCTCTGCCGCCTCCCCCACACCCCTGAAGATCAGGAGCCAACTTCATGGGCACACGTGAGTTGGAGTACTCGGTGACAAGTGAAGTGGAAAAAAGTAAAACTTGAATAAAAAGCCTTCATGAAGCTTGCCACTGAACCATGGGCAAAGTGGGGACATAGAAGGAAAATGAAGAGTGTGTTTCTAACCACTTAACTTGCTTTACTGAAAAATATAAGCGAACTCAATTGGATATGACAACTCCTCCTTAACAACTTGCCTTAAGCGACTCTTATTTTTCATTCAGCAGTGGCTTCTCTGAGGAGTACGAGAGACACAAGAGAAAGCGCGGCCTTGCGTGTTTAGTACTGCTCCTGAAGTGTGCTGTCTGACTGCCTCCCTGAAGAAAAGGCAGCTGGCCTTGGCAATGTTTTGGCCATAGATCTGTCCTCCTAAAGATAATAATTTGCTTGAGCAACTTCCTGTTTTAAAGACACTCTCAGGGGAGTTAGTGGCCCTGAATTATAGAAGAGACAAATGCCAGAAGAATGTTAAAGCTACAGACTCCAAATTAACCATGATCTGGAAACTTCTCAGGAAACAGAAGGAACATTAAGAGAGGCTAAAAGCAACTCTAATTTTAGCCCTCGCTTGTCTTCTTCTGTTTTCCAGTTTAGGGTCTGTACCGCCTGCGTTGGCTTTGTTGCATAAGGGGAAAATTAGAGGTGCCAGAATCAGGACTGACGAGTGATAATGCCATCACGGTATATCCAGTGACCTTACAGGCTACTGTGAAGTCACTTGGTCGTTTCCTCTTTCTCAGAAGGAGATCATGACACCTAGGGCACCCTTTTCATTGTCTTACACTCCAGTGGCCAACTATGAACTGATGTCAGGTGCAGTGGGTTAGGCTGGGAGGAAAAAGGATATTATCATAAATTTGCCTGGTGAGGTCTCATTTTAAAAAGTTGAGGAAGGTTTCAGTTTAAAGAGAGTCTCATCATGGTAGAGAGCTTTACAAGCTCAGCTGGAGCACCTGGAGGAATTATGTCTAAGCGGAAAGGCATTGAGGCATCGGGCTCTTAAAAAGTTAAGAAGATTTTTTAAAAAGAGAAAAGTCCCTTATAAAAATACCACAGGAAATGTAGTAAATTTCATCTGTAACTTTCTCTGAGGATCACCTAAATACGTCAAACTACCCCCCTTTTTTTAAAGGAAGGAAATAAAACATTAATATCCTCAAAAAGAACACTTCTTAAGAAGAAGCATCTTATAAGTGACTGTATGTTTCTGAAATCATCAGTAAATTGCTAAAAATGCATATGTGAACTTTGGTGTACATAGTTCAGTTGTTTGAATATCATTTTGGAGGAAGAAGTTCAATTCCTAAATCGGAGGCTTGTTTTATATATTCGTTTTTCTAAAGGCTACTTCCTTTGACCAACTGTATAAAGCCAAAATTACCTATGTAATTGAAGAAAAATATGAGAAAAAAATGCTCTGAAATTTGTGGATTTCAGATATTTTAAAAATATCTTCAGAAAGATATTTTTAAACGAAACGAAAAGCCATAGTAAGATAATAAGAATCTGAAGAGTAAATTAGTCCCATAAACCAAAAATCTAAAATCCTTTCATTACATCACAAAAGGTTGTCTTTGGTCAGAAAGAATTTTGCAAATATATGTATGAATATTCTGCACATTGTAAAGCATCCTATAAATGAGCTATTGCTGTTATTACAGACCCTGGGGAGGGGGGCGTCATCTCTGAAGGAGAAGAATCGGGAAAACTCAGAGAGAGAGAGAGAGAGAGAGAAGAGAGAGGAGTGGAAGCAAAGGGTGACATGCTGGCCTGAAAGCAGCAAACAAACATGGCAGAGACTCCTGCACGCGGACGGTGGGTCAGTGCTTACCGCAGGGAAGGGGAGAGGGGGGAGGTAAATGGGGATAAAAGGGGTCAGAAGGAAATCTAATTTTGGGCGGTATATGTATGTATGACACGCTGTTCAGTTGTACACTTGAAACTTGATTTTATTCATCAATATCACCTCAATCATTTTTAAACCATTTCCCATTTGCCCTGAGAATACTGTCTGGTGACGCTTGCAGATGCAGTGTTTACTCTGCAATAACCTGCCGACTACCATCCTAACCTTACCCCAAAGTCTGCCACGAAATATCTTGCATTTATTATTATCTTCGCATCGCTCTAATAGATCAATAGTCTTTGGAAACAAATAACATCATTCTGTTTTTAGCATTCTGTTTTTAGTAGTGGCATTGCCATTTATAAAATTTCGTAATTCTAACTCTCTGAAAATGTCAAATCCTAGAAAATGCAGCATTCTTACGTGTGACATTAAATTAATTTTGCCAGCGAGCTGCACCTTGTTTTTCTAAATGGGAAAAGGATTAATTAAAAAAATAAAGAGATGCTGGACCTAAGCTAGAAAATGAAAAGTTAACTTGTAGTAAAAGTAAAGTAGTAAGACCTTGTTATTTAGAAAGCGTAAGAAAGGCTTCCAATTAGTGATAATACTGATGTTTTCTAGATGGTAAAAACACACAGTAAATGGGTATAGTAAACATTTTCCAGGGTTGATGGGAAGTGATCTGTCAGACAAAACATGGAAACATTTAATTCAAGGTAACCAACAGACCAGGGATAAAAGATAAATGGCGTTTGTCTTGTACCCCAAATTCAACTGATTGATTTGATTGCTAAAGCACCAGGCTGAGAAAGATTCTGAGGCAGCGTCTTAGGTCATCATGAAAGAGAGCCAAGATCAATTTCTGATGCCTGCCTTGGGCAAAGGAAAGGGAAATGCACAGGAGCGCAGACTCGAGTGAGGGGAGTGGAGGGAGGGGGAGCTGAGAGCAGGATTGGGCTCAACCAAGTGGCGAGTGGCCTGGTCTCTGTTTTCTTCTCCAGAACGTAGATGGACGTGTGAAGGATTGCTGGAGATGTCCAGGATTGTGAGGAACATACACTTATGTCTAGGACTATAAAATCATGAAAAGCTCACCTGATACACTGATGGTATCTGAGTCAGAGATTCAATACAGTATCAAAAAGGCAATAGGAGCAACTGTTGACAGCTTCCCCTAGACAAAGGATGGGTCAGCGCGGCAGAGGGTCAGCATTTGCCCCTGCAGATGTACGTTCGTTCTCCCCTAACCCACCCTGCTGACCTGTTGACATCGCCCTGGAGGCTGACCTCTTGCCTTGGAGCTTCCCAGTGGCTTCAAGTCCCATCCATCCAATGGGAGGTGATGAGAGGAAGTCACGAGGTCAGAGATGATAAGGAGGAAAAAGACCTCAGCTCTCTCTGTAGCCCACAGGTTGGCAGTGACTAGATTTCTCTACTAACGGCCACGTTTCCTCCAGTCTGGAGTTTTCTTCTACCGCGTCCAGTAAAGCTTTCCTCCCTCCCCTGTTCAGCCCAGGGCCGTAATGGCGTCCCAGTCTTGCTAACTACCAAGCACTCATATGCCTGTTGGCTTCCCACATTTTGTAAATATTATTATTTTTTTTAAATTAACTCTCTTCAGTTACCCATTGGAATGTAAGATCTTTTTTCCTCTCAAGATTGGTATAGGAGCCCAAAGATACATCCTGCATCGCATAGGGCTGTTGTAGCTGTAGGGCATCAGGGAGCTCTAGACTCTTCCCCCCATAATTCCCACAAGGCCCCTGGCATGACATTGACAATTGATGTTATCTCAACAAGATGGAAAGATGCTATAAATGAGATTTCAATATCCTCTCCTTTCAACCAGATCACACACACACCATGCCTGCACATGGGCAATGCTATCTGCCTTTCTTGCCAGCATTCTTGGGCTGGTAAAATCCGGTTACAATGTTCATCGAAGGCAATCTAGAAGGAGAAAGGAAATCATAACATGCAACGTAAAATAAGTTGTTAACGCAACAGTATGTTAAGCAGGATTTTTCTGTTGCCCCCAAGTCAGCATGTTGGACCCAAAACTGAGACCAAAAAGGTGTTACAGTATCTACATTATACAGGAAGGTAAAATAATTAGCACCAGAGATCTCTGCCAGGCTTATTACGCAACAGCCTCGTCTTAACCTCGGTCCCTCCAAACCTCAGGCTAGATGCGCAGAAAAATAGAAATTGAGAGGAAGGGAAGAGAAAGTGTTGGAATTGCCAGCTGTTGCCTTGGAAGGGGAGAGCCGGCCTTTTCTCAGCCGTCCTCGGCAAAGACCCAGCCAAGCGTCTGCCCTCCAACAGCTTACCCTCCGAGAGATCGCACTTTTCCATAAAAGAACAAAGAAGAGGATGGACGGAAAGTGGTCGAAGGGAATGAGCCGACCCATTGTGAAATGGTTCTGAGAAGAATGTGAACAGTAAAGAGACTAGGAGAACATAGGATTGAAACAAGGGAGAAGCGTTGCGAGCCTCTTTTTCCAAAGCTTTTTCTTTCTCCTTGTTAAAGGAAACTTTTAACAAGGAATCAACATTATGCATTTTAAATTTTTTGTCTCCTCCTCTTTCCGTTCAATTTTGTATTGAACAAAGTCTGGATTATTCATATCGCCCTCTGGCTTAAGCCATCGTAAATGTGAGAGGCCTGGTACAATGGGAAGCTCTGCCTCGGAACACACTGCTTTAGCGTAATGACTCTTTTCCTCTGAGAATTGGTTTTGAAACCCACCCAAACTTACTCAGAGGAAACTAATTTTGACTGTAATGGGTACATGTGTAATGAGATTAGGCTGACAGAATCCTCTTTTTTTTTTTTTTTAACAGACTAAAATAGATCATATTTAAAAGCTTTTTTCAATCTGAGACTAAAACAGGAATCATAACTTTGAGCCACTGGTGGTTTACAAGTGTACAAAACTCGTAGCTTTATTTTCTCCACACAAAGACGGCTTTTATTACCCACAGTATGCTCTGGCTTGGGAGTATCGATTCTAGTGTCTAAATCTCCAGGTAGAGGCGTTTCCTTGCCCAGGAGTCTAATAAGCGTGCCAGAAAACCACACGGAGCAGAATGCTGCATGCCCCACGCTAGCCTGGGACCATCATCTCATTAATTTCCTGGTGCTCATGTGTGTTTTGGTAATGCATCAATTCAGTGGTTTCTGCATATTTTACGCTTTACCATATATGTCAGAATAATGGTACACAAGTGGCATTTGTAGGCAGGAGGGGAAAGACTTGTCACAAACAGGTCTCTGGGTTTCTAAAAATGGGCCCTGAGAGAATTCTTCTTGAATAACAAACTCTGGTGGCACCCTCTGTTGTTCTGGGCAAAAACGTGAAAGTTTCTACTTTCTTAAAGTCCTGCATGGTCCTGTTTAATGTGTGTTACACACACACGCACACACACACACACGCTAATTATTTGAATACATGATTCTCTGAACTCCTTTGGAACAGATATCTGTATAATTCATTTTGACCTTAATCAATTATGCATTGCTACATAATAGTCTGTAAGTTCTGTTGTCCCAGAATAAAATACTTATAGAAGACTGGGATTAGGTTTTATTACATATTTAAATTATTGTGCTCCCTCCCCACCCCTATCCCAGTACCCAGTACATTTCTCTGTAGATAATTGTTGCTAAAAAAATACAATAAACATCATCTGTAGCACCATCATTACTAGCAATAATAACTGTCAATTATTAAGCCATGGGCTTAAGTGCGTAGTTCACATCCATAATCTCCTGATATTCTTACAAACCTTATGTATGTTTTAGCCACATATTAAATTTATAATAAAATATTTCAGACATTCAACAACAATGCAGGGAAAGCCCATGTGCCCACCATCGTCACTGTAGTTGAAACCTCTGTTACGGACGTCTTAATAGCTATTGATACTGAGCCACAGAGAGGGGAAAGCAACTCGCCAAGATTAATAAGGAGTCACTTCTAATGAAGTTTGGGACTCTGGAGTAAAATGCGGACTACATAGAAATGACCAAAGTTAGCCAGGGAGATAATAAAGGCATGGTTCCTGAAAAGGTTAAAGCGATTTCCAGAATCATCTAATGTTTGGCCAGAAAATCACTTAAAGTTGTGAAAACTAGCTGAATCTTTAGGAGAATTTATTCCACAGTCATCCCAAAGGCCCTCATTGATCACCCACTCCTTCTTCTTCCTTCTTATCTCACGGTTTGGTGATTTTTACAGCATGTTTTTCTTATTTTCCATGAAACATTTATGAGATCCTGCCACTTTAAAATGTTGCCTTAACTCCAGAAGGCTAATAATGTAGAATTGCTCTAAGTGAAAAGCTACTTTGATTTTATCAGTGCTTCCGATACATAAATGTCAAAAGAGTTGGATTTCTTTCTTGGAAAAATGTTGGTTGGACTTTGGGGGAAAATTATCTTAAGAATTACAGTATCTTCAAGCTGTAACATTCAACTGGAAAAATACTATGAAAAGGATCTTTCTAGTAAGACTTTTCATAGCCTTAATTCTGACGGTGACTGGAAATACCACAGAATAATTAGAATGAAAATTATTCCAATATTTTTAGGCTCCCCTGGAAAATGTAGTGGGAAAAAAAAAAACCCACAATAGTTCAAACACTTAGGACCTCACAAGCATTTTAGATAATCATAAGAGAAGTGTCTTGCTGAGGAAAATGTTTTCATTTTCGTGATAATTCTTTAAAACCTGAATCATCGTTACCAAACTTAAATGACCAAGATTCTGATTACTATTACTCCAATGTGTCTTCTGAAATTCCTTCCTAATGTTTTAACTGAGTAGAAATCTGCTGCAGAAGTAATAGTTTACCTATAATCAAAATGACTTATTTTCCTAATAGACTCTGCTCTGTATTTAGCATTGTCTGGGTTTCTTTAACTCATTCTTCAAGTATTCTTTCGTTAAACTGATATCTGTTGAACAACCACCATGCATCATGCATTATACTAAAACTTAAGTGGAATACCCAGAAAAATTAAGCCATAGTCCCCAAATTAAGGAGCTAACTATGAAAGATAAGGCATGTCCCTATAAGCTATGATCTAAGAAATAAAGAGCTAAGTACCACAGGAAAGGTACAGGTGAAGTTTTATTAGAAGATTAGAAGAGAGAGATAACTTTTTAAAAGAAACAAAGAAAGCTTTTTGGAAAAGGTGGAGTTTAATCTGAGCCTTAAAATAATGATAGTGTTTGAATTTTGGATCTAGAAGGGCATTGCAAGCAAGAGAAAAGTGAATAAATGTGCAGAGGAGGAAAATATGGAGCACGTACCATGGCTCAAAGTAGAACATGTCAGGGTTGGCGAAGTGGTTGGAGAAGATGACTATAGCCAATCCCGCCAGTGCTAGACAAGGACGCGCATGCTTCCTAAACGCCTTCAATGCCACGCCACGGAGCCCACGCTTCACTCCTTCACATGCGGCCCCCATGTGTCAGAGAGATGCTGTGGGATGCACCAGGTGCACAAGAGCAGAGCGAGACTGAACACAGGAGCCAGGCTAGGAGGCTGTTGTCTTTTCCCAGACAAGTGGTAATGAACACTCACTTTCTTCAGGAAAATAGAGAAGGATGGGTCTGAGCTAGAAATATAACAAAAAGAAGACTACTTAATCCTTTGGAAAAATGTGGCTGTTACAGGGAGGGAGTTAGTTAAGGAAGATTGATTAAGCATTAAAGATATCCTGGGTGTTTTAAAACAGTGTGACTAGAAGTATGATAGTGCCCATAGAAGTATAAAATACTGACTAGAAACAGGTTTGTCAGGAAATATAATGAGAATTGTTCCAAACAGTGCATTTCAATACTTGGCACAGTGCTGTGTCCTAGTAGGAGTGACAGACCACTAGCTGTCCGCGCCCCCCGCCCTGCCAAATATGCTCTCCACTTTCTTCATGGCAGTAGAGTTTAGCAGAGAGCAGGGACATCCAGGTAAAGACTCAGCTTTTCGTACAAGTTTGGTGTTGTGACATGACTAAGTCAGGGTGACAACGCGCGAGTGGGAGTGACATAGACCGCTCTGGGGCTTGGTTTTGGAATGCGGGGCAGGCGGTCTTCGATCTTCTCCACCTCCGTTCGCACAACAGTGGTCTAGCTCCGGCCGCACATCCGCAGACAACACTTTGGCCAGGCAGAGCCATAAGCTGGAAGGGCCTTGGATCCCTGAATGACAGTATAGTGTACAGATGCCGTGCCACATTGTGAAATAGAGAAATGCTCCTTCCTTATTAAAGTCACTGTGTTGGGATAGCAGCTTAGCTCTCACCTTAGGTAACAGAGTGGGCACTTAATATTTACATCTTGACTGAGTGATCGAATAAACAAATTAATGAATGAGCTTAAGACAAAGGAAATCTAGGAGCTTAAGAATGAGGAAATCTGGGAGACAGATGGAAATGCATATCCAGAGTATAGAAAAGAGGTTAAAATTAAAGCAAAAGATTGGTATTTATTGGTATGGATTAATAGTTAGGACTAAATGAGATTACCAATAATAATAATAACAACAATAACAATGATGATGATGATGATGATGATGATGATGATAAAAAAGAGAGAAAGAAAAGAAGGAAAATGACCCCAGAAACTGACAGGCCAAGATGGGCCCCCGCGGACGCTGTTCATGTGGGGGATGGACGGTGGAAGGGGAGACGGAAGCCACAAGCGGAACAGTAAGAGAACCGGGAGTCACATACGCCAAAGCACGGGAGTTATGGGGTGAGATGTTTCAAGAAACTGGGAGGATCAGGCCAGTGGTCCGAGTGGGCACTGAGTGACTGTGGTGGACAATCACCTTTCCAGAAGTTTGGCAATGACTGGGAGAAACGAGAGAAACACGGAATAGTTCGAGGGAATGACGGGATCAAGGAAAAGGTGGGTTTGAACAGGAAAACAATAGCATGTTGGCAGGGTGAATGCAAGGGACTTTGAAGAGGGGGATATTAACAAATGTTAGCGGGGAAGGGGTGGGGGCCGGTTAATTGATTTAGCAGTGTTTCAGGATGGGAACAAGGGATTAAGTAGAAGGATTAGAATGGAATAGGAGGAAAGTGGTAAAGTGGGGGAGAAGTTGGTGAAGATGCAGGGCAATTTTGAGAACAGGAAAGCCAGGAAGTGAGGAGGGAACCTGGGAGTCTGGTCCCTACATTTCACTTTTTATCCACCCGCAAGAACAGGACTGACTCCAGTATTCCCTACAGCGCTCCGTAACGCTCTTGGCAAACTGACATTAAGCTGTGTCTACAGCCACAGAGCAGTTGGATTGCTGCATCAAGACAGAAGAAAAGAATACTGATTTCTGTACACTGCTCCCCTATCAAAATAAAAAAAGAAAATGAGCTTTACCAAACCTGTTTCTTTCACTTTCCTCCAACATTTAGATAAAATGTTTACTTTCGTATTTTCCCCTTGTCCGTGTTATCTTAGCATTAAGTAGTAATGAGAGACCATGTCATTTTGGGTTCAATTTCTTTTGATTGCTTGTAAAATATAATTTAGTTGACAGTTACAACTGTTTTCCTTTAATTTGACAAGTTATTAGACTTTTATGCTCGCCTCATCATCCTCATCTTCAGACAAGTCCTCTCTTTCTTAACAGCATTGTTAGTTGAGAGCGTTAGTCATACCCAGAGGAATGTATGCAAATATTTTTTTTACCTAAGAACCTTAATAACATTAAATAATAAGAAACTATGAAGCAGGTGCTAAAGTAAAAACTGAAAGAGGAAATGTACTTTTGTAGATCATATTTTCAAATCTTTGAACAGCATGTAACTTAGCCACGATGCTGGATGGTCATTTGATTTTTAAGTTTTACAATAAATGAATGAATGAATGAATGAATAGAACATAGATTACTTTCAGTGCATTCAGTGGTTCAAAGTGCAGAATGTTTCGTGTGAGCCCGTTAGATGTTTCTTACGTCAACCTCACATAAACTTACCAACAGGCCAATGGCTTTTGAAACTGTCAAGTTGAGTATAGACACATAGTTCAATAAGAACACTTAATATGATAAAGTAAAAGATGCATCATTCTTTTATAGAGCAGGATTTGAAGTCTGAATATCTATGGTTCATGTGCGTGACTTGGCAACTTATTTATTTCTGTGTTTTACTTTCTTCATCTGTCTAAAGGGAACTTATTTTTATGACGAAATATGCTATAGCTAATTTTTCTGTAAGTATTTTCTCCAAGTTGTAAAAATTTCATTTAGCCATCCATTTATTGATTCATTTCTTCAAAAATATTTCTTGAGGAACTACTGAGGCCCGTACCCTGGGCTAGTCTCCCAGGTGATTGACAGATTGGCAGAAGCAAGCTGTGAAAGGTCTTGTTTATCATATTAAAGTTAAGGGCCTGACCCAGAAGACAGTAAGGAGCAGGCGATGATAGTTGCCTTTGGGAGATATTGTCCTGGCACATAGAGAACTAATCTAGCGGTGAGAGTGACTGAGACCAGGTGTCTGCTTCTAGCACATTCCTTTATGGTAGTATCTCCTCATTGCAGAAAATTTGGAAAATATGCATTAAAAAAAACTTTTGAGTATATTCTTATATTTTCTTGGGGCAGCCATGTGTCCTAGGTTTTCTGGGATAGATCTGATTTCAGATTCTCAAAAGTACGCTTGTACTGGTCAGGCTTGTCCAACTATAAGTGAACTTCAAATTCTCAAGGATAAGGTAGGACCATGTTATGTTTAAGTTACTTGAAGGCAGAGTCTGTGTTTTATTCCAGGAGAAAAGTCAAAAATTGCATAAGTAAAACAATAATAAGAAGCAGCACAATTGGTCAGTTGCTAGAAGACAGGGAACAAAAAGAGACACATCAAAGAGAAATTTGTATCTAGAATACCAGTGATTTTCAGCTATAGAGTTGAAAAACATTGTTTGGCACAATCAGTGGTGAGTTGAAAGTAATATACTGCCCACAGAAATAGTGTAAATGACTTACTTTTATCCATGAATTGAAGGAGGGTCAATTAATTGAGTAGAGGTGTAGTTAGTCTGCTCATCATCTGGGCACCCCAGTAGACTGTTGTCCCACAGTGAACTCATCCATCACGTGTGTTGGCAAAAAAAAAAATGGAGAGCATTTTAGAAAGGCCACTCTAGATATTGGAGGAGGCAAGACCTGTGAAGACACTGTTAGGATAGTCAGGTCAGAGGTGAGGAGAGGTAACAGATCTGAATGAGGGCTGTGGTAGCTGAGAGGGAAAGCAGAGGACAGGTAAGAAAATGAGACACAGCCCCTGAAAATCATGTCCATCCAGAACCTGTGAGCATGACCCTATTTAGAAGTAAGGTCTTTACAGAAGTAATAAAATTAAGATGAGGCCATACTAGATTAGATTGGCTCTGATTCCAATATGAATGATGTCCTTATAAGAAGGAGGATGTTTGGATACAGAGACAGACACACAGGGAGAAGACCATGTGACAAGGAGGCAGAGATTAGAGTGATGTAGTTGCAAGCCAAGGAATACCAAGGATTGCTTGCAACCAAAGAAGCGAGGAAGAAGCTGGGAAGAAGCTGGGAAGACTCCTCCCTTCAAATCTTCGGAGAGCATGGCCCTGCTGACACAGCGAGTTTGGATTTCTGGCCTTCAGAACTGAGAGAATGAATTTCTGTTATTTCAAGCCACCAAGTTCATTGTAATTTGTCACAACAGCCCTAGAAAACTAATACTGGAGATAAAATAACCGTGACTCAGTCTTCGTTTGGATATGAATAGGGAGGAAGAACTTTGGGCATGCGGAGTGACTGGATGGCCGTGGAACTCCTGAGCAAGAACATAAAGCAAGGATGAGCAAACTGCAGCCTCGATCAAAACGCCCCCGTCTCCCGTGAGGGTGTCCACAAATTCTGTCTGGCATCTTTGAGTTCACCGACTAGACACCGAGAGCAAAGCTTTCCCTCCCAAGTTGAAAAAATTTATGGACAAGAAGTTTTTGTTGAAATTAAATGGTGACAGACACGTCCAAGGAATATCATAGATCCCTTTATGAATCTTGCGGTAGATGAATGTGTAGATATGACAACTAGTGGGCAGCAAAACACTGAATGGCAGTAATGAGAAGAAATAGCATCATGTTAGAAGATTCAGAACGCATGGGAAGAATAGCTGTGTTCACCAGGGAACCAACTGCTTGCACACGTCCCCTCTCCACAGCACCTGTTTACTGCAACATAAAAATCGGGTTGTGCACATTTTCATATTGAATTTTTTATTAAAACTTTTGTAGTAGTCAAAAAAAAAATCCACTGTCTCCTCCAGGTGCCTCCACATTGTTGTTAATAAAGGTTTATTAGAACACGGCCATGCCTATTTGTTGACATATCATCTATAGCTGTTTTCCTGCTACATCGGCAGAGCTGAGTTGTTGTAGAAGAGACTAAAACACAGCTTGCAAAAACTAAAATATTTACTATCTGGACTTTTGCAGAAATAATTGCCAATTGGGTAAATACATTATGGCTTCATTTGGAAATAAGCTCATGGAAATCTTTCAGGAAGTCCTGCTTTGATTTGACCAATCAATGGAAAAAGAAAACTATGAAGGAGAACTATGATAGTTACATTAAGTCACTGCCCCGCAATGTTTGATATCTGCCTTATTCACGACAGGGAAGGAGTGGGTAAACCACAGTGCACCTCCTCCAAAAGCAAACTAAGCAGATCATGTCCTTCTGATACTATTTAATTTCTATCACATTTTTCTTCCATAGAAGGCAACCATTGTAGAGCCTCATTATTGCCTAGGAAAAAGGCATTTTGTGATGTTGGATTGTAGTCTAAGCATAGTTTTCTAAACTGCGAAGTGGTTGTTCACGTCTAAGTCTGTGAACAGACAGATTTCTTATCATTAGTACTCTACCATAAAGCAGTGCTTCTCAGCCTTTCCCAGTAAGCGGCCCCGAGGTCGCATAGATCCTGGGTTAGGGCCCAGCCAAAAGTGATGCGTGGTAAGGTCAGAATTTCTTCAAAATCTCATGTTTCATCTTTAAAATATATTTAAATTTTGCATTTTATTCTGTAATAATTTTTTAATATAAAACAATGTTTTACTGAAAACCGATGCCCAAAGAAAGTCCCACATGTAGAAGTTCTGGCTATCAGTACATTTTAGCATTACCAAATAATCTTAAGAGGGTTCTAGTACTAGTGCATCAGAAATGTGTTTTGCTACGCAATACTAAAAAAAATGTGTATTACTCATTATTCAGGAAAAAAGGCAGACAGGATGGAATCACAGACTCAAATACAAGTTGACAAAGCTATTTTTGTCAGAATCAGGAAACTCTACAGTTACTTCCAAGGTCTTATCTTAAAATTCATAGTGATCTAAAATTGCATCTGGACTATTCCAGCCTGTCTACTGTATCTTTGTCAAAAGGCTTTTTCCAAAACAGCAAATGCAGTATCCAAATCACACTGTGCCACTATCACTGGACATTTTAATATGAAAATACACTCTGGCCTATCTCTGATGCCAAACCAAATCACAAGAGTATTTGAGGTTCCGAGATCCTGTATCTGACATTTTCTATGGAGACTTTGTAAAGAAAATGCCCCAAGAAGTTAAAGCTGTCTCCAAATGATAAGCATGGGTGACCTAGGCCATAAAACATCCCATTTGTGAGTCAGCTGCATTGGCTGGAGGTGATGTTGCATTATCTTGATCTCTGGGATTTCTTAGCTTAAAAGCAAAGATTGGAAGCATCTTTACTTTGTCAAGGGCATGTCTTTTTCCAGGAGAGTGACTTAAGAAACCTTATGATGCCATATGAGTGTTGCAGAACAAATTCGTGCTCTGCTAAATCAGCTATTGTGGTTCACAGTGCTTCTCCCTCCACCTCAGATGTAAGATACTAAATTGAAATCAGGGCCAGTTATTCACACCATACAGATTTTCAGGTGTCATTGTTTCTGACAATCAAGTAGATTTGGGGAATTTGTGGATGGAAGCTTGTCCAGGTTGTCACTGTCATACGTCGTCTTTCTGCAGTAATAGCCCGTTGAGAATGTCACTGACTTAAAGATACTCTGCGAATATTCATTATGAGAGATGGTTGCTGCATCTCTCTCCACGTGAAGGGAAGAGTCTGTTTTTGCTGAGATGCATGTCAGCAGGCCCCTTGGCTAACTCCATCCAGACTGATGGGTGCAGGAGCGTGTAACACGACGTTTTAGTGAATACTCTCTTGACTAATTTTTCCCATCTCTATCACAAAAAAAAAAAAAAAAGAAAAGGTTTTGCTCAGAACTCTAGGGCTAGAGTTCATCCATTCACCAGCTAGTTACTAAATACTTATTATGTGACTACAGAGAAGGTCCTGCTCTCATAAAGCTTACATTTTAGTTGGTGGAAACTGTCAGGTAACAATTGTATAAATGATGTATCCAGTAGTCATGAGTCCTCTGAAGAATGAAGCAGGAGAAGGGAGTAGAGAGTTGAGGGAAGGGGAAGAGTGGTCGAAGAAAGCTTTGATATGGTGACATTTTAACAGACACAAAGAAGGTAAATACCTTCTCCAAAGCAGTGAAAAACTGCCTGAGCTAGGATAATTGTCTGTTCAATTGGTCCATTTGTCCACCTTGTAAACCTTGGAGTTAATTGCTGATGGTTGAATATCTATTTCCTGAGCATGCTTGACGGTCTCCCAGCAGTCCATTCGGGCCCTTGAGATGTGATCATCTCCAAAAGAAGCCAGTTCCTGGGCTTCCTGGGTCCCTGGGATGAGTCTGTTTCCAGAGCACAGATGGCCATTTGGACGCTGCCACATTGGTCGATGACGTCAGGCGCAGCTGTGGAATTCAACATCAATCTGGTATATGTCATTTTCCTTGAGGGTTTCTATTGGAATGAAACAGGATTAGAATAGTAGTGATGGACTTTTGTCACACTACATTTTTATTTAAATGATGTAAAATAAGGCTCTATCCAGCTCCTCCTTTGAAAGGTTGTACAACAATCTGCTGAAGCTTTTATATGGACTGGAATCATGTTTTTCTCCTATAACAAACAGGAAGAACACTCATCCATTGATAGGATGACAGTTGAATCTTCTGTCTCATTCCAGGAGAGCCACTGTTGCTGTCAGTGATCCACCAGCAAATGGACATTTTGATCAATAATTTTTTGGGGCAAATAAGATTTATTTTTCAATCAAACTCATTATTTTGACATTCAGTTGGATAATATAAAACATTCCCATTCTACATGTTGATATATTAGTTATTCGAGGAATGATTCCGGGCCAGTTATTCCTAGTGGATGCAACAGGATACTGTGCAAAATGAAATGTTCACTGGACGTCTCATTGTTGAGGCAGAGACTTGCTAATGCCTAGGCTAAAAATCTCTGACTAAGGTTACTTCTTTCGTGCATTAAACTACAGAAATCTAGGGCTCAATGAGGTAGTCATTTAAGCATGGGATAAATCCAAAGTTTCTATTTAAAGAAGTCTTATAAGTCTTGCTTCTTGTAAGTAGTCTGGTAGGTCTTGACTGCCAGCAGTTATGAGGTAAAAGCATTAACCTTCATGAATGTTTATGTAAATAAACAGGGCTGGAATGGAACTTAGAAATTACTGATTTAAAATATCAGATTTTGTGGTAAGTAGCAATTTAGGTAGGTTTTCCCAGTAAATTATATATGTAGTTAATACCCAACTACCAGCTGGTAGTGTTTCAAAATTGTATTTGTAAGTTGATATAAAGTCAGAGTGCATTTCCAAAAACAACGGTGTCATAATGGTGTTAAAAATGGAAATTCACTTATTTAATATTTATTTAATCCATATTGACTCGGTTTGTTTAATTTATATCAAGACAAATCATTTTTATTTGCAATTTTTTAAAAGTTTATGATATACGTTATTTCAGGTATTATGTCAAGTAATGAGCTACTTAAGGGCTGTGGGGTCAAATTGCCAGAAGACTAATCCTAGATGCTGGTTACCGATAGTGCGAGCTCGGCCAAATACTTACTTTGCTGTACCTCAGTTTATACAACTATACAACGGGGGGCAATAATATGTATTTAGAGATTTTATTTTTTAAATGGCATAGTGAACAGTTCATAAAAGACTGAAATTGGCCAAAGAGTGTGACCTCATCATACACTAAAGCATTTACTCTTCCTCCTATGCGATACCACCGTGAGACATTAGAATCAGGAGGGATCTCCTGCCTCTTTTTTTGTGGGCCAGGGTAAGGGCCTGATCATCAATTTGTTTGTTTTTGGCAAAATAGCCTCCTTGTGAGAAAACACAAGGAAATATGTCACTGAGAGGGTCTGGGAACATGATTCCCTCCTCCTGCCCACCCCCCTCCCCCAAGGCATCATGAAAGCCACCAGGAAGAAAAGGTGGATGGGCTGGGCCATGGCCGAGAGGATCCCCCTGTTCCTTCATATCGTGTGGGACTGAGTGAAAGGCCACAGGTCCTGTGGGCTTGTGTAAAGACTTCTGAGGCACATTTCTTTGCATCTGTCCCCAGTTTTCCCAGCATGCACACTTCCTCAGCTCATGGGCATCTTAGTGGTTCCTAGTTCCTGTCCACGGGCTCTCATTCTCACCTGTCTCAGGTCAACATCTAGAACTACCACCACCATCACCACCGCCATCACCACCCCTTTGCTTTATTCAGCCAAGTCGTAGGTCGAGGGCAGAGGGAGAGGATGGAAGGGCTGAGAGGGGGGTGGCGAGGAAGGTGGGTGACGGAGCAGGCGCGCATGTGGAGACGGATCCAGGTGCTCGTTTCCGGTTCCAGATTCCGGCCGGCTCTTACCTCAGTCGTAGGGCCCTTCCAGTCTTTTGGAGCTTGTGTCCGTCTTCTGAGCCTCCATCCCTCGAAAGTCACAGTGGTAGCGGCTGAGCAGGGATCGCGGCTTGAGATATCCATCTCGCGTTCATTCTTCTGGGCGCGATCTGCCCCGCCCTCAGCATGGCCTGGGTGGGAGAGACGAGACAAATAATAAAATAAGTAGATAATGTTATTTATTATACATAAAGTATAAAGTAAATCCAAGTGAAATTATATATTATATGTAATAATACATGTAATATATGCTACATGATAAAAATTCAATATGCATAATATGTAGAGAAGTATTAGTTTATAAGTTCATTATAATTTTCTAGAAGAAAACAGAAGGCCCACCAAGTTGAGTATATATTCTTTCATCTGCAAAAAAATCACACGAATCCTGTATAAAAATGTATTATATGTATCACAAATATTGAGAGAAAAAAGACAACCTGGTTTAAAACGCCAGCAGCAACACTGGATGGCTGTCGATTTTTGTGAAATGTGAGGCTAAGGGGGGTGTTTGTTCCCATGAAAGATTAGGATGAAAAACAGCCTAGTAAGTTTGAGACATAAAAATAATTGTTTGAATCGGTTCCTGTTTTCAAGCTCTGTCTTAGGATAGAATCAGGGACAGGGACAGGGACAGACA
>NW_006443225.1:13899968-13936689 GCF_000325575.1 Pteropus alecto | reverse complement strand
GAGTTGGAGAAGGAGAGTCTGAGGGGTGCTCGTGACCTCTTTGCCACTCTTCACCAGGTGGCCGTAGACCCGGTCTGCTTTTAAAAGTCCCGACTTCCCTTTTTCAGAGGCCAGATCACCTGTCACGTCTAGAAGGAACACATCGTCATGGGCTGGGTGTTTCTGGGACAGAGGCTCTAACAGAGATTTTTTTCTTATTCCTAAATTTAATTTAGAACTTCAGCCCTCACTACCTCCAGCATCCCTGCCGCTGCTCTCGCGTGACCAGGGGCTGTCTGCAGACCCCTTCGGAAACCTGCCGCTAAGCTAATCACTGGGTGGCACCCAAGAGCCAGAAAAAAGACGGATCGAATTGCAGACACTCTCTAATACACATATTTTAACAATTTCCTCCATCCTCACTGAAATTATGCTAATATTTTAGTTGAGTTTCCTCAAGTCTGGAACTCAAATTAAGTCTGTCTGTTTCATTTTTATGATAGTGCTTGAAATCACTTGCAGACAAGGGGTTGTTGGGCCATGAGATTTATAGTGCTAGTGCTGCAAAGGTCACACACATCCTGAGGAAGAGGAAAGCAATCTGTGCAACCAGTGTTTTCACTGCAATAAAGTTTATAGCTGCATTAAGGGAATAGTTACAAATCAGTTGGATGGTGTTGATTTCATTGAGAATAAGTGTATTTACACTCGTAAGCTTTCTCTCAATAATATTCTGAATGTTTTACACAATGGGGTTAGTGAAGGTTGGATCTGGGCATATTTCACGAGTGACAAAATTTGTTTTTCTTTTTTCCACCCATCCTTCTACTTGTTACTTTCACAAAATGGGCTTATAATGGCTCTGTTGGGCTGAGTAAAGGTTGAGCAGTTTTTGAGACTTCCAACCAAGTCATATGCTGTACAAATTTAAAAGTAAAACGATTGTTCATGTGTATGTTTGTGATTAAAGATGAGATAAATCTAGAGAAACACAATGTCCCTAATACCAAAACCCGCTTCTTTATGTGGTTACTAATCAGTTCTTACTATAGCTACTCGTTAGAATTTCTCATTGTCCAATCCCGTATTTAAAGGGAAAACATAAGGACCCCAACCTATAGAAGACCTACAAAGAACCGTGTTTATGCTCAGCACAGTCTTCATCTTAAATAGGTTCCTTCTGTTATCCTATATCACAGCACCCATTTCCTTCATGGAAATAAGCACTATTACTTTGTATAGTTAATTGTAAAATGACTTTGTGATTATGCTATTGTTTGTATTAATTGAGCAATTATTATGTAATTATCTTAGCTGTTGTTTATTTCTTTATTTATTGTCTGCCTTGTCCACTAGACTGTAGGTCTCCACAAGGGCCCCTTGTCTTATTCCCAGTCAGGTCCCAGGGCCTATGTCTGTGTCTGGCACTTAGCCCTTAAAAATATTTATGAAATAAATGAATGAATATTGCTCCATTCTCAGCATTCAGCCTTACAGTGAAAATGCTTTCTTCCCCTCATGTCAGTTCAACACAAAGTAAATATGTTCTAACTCCATTAGATAGTCTAGAACCTTCTGTTTCTGTCATGTGCTTTTCTTCTCTAAGAGCTGCTGTGGCTCTGACAGACGTTGGGGAAAAGGAATAGCAGTGCTGGTGACCTCCTTGCCACTCCTCTTCACCGTGGCCATAGACACAGTCCGCGCACCACGCGTGGCACCCTTCCTGCTCTCTGCGAGAACGGGGTCAAGCGAAACAGGAAAAGGAGCAGTTCTGCTGGACTGTTGGAGATCAGATGGGGAAGGAGCTTGGGAAAGGCTTGTCCACCGCTGACTCCAAGCCAGTGTTTGCAAATGAGTGGGTGGGGCTTTGTCAGAGGGATGAGTGGAGGAGGGCTTGCAGGCAGAGAGAAGGACGTGAGACTGGTAGCTGGGAGGCGTGACAACACTCTGCTCTGTGAGAAAACTCCAAATCGTCAGAGTTGCCAGAACAAAGCTCGGTAGGAGCCACGAAACACTCTGCTCTGTGAGAAAACTCCAAATCGTCAGGGTTGCCAGAACAAAGCTCGGTAGGAGCCACGAGCTGCCAGCCATGGATGGGACATGATTCACCACCATGGCCAGCAGAATGAATAAAAAATACCCTGCCACAGATTAGAAAGAACTCAAGACATTTCAAAATTAAAATAACCATCTTCCTGCATTTTCTTAAAGAAAAGCAGAGGATCTAGCAAAACCAGGCCCTCCTTCCTATGGGGCAACAATGGATGAAGCTGACCGGTAGCCATGCGTTAGACACATGCGACTTGTCCATTCTCAACCATCTCTCAAACAACGTGCTCGTATTAATTTCCCTGCATCGCTTCATCCAGGTGTGTTACCTGGAGAGCCTACTGGTGTGTGAATCTGTCACCCATGGTAGACAGTGAGGGTAGACAGAGGCAGTGGGGAGGTAAGAGCCAGACTTGAACTCTGTTCTGTGGTCAGTGTAGCCCCATCAAAGCTGTCCAAGTGAGGATGACGTGGATAAAAATCGTTCCCAGCAACTGTAGAGCAGGCATCTCTCTATCTGTAAACTGGCCCACTGGCGAGTGCCGTTACTTCAAGGCTGAGCAGACTTGAGCACACACCACGTGTAAACAAACCGACCGGGTGCCGTCTATGCTTTTGGAGTATGTTTGGGATATTTGCAAGAATAACAGGCAGGAAGGATACTACGTGTGATTTAAAAAAAAAATCACTGTAATTTCTCCAAATCATCCAACTCTTATTATAATTTCATCATTGGAAGAAAAGTTGTTTTCTGCAAAGTATCTTTGAGGGACAAATATTTTAGTGTTTTCAAAAGTAAGTAAAACATAAAAATATGTGCTAAATAATTTAAATTTTAATGGTATGCTCTAGATTATGTTTTAAGCTACCGAGAGCACAATAATTTATTTTGTTCTCAGAATATTAGGGTTATCTTCTCAACTTACTGAGTACTCTCGACCTAATTTGGCTTCAGATAGACATCAGTTACAATGATAATATGTAGAGAAAAGTAAGGATGAAGCCCATAGGTGGAAAAAAAACCAGAATTTAGAAAAATAGGAATCAGGAGCCCAGCACTCATTGTTGGGATGCTATTAATATATAATTTCTGAGTTCTAAACTTACCTCTGCTCTGGGAATTTAAACTTGGCTTCTTCACCTTCAAAATGAAAATAATATACTTTAAAAAAAACACCCTCAAAATCTCTACCTCAAGCTGCAGTTCTTATCCTGGACCCTCAGAACTTCAGAGTGAAAGAACTCACCGATGCTTATGTTTCAAGCGAAGAAAAAATAAGATCTTCTTCTTTGTTAGGGCTAAACAGACACTGAGGGAAATGACTCCAGCCTTTTCTAGAGACTTCCCTCACAAAGGGATAAAAAAGAGATGCAAACATCAAATGAAAGGTAGGGAAACTGAAAAACAAAGCTGGTGAATATCTCAAGGTTACTTAAAGTTTCCCTATCTGCCCAGCAAACAGGTAATGCCCGAGTAAGGTAAAGCTACTGGGTACCCTCTGCAGGCAGTTTGAAAATATAAGGCATTTAAGCAATGGAATGTTTATTGCCAGGCTCATACTCTGTAAAGTAAACCAATTAGAATTACTGAATGGCTAGACATCCCAATCAGAAGTCCAGACACTCAAATATTTCAGTTTTAAAAATTAATGGAATTGGATAATGCCAACTAATTTTTTGAGAAGTATCTATTGTAGGTTGTAATGTGACTTCTAAAAAAAAGTGTAAGAAATATAGCATTACTTTTGTCCAAGAATGAAATACCGTATGTTGAAAATGGCTTCAGCCAATTTCAAGAGCTTTCATAAATTCTTCCACTGTGTCTCTCTTATTGGATTGTCAACAGTAATAACACTTCGTATTCAAGATATATTCTTCCCTTGTAGAATTTGTCAATTTTGTAGTTTTCCTTTCCCAATTATAGATGAAGTTTGGACGAAATAAGGAAGGCAGTTTCCAGAAAAATCAATAAGGAAGAAGTCTTTATTATTTTAGTAATTCCGCTTTGTAAATAGGAATGTAATTTTAAATCTAAAAAAAAAAAATAAAAACTTAGGAGACTGTAACCTGTATCTGTGGGAACTATTTTCTTATGACATAAGAGAGAAAAGAAGTCATGTTGTCAGTAACTTCAAACCCTTTACTAGGAATTACAAGTTATTTTCAGGTATAGGTATTTATTTAGGCTTGTCCGCCATTGCATCTTGCATCTAAAATATAGTTTTGGATAAATTAATTAGTATATGTGTATAGGTTATTTCAACAGTGGTTTTATTGATTTTTTCTAATACAAATCATGCTTTTATATATATATATATATTTTTTTTAATGTACTAAAATCATAATGGAATTTTTTTTCCTTCTGTCCTATCCATTGATCAATCCTAACTGGTCTTTGCTTACACCCAAACTAAAAAGAGCAATTTTACACTCCAGTGATTTAATGTATAAAATGCAAAGTCTAGATTGTCAGAATTCTCAAATTCTAAATTTGTAAAGGATTTGTATTGGAGAAATGAATTAATTTCCTAGATATCTACATGTGTCCTATGAACCGTTTGATTACCTACTCTTTAGCTTGCTTTTTCTCAGAACTCTGACTTATCCTAAGCCTAAAACAATCTAGAAATCATTCCTGATTTCCCATGTTTTTGTGCGTTCTGAATAATTTGTCACTAAGACTGGTAATTCTTCTACTTGGGTTTTCCCAATTTTCCCCATTTTTTCTGCTATCACCCTGGTCTCTGTCACTGTCACAGTGAACACTTGATGCTCAGTACACCGTGAGCACTCCCCGTAGAGTGTCTTGTGGCCCAGAGTGCCATCCTAATTCTGACTTCATTCTTGCTTCTACTCTCTCTCTTTTTTAGTCCACTCCAACCCATCGTTCACACCACAAGCTTTTGTTTTCCCCAAACCATGCTCAGGTTCCACGTTTTTATGGCGCCACCCCAAGATGCCAAATCGTTCTTTTATTCATTTGTTCAGCACATGTTAATACCACTTTCTTGGCAGATATTTTCATAATTGAATTCAATATAATGTCATTCGTTCTTCATTTATTTATATCTTCCTCTTACTCCAAAAAGAATTTAAGATCACTTATATAAAAATAAAATAAAAGCAAAATAAAAACAAGTAATTAAGGAAAGTAGAATTTATCCAGAAAATGTATTCTGTAAGTCTTTGTATATCTAATAAAGTTAGAGCACATATTTAAGTCTGAGATATTTAGTATCCAAGCAGAAAGTCAAGAAGAAATATATGTTTACTGGATTTACAATATGTGGAAGATTAAGTTTAGACGGTGACCAAAATTGGTTGCTTAGAAGTACAGTTCTTTTCCTATGAGATCAGAAAAAATTTCTTCTGTAGGTTTTTATTAAGAGAACACATGTATTATAATAAACAATGCCCTCAACAACACCCTTAGGATAATAAAACAGCTGGTTTCATAGGGCTATTTCCAGGAACGTATCTCAGTGTTTGAGAATTGTGTAACATCAAATGGCAGTTCGACAAAAGCATTTCTAAGAGCATGGTTAACCGTGTAAGTTTTCAAAACTTATCATATGTACAGCATAACACCGACAACAATAGCAATTACAATTACAGCTGTTTGAACATTTATATAGATTAAGTAAAATGTGCATCACTTTATTGTTATTTAATCCTTACAATGACCTCTTGAGGTAGACATAATCCCATTTCACAAGTGAAATTTAGAGTGCTTAAGAAGCTTAGTCATGAACACCCAGTAAGTACTGGTCAAGAGCTAAGGCTCTGCCACCCCTTTAGAGCCCTTCCTGCTTGTTCAGCCAGGCCTTTCTCCCTTAACGTGTCCATTATCTTGACGTTTAGCATTATGGATGCATCTACCTATTTTAAATTTAATATAAATGAAATCATACAGAAGTATTATTTGGTATCTGGTGTCCTTCACTCAATATTGTTTAATGGAATTCATTCACGTATGTAGTTGTATTTTATTCGTTTTCAATGTTGTGTAATTTTCCATTATGAATATGCCACCTTTATTTAATCATTGTACTGTCAATGGACATTTTCATCATTTCCAGTTATTTTTTATTATTATGCAGAGTATTGCTATAAGTATTCTCATAGCTGGCTGTTCAAGTACATGTGCACACATCGTCATCATGTATTACTCGCCACTTGAGCGTAGAATCGTTGGATCACGAATGTCTTCAGGCTGTAGCAGATAAAGCTGTATTGTTTCCCTCTGTGGGCGCCTTCTCTTCCTTTCTTCTCCTAACTTCATTCTTCATCTATTTCAGAAATAGAGCTCAACTCAGTCAAAGGCATTTCTTAATGCAGAGATTAAATAAGTTTCCATTCCACAAAAGCTTTTCATTTAAAAATGTAGAAATAAAATTGTAGAAAATGATGACTAAATTTTCTTTGAAAAAGTTTAGTACCACAATGAAGTAAGGATGAAGTTTTATTCTATTTTAATTATAGGATATGGTGAATGAGCTATTGCATGCCTATTGCTGTAGGCAGGAAGCCCTCTCAAGGGCTTCTTGACACCATCTATCAGACCAAAGCACTAAAATTTCTTTGAACTTGAATTTTAAGTGCCTTGAAATACTGTAATCTTAATTAGCTATGACACATAAATTACTTCATTTTGCACCCACAGCCATTAGCATTCAGAATTCTGAGTAGAAGTTCCTGAGTTCTCGGGTTAATGTGAATGCCGGGACAGCTGCTACCGCCCCAGGAAGGAAATATCTTTCGCCTTCAGTAAGAAGGTGCAGAACAAAAGTGATGCCTTCCACTTGGTAGCTCTCACGGAATTTATCAGGAAAATTGCTTACGCATTGTCTGACCCTGTTCCTCCAGCACGTTAAGAAATGATTATTCAGTTTCAACAAAGGCGTATTAAATTAAAGTTTCTCCACCGAAGTCCCTGGAGCTCATTTGGGGGGTTTACAAGCTTTCCATGAGATTTTAATTCTGTGCTTTCATTTATTTAGATGATTATCTAAGTAAGTGAATGAAGCCTTTTCCGTCCCACCTAGGTGACCATCTCTCACTGAGCATTTGCCTCTCTCAGCTTCAGTGTTTGTATTTGCTTTCACTTGTACTATAGTGTCAGCTACCGTTGTGTTCCTTCTCAAATTCAGGCCAACAAGAAAAGAGGAGAACTTTCTACATTAATGAGATGTTCAGACATGCAGTTTTACAGTAATTCAGATAGATTTTAAATAATGGAAGAATTGAAGTATCACAAAACATTTGGTAATTAAGGCAGGCCAAACTCAAAAGGTGTCAAAAGAATTTGTGCTATAGCACCTAGTCCATTTTCAACAAAACAACATTAAATTGATACTAACTTGAATTTTATTGGTTTCATGGGTTTTCATTTAAATATAAACACATCCTTGTTTATAGATGTGTAATAGCATGTAAATACAGAGTATATATCTATTTTCATACATATTTGAAAAGTATAAAAGTTATATCAATAAAATCTTGGAGTCTGTTAGAAATGTTGTCCTTTAAAAAGGATCTTTACAGTTTTTTAAAGTTTGAAAACACTGCTCTTGTAGATCAGTAATAAGAATAGCCAATATGTGTTGAGAACTCTACTTGTATTATGTTTTTTAATCTTATAAGCACACTGTAGAGCAGAGAACTACTACATAGGATGTATTACTCCATATAATAGGGTACTACTGTCTAGTAGGTACTGTCTCTGTCCCATGTGACAGGTTAGGAAACTGATGTTAGACAAGTCATGCCCACAACTCACAAGTGGCTGCCCTGAGAGTCCCACCTCTAATCATGACTGTACACTATAAGTTACATTAGAATTCACCAAGAGAAACAAGTTTTTCCCAAAAGTATAGACAGCAGTAGTCATTGTCAGAGATGTGAGCTTCACCAAATCTCATTGATTGCCTGGGCAGCATTACAACTTTGACACGTCATTTAGACCTCAACCTCAGCTGTGTAGTTTTAGGTTCTATTTCTGTAAGTCCCCTGCTCCTGCTACCATCCATCCGCCTGGCTTTCGCCTTGGAGAATTAAGGTTCTATTTCTGTAAGTCCCCTGCTCCTGCTACCGCCTGGCTTCCGCCTGGCTTTTGCCTTGGAGAATTGGTACTGTCACTGTCACCATATGCTGCATTCTGAACCATTTTTGAAGAATGTTGTTGTTTCTTGAGACACTAGCTGTACACTTGGTGGTCACAGAAGGCTGAGAAAAGTTATCCCATCCACCTGCCAGGAGAACTACAGCAAGGGCCTGGCACTGTGCTTCTCTCGTGGGAGGGTGAGATCACTCAGGCAGTGGACAGAGCAGAAATAAAAGACAAAAGACAAAAGGAATTCCACGTCTGCCTAAGTGGACACTTCTGCCTCCCTGAGAGGGAAGAGGTGGAGTTTAAATGAAAACCAGAGCGGCCTGTGTAGTTAGGTCTCCATTCTGCACAGCTGCAGCCTCAATGTGCTCAGGTGACAGAGGACAGAGCCAGGAGAAGTCCAGCTCAGAGACTGGAATAAATGCCACCGATTTGATCTGAAAGAATAATGAACAATATTGCAATTACTTTTTTTTATTTTTTACAAACAATAAAATGTCATAAGTTACGTTGTGATGATAATGTAATTAGATAAATAGAAAAAAGTTCTCAACAGTAAGTAGAAATAAACACTGGAAGAAAAGCCAAGAAAGATCCAAATCAGCAACACTAAAAAGAAATGAAACTTGTCAAGTTTAGCTCTTCATTTAGAACTGAAAATAGTATTGTTTTATCCATAACTCTGATTGCTTGCCTCATAAATTGAGATTTCCATGCTCTAGTGATTCTGCCATGGTTATTTTTCTCTGAATCTTTTTTAACTTATAGTTTTTCCTCTTTTAAAATTCATTATGAAATATCTTAAAACACATGAAAATAAATGTAAATGTATGTACGTATGTGTATGTACGTATGTGTGTGTGTATATATATGTATATATGTAATATATATGAGAGAGAAAGAGATATCTGTACATCCACTTAAGAAAAAGAACTTTGTCCATTACATTTGAAGCTCTTTGTGTAAATCACAGATTTCTCCCACTTCCTAGATATTATATATATATATTAAGTTGACCTCTCTTAAATTCAACTTAACTATTTCTATGTCAGTGTAGGAGACAGATGAAATGTTTATTATATACTTAGGAATAATTTTATGGTAGGAATATAGACAACTTAATTATCTATATAATTATCTACCCCTAAAATGAATGAACCATGAAAAGAAAATGGTTGTATAATATATATTCGCTCATCCTTGGCAGGCAAGTACTTACCAACAGGACTCAAAAAATTGTTTTCTCATTTTTTTTCATATGCTAAATATAATGAGGCAGTATAGCAAATGTGATATTTTGGTGATAAATATAAATTAAATCTATTTTCTGTATCATTTTCTGCTTGAAACTAAAACACAGGCTGTAAAGTTACTACTTAAATAGCCAGAAGATTAAAAATATTATCCACTTTGGATCTACTTAAGCTTGTCATATTTAGTACACACAGCAGAACAGAACGGCTTAGCAATGTAAACTCTTCTGTACTCAATTTATCTCATCCAAACAGCTACTTTGGATGAGGTCTGCACTATGCAATTTCTGTTTAAAAGAGACACCCAGACTTAACAGCATATAATATGAGCATCTTGGATCCTTCAGAAGAGGATAAAACGCAGTCAGTGGACATTTTAAATAAATAACCAGTCTGTCGGTTGATCTTTATAACAGAATGCAGGGTATTTATTATAAACTGGGGATCTTTCACATTTATATTGTTTAAGTCTTATTTGATATTAATTTTTTAAACAGCAAAGTAACATTGAAGCATTTGTCTGAAAGAACTTCACTTTTTTGGATATAGAAATACATTGTTCATGTAGAACAGTGGAAAACAGCCTGATAAGATTAATAAAGCTGATATTAAATTATGTATGAAAATCAGAATTATAAACACAATGTGCTTGACAGAAAATCTTAACTAATAAGATTTTACTACTCACTGTAACCTCTTTCTTATTCTTAACCCCAGCCACTAAGTGTGCCCAGAATGGTAATTGCTTAGCTATTAAAAGCAATTTTGCTGAAATCAGACCTAAAAGCATGCAGTTGACTCATGTATATCTTGAACAAGTTGAAATATTTGTTTGTAGATCTATCTTTAGCTCTTGTAATCCTTCCCACTCTGGTTACACAGGACCTCCATCTGTCCCAGCATAGCCACCCGTTGCTGCCCTGGACAGCAAGTTCTGGAGTGAAAGCCCTTGTTGAAGGACAGCCATCTGAGAAACTATCCAATCATTTGTTGAAGATCTTTTTAGTGCCCATTACACATCAATGCCATGCAAGACTTCAGAGAATCAAAATGTATACACAGCTGCTCCGGAGGTGTTGGGTAGAGCAGAGGCAGTGGCCGGTCCTCTGAGTTAGTGCAGGAATAGGCCTGCGTAAAAGCTTCACGGACTGGCGGGAGCCTGCAGGGAGGGAGCCAGGCTTGGGGAAAGCCAGGTTTTCTCAAGTGAAGGGATGTATGAACTCTTTTTTTTTTTTTGAGAGAGATTAGTAAGAATGGTGCTTACAGCCAAGAGGAAGAAGGATGAGGGACTTCCAGAAAATGGGCAGTACGTGCGGAAAGGCACAGAGGCATAAAAAGCTTGTATGTGCAAAGTACTGTTAGTGGTTTGGTGTGGCTGGAACACAAGGTGTCAGGAAGGAAGCAATGGAAGATTCGTTGTAGCGGTAGATGGGGCATTGTGTACACCAGTGGAGCAGACCGACCTGTTTATTTTATTCCATTATTTCTAAGATGCACATGCACATTTCACATTTTGACATCTCTGAGATTAGGATGCACCTTTCACACGATGGCATCTGGCAGTCACTGTCATTTGGGACATTGTTATTGCCAGCATATGTACAAACTCGGTCATAGCTGCTCCAGGCTCCAGTTGAGTTATGTGCAACATGTTGGCATAATGCCATTAAAATGTCTTTAAAAAGATTATATATCATTCAAGTGTCAAAATGAAAAAGATTATTGTTTATGTGGAAAGGCACAGAAACAGAGCAGGAGGGCTTATATTTGATATTAGAGAAGCAAGTAAATCCGAAAAGATTCTATTAATAGACACAAACTAAGAATTCTATGTGATAAAAAACATTATGCCACAGTTTAATTGGTATTTTTTTCCTTCATAGTAGGACATAAAGTAATGCATCTTATAATCAATAGTATGTTTGGTTTAATGAAGCATCAGTTATTAATAATTAAATATAGAAATACTGTGCTTACTTCTGTACTTCTGTTTTTTTGTTGTTGTTTTTTTTGTTTGTTTTTTTTGCTAGACTAAACTTTCCTAAAACATAAAAAGATTTTTTTTGTTTTTTTTGTTTGTTTGTTTGTTTGTTGTTTTTTTTTTGCTAGAATAAACTTTCCTAAAACATAAAAAGGTAGGTTACTTCTCTCTCAAAGAATAAGTAGCTGGGTCTTGTGTTGTTTATTCTGGGACACTGGGACACTTGCCTTATGGGAAGATATTAGTAAGTAGAACTGGCATTCCAATGAGGCAGACAGCCCTGAGGACACAACACATACACACATATGCGTGCACAGCACACATCTTGACTCTATGACTTCAAGGTAGATGGGATCAGTGGACTTTTCAGAAGGAAAGTGGTTGGAAGGATGGACGGTCCTCTGAACACCAGGGTCTTATTTGCAGGCCATCTCCAGCTTTGTAGACAGGTCAGACTTCCTATTGGGGTGGATGCACATGTCTCTGTGGAAGCTGGGTCCAAGCCCAAGGCCACGAGAATGCCCTGGAGGCCAACCTTGATGTGGAGCAAAAGGAGTTCCCAGCCCTTTAATGGACTGTGCAGACCTAGACAGTGAGCATCTTCAGCAAGACCAGGAAAATTGATGTTCAGAGGCATCTTCCCCCACGTGCCTGGAACCATTTAAGTCTCAGAATCCTATTACAGTGCAAGAGGGGGAGGCATGAGCCATGACGTATGAAAAATTAGAGACCCTAGATTTCTTAACAGCCTTGGTCCTGTGGGCTCAGAGACTGGTGTGAGTTGATTAAAAAAAGGAATAACTATGGCATCTCATTAAGCATGAATGTATTTCTCTATCATCAGGCCAAAGAATTCTGAAAGCAGAGAGGAACCATTGATTAGTGTTTAAATTAGGAGAGTGGGTTAATTACATCTTCGGTGCCTTTAATATTGTTCTGACAACAATCAAGACAATAGAAGTAGAGGAAGGTAGAGATGGGGTGTCGCCATGCAAGTAGGATGCGGCTTTTGCAAACAGACATGGGAGAGTTGAGCATCTGGAAGAGATCAGTACAAGGAGGGGTTGTTTTAAGTTAGAAAGTCTTCGAGGAATCCCAAATCCTAATGTGGAGGCAGCTGATTATTCTAATGATATGTAAATCTACACTTTATGTAAATATTACTCTATCTAACAAAGCCGAATATTAGTTATTGACTGAAACACTGTTTCCCCTGTGTTGTGTCACAGTCAGGAATTCCATGTAACATAGAAGGCATGTGGAGAAAGAATGAGCTTTTAACCAAGCCCATTCATCAGATAAGACGGACACGAATATGGGTGAAAATGGCTGTCCTCTCCACCCTACTCCTTTGAGCCAGCAGGGTGCAGCCCTATACCATATAATTGGATATGAGTAACAATCACATTTTCTTGGGACTTTGAACTCTTGCCATTGCAACTTTATATCTTGGCTTTGGTTTTCTTCTACGGAACTCAGTTTGTCTTAACCCTTTGGTTCCAGGTAAATGGTAAGGAGGACCCTTTGCCCAGAGTATACTCCACTCCATTTAGGCGAAACCCATTGGCACACAATCCCTACTCTAACCGCATGCCTGGTGACTGGCTACGCCGTCCCAACACACCTCGGCCCCGCCCTTAGGGTGAAAGAGGGAAGACGGACTTTGTGTTAGCTACATATTCACCAGCGAGGAGTTTGCCAGGCGAAACCTGGCTTCCAAGGCAACATAGCTGATGCCCAGGTGGACAAGAGTCAACAGAGTTTTCACACAATATTTGGATTTTCCAGCAAGAAGACAGAAGCCCCCAAAAGATAATCACGAGGAATCAGTATCAGAAATCCAGATGACTAGTCAGCATCAGAAGAATCAGTCAGTGCATGAAGTTGGTAGATTCGGGGAAGGGGACTAGACCTGGGACTCAGGAATAGTACCCAGGTTAGAAAATTAGGGAAAAGGACTGGGTACTACCTCTCAAGAATAAGACAAAATAGAGTATCCTACCAGGGCAAAAGCTTAGGCTTATCCTAATTATTGAGGATGACTTGACCTTGGAAAAGAATAGAGGCTAGACACAGTTGGCAGGGATAAGCAGCCCACGTGAGGGAAGGCCCTTGAGCCCCAGGCTGGACAGGCCAAGGGAGATTGTGCTTCTGGGGCCCACGCAGCATCTCCTGTATAAGGCCACCCTGCAAGACTAGGAGAGGTAGCTGTTTTATTAAAAAAAATACTTAGATCAGCAAAAATCCAAAAATGTGGCATTATATTCAAATGTCAGAGCATGCTCATAGTTTGTGGCACAAATGCAAAATGATATAACCATTTAGAAGGAAATTTATAGACTCTAGAAAACGCACATTCTTCTTTTACTCTTTGATTCAGCAACCCACTTTTAGGAATCCATTCCACAGGCACAGAAGAAAACTATGGAGTACATGTACTGTTTAAATGCAAAGAGCATGACGGAGAAAATATATGTGATGGACACCAGCTCATCTAAGAAAGCAGAGAATTGTGGCAGGCCAAATAATGGTTTCCCCCAATATGCCCAGGTCCTAATTCCCAGAACCTGAAAGAAGTTACCTTCCATGACAAAAAGGGCTTTTCAGATGTGCGTATATTAAGGACCTTGAGATGGGGGATCATCCTGACTCTTCGGGGAAGCCCAACATCATCTCAGGAGCCAAGATGGATGCAGAAGAGAGGAGTTAGAGGGAAACGTGACCACAGAACAGTCAGAAAAAGGCAACATTGCTAAATTTGAAGATGGAGGAAGGAGGCCGCTAGGAAGGGATGCGGATGGCCTTTAGAAGCCATCCTTCCTGCAAAAAGGAAGGACACAGACTTTTGCGTGGAACCTCCAGAGAGGCACGCAGCCCTGCTGACACTGGCTTTTGCCCAGTGAGAGCTGCGTCATACTTCTAACTACATAACCAGAGATAACAAATTTGTGTTGTTAAAGCCACTAAGTTTATGGTAATTAGTTATGGCAGTCAGAAAACTAATGTGGAAAAGAAAACAGAAAATTAAAAGAGTGGTTGCAGATAGGGAGAGGGAGGAGGTAGGGTAAAGTGGTCAGGCGTAGAAACTAGACTTGTGTTATTTATAGATTTGACATGGGCCATGTGCATATTTTACATAATCATGTAAAAAATGAAGTAGGTAATCAACCTATTAAAATGAACTAAAACAAATTCATTAGCAGCATAACCACACAGAAGTTCAAAGTGACTTTAAAACACAGTTATTAGGCTATAATCTTATATATCTTAAGAACAATTTTTTAAATTGGAAGGAAAAACCTTACATTATTTTCATTAATAATATAGTTGCTGCTAAGTTTTTATTATTGTTCTGAAAATATTATGGCTGTATTGAGGATAAAGCAAATGAGAAATATTTGGTATTCTAATTTTATCATTTTGCGTCATTAGAACTCAGATTTTGAGCATGGGGAAAATAGATTCAGAATTGATATCAAAGAGGTAAATAAATAAAAATCCTGCACTCCTCAATTTAAATTTGGAAGTATCAGTCTAAATTTGTGATGAATTCTATTTAAAACAAAATTTTTTCTAGCTTCGTTTGCTGAAAAGACCTAGAAATATTGGCCAACCCAGTAGCAATGAGTACTCCTAGCACCCAGATTATAACTCCAAACACAATTTCCTACTAGCAGGAACCCAGTTTTAAAATTGTTCAGGTCTTGGAAAGAAAGGTACATGGTGAAATCTTGTTCACTTTATTACGCTACATTGCAATGAAGCTGTAAAAGACGACTAAAACTCAGTCACCCACTGGTCAAAAATGCATGAGGCTAAAAAAGGGTGATCATTGCCCTTGGACTGAAGCATTTCAAGTACATTTAAATATATGAGTTCATAAAGGCAAACGAATTGGCCATTGTTGAATGATTCTCAAGTATTAGCTTTTTATTTTGAATGTTGACCTTTTCTATGTGTGTGTACATAATAGAAAGTGCAAGTTCTCATAGCTGGAGAAAAAGGAAGCAGAAATTCAAATCCTGGTCTGATGTCAGGTTCCCTACTCTTTACATTGACTACACTGTACTGTCTCTAAACATAGATGAGAAAGTGTTCTCTCAATGCCTGTCAGTTCATTCTACCTCACTGACCCGTCAGCTACAGACCCCAAAAGGCAAAGGATGCCTTTGCCTAAATTCCCTGATGGAATTTACAATATTAAATTGCTGGGGACACAGGAAAGGGTCTGTGGCCCTAGGCCTGCCCACCCACAACTTCTGAAAATCAGGTAATGTCCTCAGAGAGAAAATGCATTTTAGGCCCCCGCCTAGGCCTGCCCACCCACAACTTCTGAAAATCAGGTGAGAAAATGCATTTTAGCCCCCCGTGTATCCCCAACAGTGGGTATACTGTGGCCCAGATCTTTTAGTAACACTAGCTAGACACGTGTGAGGACCAGGACATCACAGGGCAGGTGTCTGCACTGAGTTAATTCCACTGCGTATCTGAGAAATGGGAAGTCTAGAGGGAGGCTGGGAAGGTTTAGAGTCTGCAGTGATAAACAGCAAACTGTAGATTTTTCAATCCGAGGTGTTGTGGTCAAGGTCAGCCAGAGCACAGCTGGGGCAGTTGGAGATGGCACCATCTGATAGAGGCCAGGAGGAGCCCGTGGAGCCTGAGCCACAGACAGTTATTTACGCTCTGATTTCCTATTTCCACAGGTTAGGGCTAGTTGGGCCAGCAGGGGGTGGGCCACAAAGGCCTCATTCAGCCAATGGGACAGTCAGGGGACAATAGGATCAACACATTTCTGTTTAAGCAGAGACAAAAGAGCCAGATTTGGCTCAGAAGCCTTTTTGAGGGATCATCCGTGAAGAGGGGACAAACTGCTGCCTGTAAACCTAGACCTGGGAGCAAGTGAAATGGGCTTTCATAGGCCAGATCAATAGGGGAAAACACGTCCAAGTGTGCAGCCTGTGCCTGTGTAAGAACAAGAATATCTGGTTCAAAGATTTAAGAATTAATAGCCAATAATTCAGACACTTGTTCTCCATGACATCCACATGTTCAGCTTGGTGTAGACCAAACATCTGGGCAATTTAGAAAGCTTTACTTCTCTCCTGGTTGTTTTGGTCTTTTGGAAGATACAAGCTCATTAAATCGCATAGTCAAGAACTGGGTGAGGGTCGGGGTGGAGGTTGGCAATGCAACATATGACTAACAGGGACTCAGAAAACAGACCAGATTGCCTACAGGAAGAGAAAGAGGGCCTTGCTATTCAAAGTGTGCATCGTGGACCAGCCCCACAGGCCTCACCTGGGAGGGTGTTGGACAGGCAGACTCTCAGGTCCATTACCAGCCCTACTGAATTGGGATTCATTTTAACTACCCCATGCGACTCATTTACAGCTGAAGTGTAAAAGCACCTCTAGAGCATTCATTCCCACCACCATCGGAGCTACCATGCACTTAGCACTCACCGCGTGCCGATCCTGTTCTTCACGTGAATTATCTCATCGCCACTATGTGAAGGAAACACTCATAATTCCCATTTTAGAAATAAAATAACTCATGCAAAAATATTTTTTAACTTGAAAAGTCACATGGCTTGTAGATAGTGGAGCTGGGATTCAAACTCAGGTCCTTAGAAGCCTAAAGTATGAGTCTCCGTTACAATTTTCTTATCCTCAGAAATGGTCATACCCACAAGTAGAAACACCATTGGTAGCACTATGTATGATCATAAAATATGAATATATTACAGAGACAGAGGAGGGAAGAAGGGAGAGAGATTCATCATTGCTGCCAAAGAATTTTCAAAGTGAGTTAGGACCAGATTTAAACCCGTGAGGTGGAGCAGAAAAGTCCATGCACAGTAAGAACCATAAGTCTTTCTTCACTGATTGTTCCAACATTGAAAAATTCCATGTTCTACAGAAATATTTACTGGAGAGGAAAACAAAATTAACATTTTATGTTTCATCTGTTTTGACAAATACATAATTGCTGTTAGCCTGGCAAAGATTTTCCCTGTTGTCCCAAATGAAAACTGACTAAATGTGACATAAGTTTAGAATTAATCGCTACTGTAGTTAGGATTTGCTATAAAGCAGCTGTTTCTTATTCTTATTTCTTGAGAATCATGTGCTGATTATGACAGACTTATTAAATGTCTTCAGGAGGCTATCTGTGAAGCTGTTTTGGGCTTTTTGTGAGCAGTTCCTGAGTTTTATCGCAAAATTTCTACCCGATTCTCTTGATCTAGGGGTGGTTCATATTAGGTAACTGAGAGATAATAATCAGAAAGAAACAGCCTGCCTTAAAATCTGAAACAGGGCTATTTTAATCAGTGTATTTTAATTTAAATTACTTTTAACTTATTTTTCAAAGAGAGATTCCAGATTTCTAGTGTTTATAATTCTTTCCCTTTAAAATATTACTTTGAAGTGTGCACAAAACACACAGTGGCAACATCTGCACGATGTGATTACAGGTTAAAAAAAGAGGACGTTCTGTCAACATGACGTCCTGCCAGTGACTCCGGCACCCCAAGCCCCTGAACTGCGCTGCCCGCCCACGCAAGCACACGTGGACGTCAGCTCCCGTCCACTGCGAGCAGTTTCTTCCTCTGGTTCCCAGACCTCCTGTCTTCACTGTCTGGCCAACTCTCCGTTACTGACCGTTCACTTGAAATCCTTTCTTATTCTCTACCTTCTACTGAGAACTTAATCCAGATGTCCCCACTTTTCTCAGAGTCCCCCACATATTACTAGTGCTTATTCCCCATTTTCCTGTCACTGTACCCTGACAGCATTTTTCTTAAACGTGGTGAAGGAACTCGTTTGCTTCCTAGAGGCCGCCGTGGCATTTCCGTAGCTTCATTCTAGTTGAACTGACCACAGTCCAAGTTGGTCTGAGACCTTTGTCCCCAACTCAGTGCATCTGCACATGGTTACCTACTTTTTCTGGTCCCTCTGTCCCAACAGAGGTCAACCAGCCCAATGGGAAACTGTAATTATTTGCCCCAAAGAGTTCTATTATAAATGAAGCTGCTATGAACATTCACATACAAGTCTCCTTGTGGGCATCTATTTTTATTTCTCTTGGGCCTGTGAGTAGAATTGTTGAGTGATAGGGTTACCTTTATTAGGAACTGCCAAACCGTTTTCCAAAGCAATTGTATTATTTTTTTACTTCCACGAGCAAGTTCGGAGAGCTCTGATTTCTCCTTTTTCTTGGCAATAATTGATACGGTCTTTTCAAATTTCAGCCATTCTTGTGCGTATATGTACTGTTATCCCATGTGATTTTAATTTGAATCCCCTTCATAAATAATGATTTCATATGTTTATTGACATTCATATTCTTATTTTCTGAAGTATCTGTTTAGATCATTATTTTAAAATTCTTCGGGTTCACTATCTTTTATCACCGAACTGACAGGAATACATTTTCTCTCAGAAGCCAGAAAACTGGAAGTGACATATATTGCACTGAGAGATCCTCTTGTACAACTTCTTAAAGCTATTTAACACTACCAGCCAACTGAGATATTTCTTTAAGGGCAACAAACAAATCTCTTACAGCAGCGGTCCCCAACCTTTCTGGCACCTGGGACCTATGAGAATCTAATGCCTGATGATCTGAGGGGGAGCTGAGGCGGTGATGCTGGTGCTGGGGAGCGGCTGCAAATTCAGATAGAGCTTCACTTGCTCGCCTGCGGTTCGCCACCTGCTGTGTGGCCTGGTTCCTAGCAGGCCACAGAGCAGTACCGGTCCATGGACCAGAGGTTGGGGGCCCCTGTCTTATAGCGGTCCAGGGATATGCAGGGCCTATGATGGCCTCGTTCATTCTCTCCTGTAACCAACTACGATCGTTTTAAGCTTTGGTCTTAGTGGCAGGTAGTGTCCTTGCCTTTCCGTAGGTTAGTCTAGCAGAAAAGTCAGAATGAGACTGAGGTAATATTCAGTAAGTTAAGTGGCTAGCATTTTCCTGAATTGAAAAAGGGTAGGAGGCAGAAGTCCTGTGTGGGGATGTGCCCAGTGAGGGACACAGCTGTGAGGCATCAGCCCCCAGTATTCGCAGAGCTGGGGATGGTTCTTCGGACCTGAGGAGGGGTCTTTGTGGACCCCTGCGGCAGCAACTATCGTTCACCTCTTGTGCTGCTCGAATCCACTTCTGATAGTTTATTCCACCTGGGTACAGGGGCTCCGGAATCCTTGGGCTTCTTTCCTAGGAGACTTGGGGTTAAAAGGATGAACTGTAGCTCTCCCAGACTGCATGGGTTCGAACCCTGACTCTGGCACTTCAGGTAAGGTCTTAACTTCTCCGCTTTCTGGTTTCCCCCAGTGTGTGGTGGAGCTGGCAACAGTTGTACCTACCTTGTGGGGTTTTGCGAAGATTAAATGAATTGACGTAGGTAAAGCATTTACAACCTTGCCTGGCCCACTATAAGTTTTCTATAAAGATTTTCTAACATTCTTATTACCTCATTTAACATTCTGATTGACCCTAAAGTATTTTTTCTGCATTTGGCAAACTGGAAATCTGATCCTTCAGAAGGTCCAGTGACTTGCTTAAGACCACCTGGATAGGGCATGGTGGTGTCAGAGTCCAAACCTAGGTCTGTTTGTGTCCCAAAGTCACCTGTGTGATGCAGTACATTTTTCGATTGTTGTTTGTTTGTTGGCCCTGAATTATCTGAGTAGAGCATCAGTCCTGAGTTCTTTTTATGTGTCTGTAGGACGAGCATCGCACCCGCTCAGAGCAGGCACTGTGTGTGCTGTCAGCGTGAAGAGGCTGTAGCTTCCTTTGCTCCCGGAGACCTGGCCTCTTGCTGCCTTGCCTGGCCTCTCTGTCCTTGGACTGAATCTTTGCTTTTGTGTTTTAATTGTTTAAGGGTTGTACATTCTACACTGATACCATATCCCACACAAATAAAATCACTCAGGTTAGATGAGGCACAGACCTTTCTGGAACTTTGTTCTGTGCCTCTATGAAGAATTTCAAGAACATAATATAATTAAGTGGGTGCTTTTTTTGCTGTAAATAGATGTCTCAATTCCTTTTTTATTTTTAATCCAATGGGTTAATTCATTAGAAGATCTATTATTTATTTTTAATATACCTTGGTTATTTTTAATAATTAAGATGAGTAAGAAATTGACAGAATTTATCAGGTAGGCACTAATTCCCATCGTATCCCACAGCTCATCATGGCTAAAACGAATAGGTGTAAATTTGAGGTGTACTAAATGCGAACTGGAGGTTTTGTAAACAACACATGAAATATAAAATATTTTAGGAAGGTTGTAGCATAATGTGCAGTTAAATGTTTGAATAAGCTAACATATGGACACAGCTTTGGTGGTAGACGGCAAAATTTGGTCGATGTCACTCATTAACGTCACTGCACAGTTTCCATTAATAAATTCATCAGAGGTTAATGGGAGTCTCATGTGAGTAATCAAGACCAGGATTTTCTTTCCTGGCTGGTTCACTGATGAATCTTAACATTTAAGCAGCAATCATATTTCCTGGAAAAACAAGGCTGCCCCCAAATGGTCTGGTTGAGTGAAATGTTGTAGCAGACGTCTGTGGGTGTCGCCGGACTTCCTCTGGTAATAGCACCACGATTGCCCCTTGAAAATACCCATTCCCGATTCTTAGTTTACGTGGTTTGAGTGGAACTGTGCCCAGGGGTAAGCGTGTGACTGAATGGAACTGTGCCCGGGGGTAGGTGTTTGACTTACAAAGTTCAAATAAAGCACTGTGAACCATTCGGAACCAACTGGACTCCACAGCAGGGCTTCATTGGCTTGTTAAAATTTTTAAAATCTCTCTTCCTGCTGGGGTTGATGAGTGGATCAGCTGTAAGGCAGTCATTGCTGACAGCCTCTGCGCCCGTCATAAGCAAGCTCGCTTCCGGGAACATGGAGTCCTCGTGGGAGGGGAGCCTCGTGGGATGGGAAGAGCTTTTTTTTTGCGGGGCGGGCAGGCAGACCTGAGAACTTGCGTAGCCCTTGGGCCCAACTGTCCTTCAAGTTCACCCTGGCATTTTTCTGTTACATCAGCATGTGTATTTTTTAACTTTGAGTTGAATTCTTCATCACATACAGTTGAAAGAGTCCTGGTACAATAGCTATTACCTTATAAAAGCATCAGGTTCTATGATGTTCTGAAGTACCTGTGTCTTAGATGGTAGCAAATACATTTTCTAAGTACTCAAGTTTATTTCCCTCCTCCCCCCACCCACACACACATAGCTCAAAAGACCAATTGGAAAGTTATATTCAGTGAGTCTGCTAGAGTGACTTATATTTCGTTGTCATTAATAATTTGGTATTTTGGAGTTAACAGTCACAATTTGTACTCTCTTGTTTTTGTTGCTATAATTAAATTACACTCAATTACCTGATTAAGTTAATACGATAACAATTAAATGAAATGACTAAATAATAGTGAGCTCAAAAATTTAAACACTAGCAAGTCACATAGAGAAAAGAGAAATCATTGCGCTAGGAAATGGAGTATAGAATTCTAATACTGTTATTAAACAATAAATTTAAGCGTGAACTTTCTAGCAACCGAAGCAAAAAAAATTATAACAGATTTCATAATTCTCATTGTCTGTTAAGAGGAAGCTTGTCAGTTATTCAGAGGAGATAAACTTCATACCAGATCTTTTATTTTTTAAAGTTTTCCTCAGAACCGAGTCATGAATTTTTAACTTCGTTTTGGACTCTGGGCTTTTGTTGGAGAAGTCGCATTTTGTTTGCTTTGTTTCTATTTTTTTTCCATTCATCATGAGACTTGGTAGCGGCTTTAATAAAATGCTATGATAACATTTTCATGGCTTGCCTAATGCCTAATGATTACAGAAGAAGAGATAGAAACCAGCTGGTTTAACCTTCAACCAGGCCAAGACTGAAGTGAGGTATCTTATCAGACAATTGAAACCACGTGCTCCAGCTCAGACCTCCTGCTCAAAAGGTCAAGGAGGTAATGTGCAAATTCGGGATGCTTCTGAAAGTCTTTTAAAAGGACTTCTGGGTGGTAAAAGCTTGGCTGAAATGACTTCTTCATGTTCTCTGGAAACTCAAACCCAGTATTTTTGCACAGAGTCTGGGCAAAAGTGGTTGAATTTGACCTTGTTACTTCAAAGCCTCTATTGCACTCTTAAAGATAAAGGAAAACATCGCTGCCTCAAAACAAATGGACCACTGGCTCCAAGCAATCATCTGAAGGTACTTAAACAGTCAAAAGCCATTAATATTATCACAGAGCTGTGCCCCTCTTCTTGGGAATCTCAAAACTGCAATTCGGTTTCTTTTCCCGGCATCTATGTTTGGCTCCATTTCCTTTCTTTTCTTCAGTCACAAGTCTCTTGTCCTTAAGTTGAGTGCTTCATCAAACAGTTTACGGGACTCAATTAGTCCTTTTCTTGTTCTTGCAGAAATTTGTACCCTCTGTGTTGAAAGTCCAGGAATAGCAAAATTAAAACCACCAGATCAAGAGATAGCATGTAGTAAGAGTTCATTGTGCGTATAAGGCAGTTCTCCACCTGGGAGCTTTCAAATTTAAAACTGACGTGAAGCGCGGGGCATGACGTCATGGGGTAGCTTATGAAGTGAGAATGAGGAAGTTCTTTAATCTCTACAGTGACTGGTTATTAGAATGGGGGTTTTCAGATGGCAGGAGATTGGTTAAAAGGATTATCTCATACCAGTTTTAGGAAGATGACTTAGGTTTCTTTTATGATTATTAGAGGCATTTTTATGAAATAACCTAAATTCAGTTTTGCATGTGTTCATAAAATAAACTAGATTTAGTTTTGTTTACGTGGAGAAATATTTACGTGGGCAGGCTGCTATAACAGATACCTCTAAAAAAACGTCTTGAGAGTATGGCGTACAGACTCTGGATCCCCACAGCTTAGCTTCAGATCCTAGCTCCACCCCTTGCGTGATCCTGATTTAACCTCTCTGTGCCTCAGTTTCCCATAAAGTGGGAATAATGAAATAATGAGATAATGAAAATTAGTGCTACTCCTGGGGGTGTGATGAGGGCAGGATGTTAATATGTAATAAGGGCTTAGAACGGTCCCTGGCCTATGGTAAGTGCCCGTGCTTATACAGTGATCGTTATCACTGAGCCTGCGCTCACCTCACTTGTGCGGCGAGGTCTCTGACAGTCCTGTCCTGGGAGCACAAGAAACTGAGCCCCAGGGGAGGGGCTCGCAGTCAAAGCAGGGAGAGATGCACAGGCGGGCCATGGGTCCTGGATGAGGGCCTCAGTTTCATGGCTGGGCACAGAGCTAACTTATCTTACAACAAAGGTGTGAGGCCTTAGTCCAGCCCTGGCCCTCCTGGAGCCCACTGCACGCAGCAGACCCTGCCTGGGGAGCGCTGAGACTCCCCAGAGACTCCTGGAGACCCTGTTCCCCAATTCCAAGCCACAGCATCAGTACCACGCCTCTTAAGATTAGTCAACAAGCCCTTGATCCTTTGAGTTACTCTACTCTTGCTCTGGCCCACTTCCACGCTGGAAGTGTACTGTTGCTTTACTTCTGCTTTTAATAAAGTTGTTCTTTGCTGCTGTAAAAAAAAAAAAAAAAAAAAAGATTAGTTAACAAAAACATGCACATCAGTCATGCTGCAGACCAAACTGAATTGATTTAACTAAGGTCCTGTCTCTTCCAATTCACACCTCAACTGCAGGCCCTATGCATGCAACATGGACAGTTAGTTATAAAGATAAATCTCATACTTGTATCCCACCTAATCTTTCCTTCCTTCCTTCTTTCCCTCATTCCTTCCTTCTTTTCTTTCCTGAGTAGTTCCAGAAAGGATGGATGTGAGAAGACAGTCTCATTTTTCTACCAAAAGATGAATTGACATAGCATCCACTGAAGGGCAGCTGTCGAAATTACAGACGTACATCCTGTTGGCCCCGGCACGTTAGCTTTCAGGAATGTATCTTCCAGATAAATCTTGGCATCCCAAATGCTAGAGACGATTAATTTATATTGTTTTAACAAGTATTTATTAATATATGCAATGTATGTTTAATGTAGAAGTTAATCTCCTTTATTATAATATACAACTTAGGTAACTTATTTAATACTTTATAAATAATTATAACTGAAACCAACCACTTTTGCCATCCTTGAGGAGTTGCAGCGATTAAAACAGTATGAATTAATTTTTAAAATTTCCTAGTCAGCATATTTTTCTTTGTGTATGGACAATGTCAATGGTGAGAGATAAACACTAAAAGCCACTCTGTCCAATAATAACGATGATGATCAGAGGGCTCTTGGCTTTTCGAAGTGTAATCACCTCACAGATGTTTACGCTTGGCGGTCACTATTCATATTTCCTAAGTATTCACGAAGCCGGCCTGTCCAGCAGCGTTGGTACTTAGTACTATGCCCTGCCTTATCCTACCGGCAATCTGCGAGCAGTTTGGCGAGTCTTTAGACTGGACAGATGAGTTGTTGGAAGGACTCTCTTGATATCTGCTTCCCGGTTTTCCACGTAAGAGGGCCTTCCACTGCATAGGGAACTCCCACACCTGTCCCCTTCACCTTGAGTTTTACCCATTTTAGTAACTGACAGCACCATTCAGAAACCTGGGGAGTCACCTTTGCTTCTTCCCTTTTCCTCACGCCCACTACGTTCAAACCATCAGCAGGTCCTGACCTCTCTACCGTCAAAATATACCTTAGATGTCTCCGCTTCTCTCATCTTTAAGCCTCTAACATCTCTCCCAAGATAACCACAGTAGCTTTCTTAACTGGTCATCCTGCTTGAACTGATGCCCCCTAAGCCCTTCACCCAGTAGCTAGAGTGAGCTTGAAGCATGTAGATCATGTTACTCCCCTGCCCGAAAGTCTCTAGTGGCTTCCCGTTGGATGGAGAATAAAATCCAAGTCCCTTTCTATGTCCTGCAAGTTTTGTACACTCCAGCTCCAGCCTTGTCACCCTTCCAACCTCATCTCATCAGGTTCTCCCTCTCGAGACGCAAACTCCGGGCCCAGGGGCCTTCTGCTTGTTCCCATGGCACCCGCTGCTTGGTCCTGTCCAGGCACTCCGTGGCTGACATGTTCTTTCCTCCCCCTCTCCCCAGGGCTGGAGACTTCTCATCCCTCCCTGCGGCGTAAGTTCGAAAGGCTTTAATGGCTTAAGCAAACAGGCTTAAAGGGGAGCCTCCTTGGTCATTTTATCTTTACGCCCTTCAGTTGGTTCCCCATTTTATGTTATCAACAAACCCTATTTGTTTTCTTCCTAGTGCTGTTAACAATTTATTGTCATCATCATCATCATCATCATCATCATCATCATCATTTTATTGTCTGGCCCCAAAGCAAAGCACATCCTTTTGTTTTGTTCACCACTTTATCCCTGAAACATCGTGCTTTTCCTGGCACGCAGTAGCGTCTTGATAAGTATTTGCGTTTGAATAACTGAGTAAACTAGTAATACTGCTGTTGATCTAGCTATTTATGCAGCAGAGCATTCTGAGACACTAATTCGATATTAACCACCACCCCCGACCCCCCCTCCCACAACTTGATCAAAACTTTTTTTTTAAACCACAGAAGCGTTTAACAAAACACCAAGGACGGCCCAAGGAAAGCAGTAGCAAAAGCCAGAACATATGAAAGTCATCGACAAGAATATCACCACCTCGCAGATCAATATTTTAAAAACACACAGGTCACACATGTTTTGCAGTCACTTTTATGGTCACTGCTCGACTCCAGTGGGTCACGTTCGCTGAGCCTCACCCCCTGGGGCTGAGTAGTTCCCCAGCCTGCACAGACACATGCACACCTCCTGGGGGGAGTGAATTCAGGGGTGAAAAAGGGGAGGAGAAAAAGTGAGAGAGAAGAAAAAAGAATAAAATAGTAGAAAAAAAAAAAAAGAAAAAGAGACTGAAGAGGAGACCAGGAAAAGAGTGAGGAGGAGGAGGAAGGGAAACTGGAGGAGAGAGAAGAAAGGACTGGCCAGGCCAAGGGCGGAATGAAATCCCGGCCCCACCCCTCACTGCCCCCAGCTCCCAGCCTGTCCTCTGGGACCCTCTACTGCTCTTCAGCCAATTACAGATCAAACCTGAAAGTCAGCCAGTCGCTTAGGTTGCTCACAGCTTGAGGTCTATGTCTGATATGTGCACATGTACATAATTTTAAAAGAATACTTCTCTCCCACTGAATTTTATTCATTTATGGAATGCCCACTGTTGATGTTTTAGGGCGACCGCGCCTGTAGCTGTGGGAACAATAAAATGAGACAGAGAGAGTAGAAGCAGGAGGACCGGCTAGGAGATGGTCAGGGTAATAACAGTGTCAGAACTGGCGGTAGCTGTGACAACAGGCATGAAATATATAACCAAGGGATATGGGTGAAGAAATAGCAGGATTTTATAATAATCGAGCGCAATGATAGAAAGAATAAAATAGGATCCCAAGTTTAGGGACCTGGACAAAGCTGGCTACTGTTATAAAACTGATATTTGATGAGGAGATTATGGAAGCAATTGGGTAGAAGGTGGAAAATTAGTTGTTACATGTGTTTGGAGAAAATTAATCTTTTGGAATTTAGACTGAGTCCTACTGAATGGAAAGATTTCTTAATAAAACTGCGTACTATAAAGGTATCTGCATAAAAAATTTATCTTCACTTTTATCCTTAATTATGTGAAGATAACTCAATTATGTAAGAAAAAAAAACTTTGATTTAGATTGTATCAGTTTTCAATTCTCTTTCCTAATGAGGCCATACAGGCAAAATAGCAAAAATACAAAACTTTGAATGTAATTTGGAAAGCAAATTTTTAAACTGAACTTTGCCATTTTCCAGAGATGTTTAAAGAAGGAAAAGAAAGAAGTTGTACACGTTCTCTTCGGTTCGTAGCCCCCCAAATTGTACTCCTCGCTTCATGAGAAATCAGAGTAGAGGAAAACCTGGGAAAAGCAGAAATAAGACAGGGATTGGGAGATTTTTCAGTAGATATAGCTTAGTTAGAAAATTTTTTAAAAAACGAAGAAAAGAATAGCATGTTTATAAGAACTAAAACAGTAATGAAAACTTTAAACCTCATTTAAAAAACGGGTGAAGAAATGTAAAGACTTAACTCACGAGGATACACAAAACTATATATGCCATTACCATTTTCTGTTAGTAAACCAGGTTACCCACTTATGTATAACCAGGTAACACGGGACAATAAGAATATCACCTCAAAAGTTGTGAAAATTTAATAAGATAATCCACATGAAGACCTTAGCACAGCTTCTGCCACTCAGAAGCGCTTCAGTAAGCCATTGCTATTCTAACTCTTTGCTGGTTCTAAAATGAGATCTCATAGTTGCTAAAAGACTAGATACTGACTTTTCATCAGTTTGTCCATTGATTATTTAGGTCCTGGGCAAATACCCTTCCAGCTTTAGAGCAGAGAGCAGAATAAAACGTCTGTCTGCCATTCCAGTTCTTATTGTCTCTGGGGTGTTTATCAAGAATAATTATGCTCTTCTGGGTAGAGTTACTTCTCCACTCTTAGTTTCTGAAGCACGGAACCAAATATTCAAATATTTCAATCTGTAGTACATACAGTAGCATCTTTCTCTTTCTACCTATCCTTTCTGCACTGTCGTGTTGGGACCACACTATCAAGAAGCAGTGATCCTCCCCATTCAGTCTCCCTGTCTCCCACCCCACCAACTCCTACTCCTAACTTCATAACATTTTTTGGGAGCCTCAGTCTTCCCGTGGCGGTGGAAGTGTTGGGATGGAGGTGGCCAGGAATATTAACAGTACTGTGTGCCAGGACATGTTCTAAATATTTTAGATACTCCCTAAAAACCTCATTTAATCCTTATGCCAATCCTATAAGCCAGATTCTATGAGTAGCCTCATTTATAGATGAAGAAACTGAGGCACAGATTGTCAAGCTCTTTGTGGCAATAAGTGAGTAGCAGAAATAGTACTTGAACCCAGGAAGTCTGGTTCTAAAGCCTACTGTCTTGCTACTACACTAGCCTACCTCTTGAGAGAGTATTCTAGCGCCTGGGTAGCAGAATGATGGCAGCCACTTGTGTTGTATGTCCCTGTACAGAGCCAAGAGGCAGAAGGTGCCTTCTCTATTCCGTTCCACAATGTCCTCTCCAACGCTAGTTATACTCCCAATTCTGCCATCAAGATGCTATCCACATGTCCTTCACCACAGCTTCCAAGGCTGGAACTGGGGCTGCCATGCAGAGTTGTGCGTATTGGGTACTGCATGACCCAAGGAGGCACCACACTCATTGTTGACATCATAGATACACATATTTATTACAACAATTTTTCAGCAGATGGCAGTGAAGTTTCTTTGTTCTAACAAAATTTGTATGCTATCACAATTTTCTGACAATTGTCCCTTCTTCAGTTTTTCGAGGGCATTATGTGGGCTGCTGACAGTCCCAGCAACGTTGACTGTGTTCAGGCTTCTTCTGAGCAGATTTCTTCTGAGCTCCAGCCACCTCCAAAAAGCACAGAACCCTGGCCCATTCCCACCACTCTATCTAGACTAAACATACTCTTTTCTCTCCAAGGCTTCAAACTAGCCTACGTCTCCAAAAGGTGATATCTTTCAAGAAACTTTACTTCCACCTGGCCCTAAAATACAGCTATCCCTTTGATATGAAAATCTGGCTACTTCCTGGGAAGAAAGGGGTAGGGGCATGTGGTAAAAGAAATATTTTCATTTTTCATTTTTCCTAGTAAATATAGAACAAGAAAAAAAGATAAAAAGACCCAATTAATCCCACCTCCTCCAAGGAATTCTCCTATTGGATTAATATTTGCATTCTCCTCTGCTTGGCCTTTAGAAGAGGATGCGTCCAAAAACGTTTTCTTTTGAGTGGCTGAAGAGTGAACTAGGTATGGATGCAAATAAGGGAGGCCGCTAACAGACATTTCTGAGCTTGCAAATCTTAGAAGGACAAAATATCTGAGAGGCCTCATGGCAGGGGCGCTGGTTACAGAGGACAGATTTGAGAGAGATTTGTGGTGACTCAACGAGGTGTTGAATTTTGGAGAAAAGCGAAAATTGTAAATTGGATTTTTAGAAAGTTTTTCTGTGTTCCATGCTTTGCAACTCTCTCCTCAGTTTCCTTGAAGAAACACACACACACACACACACACACACACGGCATTTGAGTATTTGATCTATGTCTCAAGAATGTGACAGTGTGCTGGGAGGAGTCTTTGAGGAGAAAGAAAACTCAGAAATGTTTGTGTCATGATACTTTTTGGTGTTATGTTAGTTTTTTTCTTTATCTTTGTTGTTGAATCTTTCTTAAATGTTGTTACTTAAAAACTTATTTTAGGGGTGTTAGTAGGTGACAACAAGGAAAACCCATGGTTAAATAAGTGTAGGAAATCTCATGCAATAGTCCTTTGCTCCTTTTGACATATTAAAAGTACGCAGCTGTCCTAGAAAAAGAATTCTGAAAGCCTCGTTATCATCCTTCAGTGTCCTAGGGAATGCTGATTAGGAAAATGTAATAACTGTGTTAATAGAAATTTAAAATACGTCAAGGGCTACTACCCGACATCATCTAAAATTGGAAGACAGTTTTTTTTTAATGGAGGGGTTATATATTTTTTTCAAAACACTATGACTGAAGATTATTGACTTAAAGATGTCGCAGCAAAACAAGTTAAAATGACTGAGAAATTTCCAAACAACTATTGTGTTGACGAGTACGAAACAGTAGAGGATTATTGTAAATTCAGGAAACCTGATTTGAACAGAAAGAAATTTATATTAAATTATCTGTGATTCTCTTAGAGTAATTCTATATGCAATGATCAGGTTTGTTTCATTTCATCTAGTAACAATGCTTTCTTAAACGTACCTTTTAAAAATGAGTAATGCAAACGGCAACGTGGGTCAGCATTCTATCATAAGTGGGAAGTTTTGACAAATGTCGCTCGTTGGTATAGTTTAATGAGACACCGCCCTTAGCATAATTAATTTTGAATTTTCCGTGTTGAGCAAGATCTGGTAAGTTTCTGAGGAATTATCCCAAACTCACCTATAAGTCCAAATGTTTATGTGTCACCTAAATGCACATGTGTGGAAGATAAAGGAAGAGGGAGAGGAAGGATGACGACCTTAGGGTTATGAACAACATTTAAGTTCATTTAAATCACTGGCTCCTGTTTATTTTCCTTCGGGACTGTGAGCTGTATCAGCTTTCATCACATCACACACCTGCATCTTCTCGGTTTGTTTACTTTCCGCCCCTTGACTGCATTCGATAAACAGTACTCAGGGTGAATAACAACAGGGATGGGGCGGTGGAGAAAATCAGCCACAGGAGATCCATTCTTTATTCTTAAACTTATTTTGAGTAAATACAAAATTTCATTATCTTAATTTTGAGTAGTTAGTTGAAATTTCGTATTAACTCTACAATGAAATAAATGCATTTGAGAGGGTGTTTCTTGACAATTCTTTTTGCGTGTAATAACTGTTGGTTTAATTTACTCTTCTCTGTGGGAAGCTGAAATCTGTCACCATGTCATTTCTTGACAATTTCTTAAAGAGACATGTTTTCTTTTATTCCTTGCAGTTTAGTGTTTAGTATGCCTTCGCATGGTCGTTCAGATTCCTGCAGCACCCGTTCACGTCCACATAGGCACGTCAAGGACACAAAGAGAATGTCTGAACCTTTCCCGTCACAGGCATTGCGTGTTTTGGAATGTACGGTTTCTGTTTTTCGCAGACAGTATTAAAACCAGGTTGAGGACACATCTCATTAACCAGTTATGTCTCTTCTGAGACTGAGAGCCTGACGCGACTGCATGGAGCCAGTCTCAGTATCTTGTGTAGTGCCTGGTACACAGCTGGCAAGCAGCACTTATTTGCTGGATTGATTCGAAGCTCGATTCTATAAAATCATCACATATAGCAGATTATAGGATCAGAAGATTTTAGAACTGGGAAAGTGATAGTGATTACCTGAACTTGTCCTCTCATTTTATTAGTGGGAAACTAAGGCTGTGAGCAAGATCAGAATTACTAATTCAGCATTTAAAAGCCTGGGCATATGGATACTCACTCTCTTTCCCAAGTTTACAGACTTGTGGAATCTCAGAGTGGGACAGGTCTAAAGTTAGCGACCACCTGTGATACACGAATCTCCTTTACAACATGCTCTTCAGACAGTTCCCCAGATGAGCTTGTTCAGGTGGAGGCTATTTCACTTCAAAAGCAGTCCATTGGCTTCCCTAATGGCTAAATGTTTTCTTTATATGGAGTCAAATCTACCTTCCGACAACTTCCATTCATAGTCCTTGTTCTGCTAGTGATACGAAGTGAAAAGAAAAACAGCGAAATCTCTTTTTCGTGTGTGCGGCGACCTCCACTGTTTTAGTTCAACGGAATAAGCATTGCTTGAGTCCGTGATCTGTGCCGGGCACTGCTAGGTGCTGGAACCTTAGAAACAAAAGGCTGTGTCCGTATGTCTTTCAGACATTCCTTCAAGAGTACATACCAAAAAGGCTTATCTGTTTTAAATGCCTATCAAATACAATAAAGCGGTTACCAATGATAAAACCTGCTAAGTGCGATTATAATTTGTGTAGATAAAAACAGCTCACTCACTATCAAGTAGAATTATCCTTCGCTAAGCACCTTCGCTGCTAACCAAGATTGCTGGTCTCCTCAGTGGCAATTAGGAAAATTCATTTATGACACATTATCTGACTCCCCTTACATTTTCAAAATTCCAAAATTGAGGATCGACTTAATTTTTGGATAAAAGGATATGTGCTCATTACAAAAAAACAACTCCAGCAGTATAAGAAAGGACTTCTAAAATTACATGGCCAGAAATAGCCATCATTAACATTAAGTGGGCATAATTCCAGGTGCAGTATTGTTATGAGAATATTAGCTTTTCCTGGAAGAGTGAAAAAATGGTGGGTGGGAGTAGACTGAGCAAAATAAGTGCATAAAACGACATTATACAATGCACACAATTTTCGTAAGTTTTTATTTAGCAGAATATAAATGAAAGTAAACTTGAAAAAAATCACTGATCTTAAATTAAAGCTTCTTTACTATAAATGTGATCTGAAACATTCCTACTAAGGTTAAACAAATATTTTGGTAATACATGAAGAAACTGGAGTCATTATATGTATTTCAGTTTCAAACTATATCACTTCATTACCTATAGGTCATGAGATTACAAAATATTTTCTCTAATAGTTACTCTAACTCTTCCTCATTTATTTTCCAATTTTTTTATCTTCTTCATCATCTTATTATTATTGTTATTTGTAAGGTATGTAACATTTCCATTCTGTTCTATAAACATAATTCCAATAACTACTTGGTCTTATTATTGAAGGATTCAGTATTGGTCATGAATAATTTATAACAGCTTCTCTACTTCTGAGTTTTTTACTTTAATTCACTTTTTGGTTTTTGATTTTTGACTAGTTGGATTTTATTGTCAAGTAGGTTTTCCACGACTGACTCCCAAGCCTTATACTCTCAGGGTCATTGCATACTTAAAAGCATCTGTTTTCTCTTTGTTTGAATGACCCGTTGCCTGAGCACTACATTTGGGATCACACCAGAAACATGCGCCACAGCTTTCGGCATTTGCGTACCATACGTCTTCCTTTATTATGATGTTTCTGTTTTGTTGTTGTTGAAAGGATTTTCTAAGTTTCTTTGTTTGCCTTTTAAACATGTCAAGAATGAGATGATAATAGGAAGAACAGAGGACTGGCCAAGACTGTGGCCTGAGAAATTTGGGGAGAAAAAAGGGGGCCAGAGACCAGCCGAATCCATGGGATGCCTGGTCTCCCCCATACTTGTTCTTCTCTCGGGACCACATTTTATGCACAAGTTGCAGCTTGGACTTTCAAAGCGACCAGATGGCTACAGGGGTGCTCGGGAAGACTGAGCCAGGTGATCTGGTTCCCTGAACATAATATGGGAAGTTGTAAGCCCCCTAGAAGAAGCCCCACATGGCCACTCCTGACATGGTACAGGAGTCAAGGCGAGGAAGTGTCAGAGGCAGACAGGTAGGTAGATGGGTGAGCCTAAGGCACATTTGTGGTTTTCATGGGCCCTAGAGCAGGTACAGGAGAGGCTCATGATCACAAGATACAGTATGAAACAGGCGGGGACTTTGACACCAGGGGGAACTAGCTGGAACACTAGACTCCACAGGGAGAACCAAAACACTGTCCCCAAAATGCAGTGGACACTGGTTCATAAAACCATATCAGCCTCTCTGCAGGTATCCGGAGAACACAGATGGGAATCTGAAAACCTGTCCTCTACTGCTAGCATTAGATTATGCAGAACACACATGCATGTATACATATACACACACATGTGTACACACATGCACACACAAATATACACACATACCTTCCCAGGCACTCAGATTATCTTGGAGAGAATGGGGGACAGGAGATAGAGATGAAAAATTCAAGAGGCTGAGCATATTTCATAAAGAGAGTGAGGAACTTCTTGTGCCAGCCACAATGTAGTAAGCCCACGATAGCCTATCTGCCTATCTTTCTTACTGATTCCAACTAACTCTGGGCAGCATAAAAAGCAACTACGTGAGCACAATGAAAAGTAAGCGATAGCAAGGAGATTGGGGAGGGGAAGTCAAAACTAGAAGAATGACCAGTATGGTAGGAAGTTTGCTGAATTTTTTTTCCCTCTTTTATCTTTTCACTTTGACCTGAGGACAACTGGTGTCCTGGAACCAGTGAGAAAGTAACAGGTGTGAACAGCAAGACCTCTAAGGGGAACGTCCCTGTTCCTGACAAGAGGAGAGAAAACTAAGGGCCCTGTGAGCTCACCACACACACACACACACACACACACACACACACACACACACACACACACACACACCACACACACACACACACACACACACACATACTCTTCTCCTAGTTCTTTCCTAAGGGCTGCACCAGTCATGAAATTGTATCGCCACGTGATGGTGGCAGTCAAGACGCTTGTAATCTCTAAGAGAACATGCATCTCTCTGGCCGGAATTGAAGTAAGCGGTCCCTCGTAGTCTGGAGAGTGTGGGGATCTCAGCTGTTCTCTTTCTTCTTTATCTCACTGCTTAGCTCTAAGGGTGATCCCAGTGCTGGGGGCTAAATATCGAAGAGGAACCCAGATTTCTAGCCAGACAGCAAGGAAAAGTGACTTCTGAGAGCCAGTGAGAAAGGGGAAAATTTCAGAGAAGTGACCTGGAGAAAAGGATTCCTTATCTGTGTATCAACCAGCCCAAGTTCCAGGCTCTGTCCCGAGATGCATTGGCAAAGTAATATAGCAAAGACTGTAGGGTCTGAACCACAGTAAAAACTGCCACCCACGTCTCAGACTAGCCACTAAGTGACACATGTGCTGAGCAGAGCTAAAGGGCACGGCAAAGGCTTTGAAACCCTAACTGGAACCACTGCCCAGAGAACACAAGACAGACTGTGTGATCTGAGCACGACCGGGCTTATTGGCTCCTAAAACAAACAAATCAACATTCTCCAGAGGACTTAAACAAATGCCCGGTATACAGTTCAAAATTACATACCAAAAACAAATAAACAAACAAACAAAAAAACAGGAATATCTGACAGATTTCCAGGAGTAAATACAATGAACAGTGACCAGTACCAAGAAGACCCAAATATTGGAATTATCAGATGAAGACTTTAAAAGTGAGACGAAGGTGAACACTCCTGAAATGAGTGGAAAGGTAGACATTCTCAACAAAGAAATAGAAACTATGAAAAAGAGATAAAAATTTAGAATTGTAAAGTACAACAGTTGAAATGATAAAATTCATGTATGAACTCAATAACAAAATGGAGATAATAGGTCAGTAGAAATAATCTAATATGAAAGCAAAAGGGGGAAATATTGAAAAATATGAACAGATCCTGAGAACCTGTGTCATTGGAGTCTTAGATGAAGTGAAAGAGGGTGGGGCTGAAAAATATTTAAGAAATATTGGCTGAAAAGTTTCTAATTTTGTGAAAGAGATCGATTTACAGATTGAAGATGTTCAGAAAACACTAAATAGGATAAACTCAAGCCAATCCCAGTCACATCATGGTCAAACTGCTAAAAACCAGTGAGAAAGACAAATCTTGAAAGCAGTCAAAGCATGAATGATACAGAGAGAGGAACAATGATTTGAATGACTGTGGATTTCTTATCAGAGGCCATGGAAGCCAGAAGACAGTGGAACATCTTTAAAGTGCTGGAAGAAATGACAACCCAAATTCTATGTTCAGCAAAAAATCCTTCAGGAATGAAGACAAAGCAGACATTCTCAGATGAATGAAAACTGAGGGAATGTATCACCAGAAAATGTGCCCTAAAATAAATGCAAAAGGAAATTCTTTAGGCTACAGAGGAAAACATAGAACATCAGAATGAAGAAAGCCCCACAGAAATGTTAACATTCGGATAAATTTTATAGACTATTTTTTCTCCCTGAAAGATCTTTAAAATATGTATGACTGTTGAAAGCAAAAATTACGTGTAGAGGTAAGACCCGTGGCAACTACAACACAAAGAGACTGAGTATTTCTAGGGGTCTGTTTTAATGACTGTATCAGGACACTTTAGTGACTTTTTTCTAGCTATGCATTTAGTAGGTGCTTGTGAAGAAGATCAGAGTAGTTACAGATAAAGTTTCCTTGCACAATTGGATTATAACATATGTAAATTAGAGACTTTGTCACCCATATGGTTTTCTTCTTTGGGGAAGAGAGAGTGAGACAAGATATTTGCACGATTACCATATTGTTTTTAGTTATCTTCATATTTTAAGTGGGCAGCTCAGTTCAGGACTTCTAAAAAGTTTGATACAGGTAGAAAATTTCTCTGTACACCACTGTTTTTTAACCTGATACCTGTTTATTTCCCACTCCAAGCAACCATTTGTGAACTGGGAAATCATGGTATTACCTATTTTTTTGTAAACTGACCAACCTCTGTTGGACAGTTTCTTCTCTCCCTTGAATTTGTTAAAGGTCCATACCAGATTCAGTACCATCCGACTCCTAGCCCCAGGTGAGGTGTACCATATTCCCCGGGTCCTATACTCCTGCTTCGGATCTTTAAGTTTACAGCATGGACGCCTAAAAATTGCTGAACATAGAATTTGTCCCCATCTCCAGTGAGCTGCTGCTGGTGGTAGCTAGGGGCTCCTGCTCTTGAGAATGTTTCTAACTGTCTAAAATTGCATACTCATCCTTTTAGTCCACTTTCTTTTAAATGGGGATATATGCCAGAGAGAATGCTTTGGATTTTTGCCTCTCT
>NW_006443225.1:13885476-13899948 GCF_000325575.1 Pteropus alecto | reverse complement strand
CTGATGTTGTGTTTTTGGAAGCACAGGGGTGAGAATGGAAACCATGTGTAAATATTCTATTCTTTTCTAAATTTTATGTCATGGAATCTTAGCAGCTCTCTTTCCAGTTTGCTGTTGTTAATGTTTTTTTGTTTTGGGGTTTTTTTGGGGGGGCTATGATTTTCTTCTTTTATTTGAAGTTGAGGGAGGATCATTCTGTGAGGTATCAGGGGAGGAATTATTAGAGATCAGGTTTTATTCTGCTCTCTTTACTCAAAAGCCTGAGCATGAGATAAAGGTTTTGGCTACAACACTCATATGCATTTCTGAATAAATCCACATCCTGCAAAATTGTACTAAGAATAACAGGACTAATGGAAAAATAAAATAAAATTAGGTATAGATAACCCAAAACCTATGCGACTTTGTAATCGAAGCATCAATAAAGAAAATAATAATCTAATACAAATACTGGCACAGTTAAAAGACATGTTGAATTTTTAAAAGTGGTGAGTGTAGCTTGATGGGAGGAGAAATAAGGAAAGGTTGAGACTGCTGAGTTATGAAAGTCAGGATGAAATGCCCACATGTTGGAAGGACATCCTGACGAGGACTTTGAAGGTAGAGCACGTAGCCGGAAGCACTTTAAGAGGGAAGCCGTGGGATGCACAGACATCACGCATAGCACCGATGCCTCTGCGGCTTGCAGTCAGCGGTGCTTACGTAGTTTCAGTTTAACTTATTTGATGGTGTAAAACGTTACCATTCTCGAGAAAAGCTCACGTAACAATTCTCTGAATGTCCACATCATCCCCCTATTTACCCATCAGTATGAACTAGCTTGGACACTGAAAGACACATGACAGCAAAACAGACCGTCTATTCATGTGTGATGTTTCCTGAGACAATCACTTCAGCAAAAGCTCTATCCAAATGTTAACTCATAAACATAGTGCTACATTACATATTTTTTTAAAAAATCTTGCCAGCGTTTTAAAATTCTAAAACAGGAACAATTAAAAGCAGAAAAAATAATGACTAGAACACTTACTGAACATGCTTACATTATCATTAAATATGAAAAGATTGGAAATAATCTATACATGCAACAGGAAAGAATTTGATAAATTGAAGTATTATGGTTCACTGGAATGTAGTGTGAAGATTAACAAAGATTTAGAATTACATGTATTTATCATGGAAAGATATTTAAGTAATAAGTAAAAGATGTTTATAATATACATAACTGTACAGACATGTATCAGAATATTAGCTGTGATGATCTCAATGTCACAGGAAGCCAGTTGACTTTTATTTTGACTTTTTCCCCCTTATCTGTATTTTCTCTTTTTTCTATAATAAAATCACATTACATTACTCTTGCAATAAGATGAGGGGAAGTTAGTATGAAAACTCACATCCGAAAATATTTTAGCTCATAATATTTTACAGCAGGTGTAGCTGAAAACAGTGAGCATCGCAGCCTCAATGAGAGCTCTAAAACTTTTCCTAGATTGTCTTCTTCAGTCATTTTCATTAGTTAGGCCCTCTTGCTCTCTAAAATATAAAGAAATTCTTTTTAAAAACCCCAAACTGAAACTGTAACAAGCCAATTAAAACAGGAAACGGTTTTGTTACAAACACTAAAGGAATCACTCCAATAAGACAGAAAAAAAGTCGAGGAAGATAAGAATTAAGAATTAACGCAAAGTTCATTATAGGATATGGACATTATGTGATTTTAATAAACTATAAATACCCAGAAGTGGAATGCTAACTTGCATGGTAGTTCTATTTTTAATTATTTTAGGCTCCTCCAGACTATTTTCCACAGTGGCCGTACCAGTTTGCATTCCCACCACAGTGCACAAGGGTTTTCTTTTCTCCCCATCCTTGTCAACACTTGTTATTTCTAGTCTTTTTGATGATAGCCATTCTGACAGGTGTGAGGTGATATCTCATTGTGGTTTTGACTTGCATTTCCCTGATGATTAATGATGTTGAGCATCTTTTCATGTACCTGTTGGCCATCTGTATGTCTATTCAGATCTTCTGCCCATTCTAAAAATCAGATTGTTTTTTTACTATTGAGCCATATGAGTTCTTTATATATTTTGAATATTAGCCCTTTATCAGATATATAATTTGCAAGTGTTTTCTCTCAGTAAGTTGCCTTTTCAGTCTATTGATGGTTTCCTTTGCTGTGCAGATGCTTTTTAGTTTGATGTGGTTCCATATATTTATTTTTACTTTTGTTTCTTTTGCTTTTGGTGTCAGATTTTTAAAAAAATCATCACCAAGACCTATGTCAAGGAGCTTATTCTTTAACAATTTACTGTGAAAATTTTCAAATATGTACAAAGTAAAACCAATAGTATGATTAACTCCCATATACTCATCTCCAACTTCAACAATTATCAATGATCTTCTATTCTTGTGTTATCTATAGCTTTACCCATTCATTCTTCACTCTTTATTAGGTTATTATAACTTGTCAAAGTTTATAACATTGACCTTTTCCGACCAGTATTTTTTTCCCTTGAGAAATAATATAATTCTAGCAAAAAGTTAAAAAATATATATATTTATTTTTTGTTAGCCTGGATGGACTATTTGCAAATGGGTGTAAAAATTCTGTTAGTTTCTCTGAAATGATGGACTTAGGTATGGCCCCCCATGATTATGATCCTCATCTCCTCAGTCCATGGTTCCAGTCCAAAATTACCCCGAAAAACACCTTTTCCAAAAGTGTATGTAAGATTCTTACAGCTCAAAAGCCATTGGCCATGTATGACCGATGAAGCATCTCAGCAAGACGAAGCAGTTCACAGAGGGATTCGACTGCCGAGCTAAGGAATTTGAAATTCAATGGAAAATTTGCCCAGTAAGGAATAAAACTGGAGGGCCAGTGAGATCTAGTATTTTAGTTCTGAATTTCTCCACCAGTATTTTCGCATGTCCATTGCTTTATGCACAATCTTAAATCCTTTTTAGATTCAGTGCCTGTATTATAGAACAAATGTACCCTCTGCTCCCGTTTCTCATATTTAGCTTTCAGCAGACTCGTCTAGTTTCCTGTCATGCCACCTCAGAGCCAGAGTTACTTTATAATTATAAATCTCCTTATAAATGTTGAGCGTCACTGTGTTATGTAAATATGGCGTGGCGGGGCAGAGATCTATTGGAAGCTCACGAGAGCCACTTAGGAAGGGGCTTTCCCAGTCTGGCTAGAGAGGAGAGAGAATGAGGAACTCAAGGGTGCCTTCTCACTTCCTGCCTTTGCTCCTCCCAGCCTCCTTTCTCCGTTGCTGAAGACTTCTCACCTGCCTAGGACTTTCATACAGTCCTTTGGCTTTTGAAAACTTGATAAACCACATACTCCATGTTTGCAATGGCCTTTTGACGGGTCAGCCTGGCTAGGCGGCAGTCCCCAGTTATTCAGTCAAACACTACTTTAAGTGTTGCTATGAAGTGTTTTATAGATGTGGTTAAAACCCATCGTCAGTTGACTTTAAAGGAGTTTATCTAAAATAATCCAGTGGGCCTGATTCAGAGACTGAAGGACTTTTAGAGCAGAGCCAATGAAGGACGCATTTCGCCTTTGAACGGCACCTCCAGCCCTCACAGAGAGTTCCATCCTGACAGTCCATCCTACCGAGGGCAGATGTACCAAGCATGCCTTCACAACCATCTAAGCCAATGCCTTGCAATAAATCTCTTATATATCATCTCCTACTGGTCTTAAATCTATGGTTGGATGCTGACTGACATTGTATTCTAAATTTTGCCCCAAATTGCGTTTGTTCCTGGAGTTATACTAGGACTTGTGTGTGAAAGTCACAGGGAAGGCTCATAATGAAGAGGCAGATGGCAATCTTTCAGAGAAGCTGTAGGAGCCAGTGACTGTATAATGCTTTGACAGAGAGTCCTGCTGTCCCCGAGTGGAATTTTGGCCTGGCCTGTAGTAAACTCTGCTATGAACTACTTAAGGAAAAGTTGCAGAGATAGAGGAGAGAAGACTTCTCATTCACAAACCATGTGCTTGGGAGAAACATTCTTGCAGAGACAGCTGAAAGGGTGAGAAAACCCAAATCCCTTGAGCTGCCCCCAACTTGACTCATCTTTGCTAATGAAAACAGAGCCAGAGGACCTCTCTTTCCTTGTGAGGCTTTTCCCATTCATAGGACTATCTGTACACGGAAGCTACGCAATTGGAATCTCAGGGTGTTCTGAGAATCCCCATATTTCCATATCGAATCCTGTAACTTAGGAGAGAAAGGAGAATCAGAGCAGGGCAGAACAGGAAAGCAGTCTTAATTGGTTAGCATTAACACTGCCTGCGAGAAATACTTTTAGGCCTTTGAAGTAGAAGGCATTAAGCACAGGCTCAAGAGCCACCCAGACTGGGAGCTTTAGCAAGCTTTCTGAGTTCCTCCAGGTTCAGCTTTCCAGTTTGTCGATGGAGATACTACCTATGTTAGATTTTCAAGCAAACGAAGTGTGTTAAGTTCTGAGCACACGGAAATGATGTTTCATAAACCTTAGCCTCTTCTGTTTTTCCAGTATCATATCCTGTTCCTTCTCTCCCGTATATGTCTTTGCTAATGCTTTTGATGATGGTTTAAATTCATACTATATTCTTCTTCTTTGTTTGTACATGGAAATCTTTTTATCCTCTGCTCTGGGGTAAAGTCCCTAGATTCTGGGAGCTCAGTAAGCATCATTTATAGAAATAAATGATGATTGCCATGATGGTGCAATAAATTTTTGAAAAACAGAAACAGGACTTTCCCACTATCCTGAGTCAATGACAGAGTGAGAAATAGATTCTAAAACTGTAGACCCATTGTCCTATGGTCTGCTGGCTCAAGAGATCTTACTTTGAATACCTTTATGTGTGATTAAGTACTCAGTTCTTCAGCCATGTATTTTCCCTCTGCGTGTAACTTTTTTTGCTGATGGCCAAGGGTGTTAACTCCTTCCTTCCTTAGGCAGCAGAGCCTTGGGAAAAAACTCAGAGAGAAACTCTATAACCCTGGGAATATACCACAAAAATGTAACCGACGAGACTTTTATTGGCTAATGATAGAAAGAGTCACCCAGCAGGTTTGAAACTAAAGATGGGGCTCTAATCTCAGTGATACATCAAATGCAAAAGCTACGTTTCCAGATTCCTGGAAATATCACATTTCCTCGTAGTCTTCTGCTGCCTTCTCTTCCTTGGAGATTGTTTTTCCCTATTTCTTAAAATGAGTTTGATTTCCCCCTGAGGACCATCGTAAAATTACAGTATTGTTTCACAGTAGAAAAAGTTCTTGGAGCAGAAGGATGACAAGAGCAATATATCATATTCTTACTCAAATCACATGGACTCCTCAATACGTGATATGAAATTCAAGAGAGATACACAGTGGATTCTTATTTTCTCTGTTCTCCTCCTATGGAAAGGGGCTCAATCTCCAACTCAGAGCATTTTCAAAGGTGTGCTGTGATCACGCCAGAGAGGAGCGTGCAAATTCAGCCAACGTGACTTCATCCATTGTTGAGAGGTAGCTGAACCGGGGGACGAGTCAACAGATGAACAGCTTTCAGAAACTATGTTGATTCTAGAGCTCTCAGTGTTGGCTATTTTGTCTAAAGCAGAAAGGGAAAAGCTAAAAATGTGTTCAAAGCGGATTGCTATAGGAAAGCTTTTCTTTGTTGATGTTTCTGGAATGAAGTCTTCACCTCTGCTAAGCATGTGGCCTTGTTGGAATTGGAGGCAGCACGAATCCCTCTTTCCACAGTGAAACCCAAATACCTGCTGTAGAAATGGATGTGGTCCCACTTGCGAGGAGCCCCTCTGACTAGCCAGAAGAGAATTTCTGTTCCTTGCTGCAACTCGGTGACTTTTTCTTACCATCTTTCTTTTCTTTACCTAATCCATCCCCCTTGAAAAGAGGAACACTGATCAGATCTCTTAAAATATACATTACCAGCCTGGCATAGACTTACCGCGTGCATAAAACAGATGGGACCAAACAGTCAAAGTTAAGTGGAGTTTTCCTCTTCTGTTCTCTCGTTTTCCCTTCTGCCCAGAGCCTTCAAAGAGACTGTGGCTAGGAAATACAACCATTTAACAAGACATCTGGAAATGGGTGGTTAAGTTAAAGTATCCGTGGGTAACAAACCATCTGTGCTTGGCAGGGAAGAGCAACGCAAACACGTACAGCGTTAAATGCAGCCCAAAGATCGGCCCGGACCTGATGGAACATGAGAACCCCCACGGCCCTCCATGGCCCAGAGCTTTGTACCGGGGACTTCTTCCTTTGAGTTTACAGGCATGGTGTCTATAAATCCGCGACGAATATATTTTTTCAGAATGTACGTACTAAGTGTCATTTAGGTTTTCATCATTGCACCTATCTATATTTACCTAATTTTCTATAATGTGCATCGTATTTGACATAATCAGAAAAGGACAACTACTATAAATTTCTGCTTTTAATATTGCCATGTGTATTTATATCTTCCTTTCAAGACTCAAGAACATTCTTCATTCATCTGCTTATTGGCTGCCTACTGCATGCTAGGCATCAGGCACCACCCTAGAGAGTTGGTTTATTTCTTTGTTTTGTTTTAAGAGTCAGTGTCTTAAGTAAAAGAGACAATGGTTAGAAACATATCGATGGTGAGAAGAGTGGAAATAGATCCAGAAATAACTCAAATGTTTTTAAATTGGAAAATGCAGATGTCACCAAAGGTAGATGGAATATTATCAAGATAAATTGAAAAGTTTTGAGGAATCAGAGATAACCAAGTTGATACGTAATTTTAAATGACATTCAGTGAAAAAAATCAGAAAATAAAAAGATAGGCACAAACTTACTTAAACTATAAAAACTATTTCCGCATGTTAGACCAGAAGGGAAATATGTTTGAAATGGATGAAACAGTGTTTATTCTTCATTGAGTTTCTTATGTCTATAAATTAGACTATGTTAATAACTTTTGAAAACAATAAGAGTCCAGGCCATGGAGCTCTGTTTAGATTGGGCAGCCAGGTAGGGACCCTAAAACTGTGGTGGCACCGAAGCTTACCTAGGAAGGCCGTAAGGAGAGGAAGACAGAGTCCACAGATCACTCACTAAGCGCGAACTTCACTTTGGGTCTGGCCTTGAATAACAGTCAAATGGCAAAATTTGGTACCATTCCCATGGTGTTTCTATTGCTATTCAGAGTACAGAATGGTTTTCTCGGCGGGGTATGAACAGTGATACTAAAGACTGAATGTGCTCGCTCTACTGAAAAATAGGCCATGAAAATTAAAAGTGGACATGAGTGAGGAAATTAAGACTAACTCATGAGGAATGCTTTCAAGAGACATTAACAGAAAACCCCACTATGAGAGGGTAACCTAGGAATAAGGCTTTGGGTTAGCGGTCTGGGGGCGCCGGGCAGCCCAGCTTGGCGTGGCCTCTCGATGTCTTCAGTGCTGCTCTCTTCCTGTCCCTCCTGCCCCACTGTCCTCAGCAGGTTGGCTTTTGGCGTTATGATCCTAAAATGGCTTCTGCTGCCCCAATCATCACGACCTCATTTCAGCATCCCAAGCCGGAGGGAAAGGTCAAGGGCAAAAAGCTATCCTCACCCAGGTCTGACGTTTTGGTTCTGACAGAGCCTCCATCACATCTCACTGGTGAACCTGAATGCCTGAATCCGGGCATACCTACACCTGGATTGGCTAAGGGGCAGAGATGGCCACGACTCATTTATACCGGCACCAGTGTTTCTACCTTAATCCCCTCATCAGTTACATGGGAATAAAAAATTGTTAAATAGTAATTGTTTTAAAAGGTAAAATCATGATTTTCATACAAATATAAAATAAATGCATGTCAAAGATTTTTCTTAACTCATTAATTAATGCAGAAAACAGTTACCTGTTAAAACTGACACAAAGAATTCAAATCCACACATGAATGTACATATGCCATTACAAATGCTGAAATGAATGCGCTAATAGATGAAAAAATGGTCCATAGGCACTTCCACCACACAAAATTTGTCTGCATTTCTATTAATAAAAATCATTTGCATTGCGTCAGTTTTCTATAATTTACAGAGTTGTAAAATAATTTAGGCAGTGGAAGATGCGGGTAACCCAGATGGATGTGCTAGTATTCTGCAATTCTCTACCTACAGCATTCATTCTGTAAGGAAGAATGAGAGCAATCGAAAATATGAAGGCAATTTTAGACAGTCATCAGGTACCTGAGTGTATCTTCTGATTTGCAAGAGCTTGGCTCTCGAGAGTAAAAGATTTTTGTGAATTCCAAACACATCCTTCAGATAGCAAGAAAGAGTCTTTACTCCAAACAAGAACGAAGAGCATACCAGGCAGGTGTGATGCCATTTTCTCGCTCCTGATTTCACCTGGAGGAGGCTGTGGATAAGGGGAGAGAAAACCAGATTGCAACTGAGAGAGCTCCTTGGCGTCCACTTGGGTTTTACCCAGGAACGGCAAGAGAAGCTTCAAGACCCAGTTCCAGATGAGGCTCCTGACAGCAGGATTTGGGTCCTGCCTCCCACCCGGAGTTCTGGACCCAGTGCTCCTATTCCTATTTGAGGTGGTTGCGACAAAGACACCACGGCAGCACGGGCTATTTAGGGTGAGAAAAAGCCCAATACAGCAAACTCCATCCCTGTGCCCTGGGCCTGGCTTGGGGGAGATCCCACGGAGTGTATCCCTACGCACTCACCGGGGTGTGCTCAGTGCTACATAAGAAAAGAGGACACAGAGTACCGAGACCGCCTGGTCAGGGCCGGGGCTCAGACAGCAGGATGCGCCCAGGTGAGCCAGGTGCAGCAGCTGCTGCAGATGCTACAGGATGGAGGCTAGAGCTGTGGACCCCATGGGTGACAACATTCAACGGAGACCAGAGGCGACACGCAGACTTCCAGAAGACCTCCCCTGCACCCAGACAACCTCCTGAGCTTGGTGACGGGCAAATTCTTGAGAGAAGAGAAAGTTCAATACACAGTTTGGCCTTTTCAACAACTGAGTCTGAACCCTGAAGTGATTATTTGCCCTGAAGTGTCTATACTCCAGACCACAGTGACTGAAATATCCTGAACTGGACAACTTCAGCTATTCCTGCTACAGCATTGGACACAGTGGCGACACGGGCAAGGAGATACACTGCTGATGTTTTACAGAACCGCTACAGAATAAACTCATCCTCCACGGCACCTTATCAGCATTTCGTAAGCACATCCCCTGAAAGCACTCTTACCTTGTTTCACTTTATAATTAGTTATTTACGAAAGTCTTACTAGATTCTGGCAAGACCTAGGTTTTATGCGTCGCTGTGTAGCACCTACTATGTAGCACCTACCGTACATAGTAGGTGCCTGATACTTGTTTATTGAACCGAGTTGCTTTTAGCCCATCTCAGCCCACTTTTACTCTGATTGCTAATTTGTAAGTGAAAGAGGGCATCTCATCATGCTTCATTTATTTATTTTTTTATTTATTTATTTATTTATTTATTTATTTATTTATTTATTGCTTTTTTTTTAAATTAAAGTTTTAGTATTTCTTTTTCTAAGGATAAATGTATTCCTCACTCCGTAACAATTTCAGAGCTTAAAGGGTATTAATGATCTTTAATTTTATTTCTATTATGTATCTTCTAATTACAAAATCATTAAAGTGTGTACGCATATAATATATAGTGATGATATATCATGGCTACAAATGGCTTGTTAGTTTCTGTATTGACCAGTGTGCATTCACCACACAGGCTGTGGCCATGGTCTTTGCTGGTCTATTTAGGCTCTAGTGAGTGATCATTTGGGCATCTGTACTTCTGAAGCAGGTGTGTGCCAGGCTGTCTTTTCCACATGGCTGACTATGTTCAGGTTGCTGCCAGCCACCACATGCTAAACTTCCATCGAGCTGTCAAAGTACTTTTATTATGCATGGCTAAATCATTTTTCTCCCTAACATGTTAAAATTCAACCAGAACTCATCAATGCTTGAAGTCACTGAACTATTCTTTCCAGTAGACATTACCTTTTACTTAACGGTCTCATTTTTACCTCCCTTAAATTGCAGTGTCTATTGGAGGGAGGTGCAAGCCGCATGGATACAGGACCGCACGAGCCACGGATCTCGGCATTGCAGAGTGGCTGCTCAGCACATGCTCCCATCTGACCCAAGGACAAGTTCCTAAGTACCTCTTAGGAAGAGAACCTGCTGGCCACACACACCGAGAACCCTGATGTTGCTCTGAGATGACAGAGTGTGGCAGTGAGTACTGCCTCTTTTCTGATACCTTCTCATTCTTGGTCACTTTGGCCTCCCTACTGATTCTGCGTGCTGACTCGGCACCCTTACTCCATTTGCTGACACTGGTCGTTCAGTCTCTTAAACTGTTCTCCGTGATACTCGCCTGCATCCTGATAAGCATTATTCTGCTCCGTGAGACTTGTCTCCTGCTTGCTGAAGGTGGTCTCGGGCTACAGAGGTGAGTACCATTCTGGCTTCCTTTTAACTCTCTCCCTGGATACCAATGAGATGCCTAAAAGTACTGACTCTGTTATCTTAGCATGCTAATTGTCTACTTTAAAACACAAGTCAAGAGATGATTTCATGACCCATTGTGTCACCTCTGCCACAACCAATGCTGATGGTACCTTTAAGCATTCACTCAAGAATGAACTTAAATGTGCCTTTTCAGACAGCCTGAGATGTTGCCAAGTTTTGGTAGATGATTCTTAACACCTGTTAGTGATTTTTTTTTTTTACTCTAGATGGCTAAAATGTGAAATATGTGATGACTGAAAATGTTTTGAGAATTTGTAATCCAATATATGGGGTCTTCATAAAATCTTCCTGACTTTTAAAGTATAACAACCTGAGTTTAAAACACACCATAGATACAATGTTTAAACAGCATTCGAAACAGGTTTAGTAAAGTTTAGGACCACATTACAAAACTTCGCACAATATATTCTTATTTCAGATGAGCTGACCCCATAGGCCAGCTGTGAGAAGAAAATTCACTGCTTCCAACCGGGAAGATGATTTATGTCATACCTATAACCCAGATTATTGAAGTTAAAAATGTCTAAAATAGCACCTGAACTTTATAAAAATCCTGTGCTATAGATGGGTTCCAAATTATTTACCAATATAATCATAATGGCTTAGATCGTTTTCTAAGAATTTTTCTTTTGAAATTAAATTACTGTTTGATGCTTTCCAAAGTTGATTTGTGGGTAGGGGTCTACTCTGAGAGAAACCTGCTTCTATTTTTGAGTGATTACAACATGAAAGAAATATTTTTACCTCCTTTGCCTTTTTTGCTTTCAAATTACTCAAAAACATCTAAACTTTAGAACATCGGGGAGTCCTTGTAGGTAGAGCTCAATGAGAAAAGCAAATTAGAAAAAGCTCTCCCAAATTAATGAAGTGGTTTGAAAATGCCAAACTACTTATATGAAATAGAAGACTGTATTGGCTAAAACAATAAAGATTTTGGCCCAGTTTATTACAGCAGATCAAAAAGTTTACCAACGGTTACTCCCTAGATACAATGCAAAAACAGTCAATTTAGATAACTGGTCAATTTAGACTTTAAAAAAATTAAACAGAACTTTGATCAAAATGGTCGTTGGACAAATTCTTTTCATGTCTTTCTGGCTTTGTCTGTGCCCAAAAGGTCATGAATCTTTCTAGAGAAAAACTACAGGGCATCCAGTAACTTTTCTAGGTAATGCATTTCACACTAAAGTCCAATTCTTCAGTTCCAGGAGAATCGACTCAGTTGTGGTTCTATTAGTTACGAGACTACAGAGGAATGTGCTGGGGGATTCATTAGGTGCCATTCATTATTTTCTTTTACATAATTTACTCCAATTTTGTCAAATTCATATGAAATAGATTTTGAAATAAATGGTATGCTAGGAAATAGTTCTGGCCAATTAATTTTCAAAAAGTTTTTTTGTTTTGTTTTGTTTTATCTTTGTTCATAACTTTTTATATGACAGTCTATTTCTTGTTTGGGATCATTCAGGGTCTCATGGTCATAATTCTAGGCCTAAATTCTCTTTCAAAACATCGCCTGTGTGTGAAATGTAGGTGATTGGGCTGAACCTGGACTATTTCCACGGCAGAGGCTGGGCGTTCTTATGATTTGGCTTTGGTTTTACATACTCTGTGGTACAAGTTTGTGTCTATATTATTCCCTTCTATCCTTTAAAAATGAGTCATAGTGTACAAACAATTATATGCACCTCTCAAAAAAAGATGCTTGTCTCTAATGTTATTAGTATATCCACCTTTATACCTCAGTTTTATAGGTAGCGTCATCAGTTTTATCAACATTTTATTTAGCTTAACAAATCATATTCCAAACCTATCAAAGCAGGCTATTAAGATTTCAAGTTGAAAGTACACAAAATTTGGGAAATACAGAAATTAGAATATTGTTGCCAGTTTTTCACAGCAGCAGAAAACACACAGAAAATATGTTCTTATCACAAGTATGTTTTTATTTATTTTTATCTAAAATACTGATTCCAAAAGAGTTTAGGACAAAGTGGGTAACATGATAATGATGCTGTGTCTTCTGATTAGCGATCAAACTATTATAAATTTGCAAAACTACCTATTGGGACAGAAGACAACCATCTGATCAAATTAGCTGAGACCAGTAGACCTGAGACCGACTTTCCGCAGTGTTCCTGCCCCGTTCAGCATCATTCATCTTGTAAACATTGAGAGTCTGCTGAACGGCAGACAAGTGCTGGGTACTGGGTATATGAGGTTGAATAAGACATCATTCCTGCCTTCCAGAATTTACAGTGGTGCTGTAGAAAGAAAGGGTAAATGAGTAAATAAATGCAGGTAAATGGGTAGGTCACTACTGAGTAATGTCGCTCAGGAGTTAGGGACATTGACTTGGTGAGAACACACACACACACACACACACACACACACACACACACACACAATCTACCCAGCCTACCTCTAATTCTAAGAATTTTGCACACATTAGCCAGAGTGTTCTTCAAAATGCAAATCCCATCACATCACTACCACTCACCCCCAATTAAAATTCTTTTATGGTTCTTTACTCCTTTGAGGATGAAAATAAAGCTCCTTAATATGGTGGCTTCTAGGACCCAGCTCTGGTGTCCCCTTGCATCCTCCTCCCTTTTCTGGGCTTCAGCCATGAGGCTTATGATTTTTCTGATCAGCTTTTTTGAGATATAATTTATATACCATAAAAGTCACTCTTCACCTGTTTTAAGTGTACGATTCAAAAAAAAAAAAAAATCTGGTATGTTTACAGTTCTACAACCATCACCACAAGCTAAGTTTAGAACATTTTCATCGCCCTAAAAGGTAGCCTCATACCCATGTATAGCCATTCCTCATTCCCAACCCCAGCCCTAGGCGGCCACTATAATCTAATTTCTATCTTTATAGATTTGCCTTTTCCAGACATTTCATATACGTATAATCATAGAATATATGTCCTTTTGTGAATGGCTTCCATCACTGAGCATGATGTTTTTGAGTTTCATCCATGTCGTAAGCACGTATCTGTACTTTGTTTCTTTTTGCGGTAGGATGCTTGTCTGTTGTGTGGCTAACCCACGTGTTGTCCTTGCATTCCTGTTAGTGGGCGTTCGGATTGTTCCTATCTGGGGTTATTATGAATAAAGCACTACAAACATCCATGTACAAATCTTTGTGTGGATGCATATTCTCACTGCTCCTGTGTAGATGCCTAGGAGTAGACTTGCTGGATCATATGATAAGTCTGCTCACCTTTTTATGAAGAGCTGTTTCCCAAAGTAGCTCCATAATCTCCAGAATTTCATATATTCCCACCAGCAATTTATAAAGGTTCCTTGTCAATGCCTGTTATAGCCGTACTTGTGGGGGCGAAGTGGTTTCTCGTAGTGGTTTTGATTTGCATTTCTCTAATGACTAATGAAGTTTAACATCTTTCCACATGTTTATGGGGCATTTTGTATCTTTTTTGGAGAAATATCTACTCCAATCATTCACCCATTTGTACTTAGGTTATCTTTTCATTATTGAGTTCTAAGAGGTCTTTGTGTATTCTGGATAAAAGTCAGCCATCAGATATATGATTTGTGAATATTTTCTCGCATTCTGGAGTTGTCTTTCTTGATGGTGTCTTTTGAAATGCAAAAGTTAATTTTTATTAAGTCCAATATCTGTTTTTTTGTTTATTCTGTGTACTTTTAATGTTGTTAAGAAATCATTGCCTAACTGAACTCTGGCTTATTTTTACTCTCTGCTCCTTGCTGTAACCGCCCCCACCCCCCGCAACCTTTGTACATTCTATTCCCTCGGCCTAGAACACTCCTTTTCTCCCCTCCTCCTCACCTACTACCTTAAACCTATGAATTATCAGCACAAATATTACCACTTCGGAGAAGTCTTCCTGCACCTCTTCGGTAAGCCGAATC
>NW_006443225.1:13880787-13885427 GCF_000325575.1 Pteropus alecto | reverse complement strand
ATGGGTACAGGTTTTCGGTCATCTGGAGTATTATTTCATGATAATTCGTCTCTCTCACTACACTTTAAGCTTCTCAAAAACTTGACTGATCTATTTTTGCTTACCATGATATCTCCGACACCAAACACTATTCTTGACACATAGGAGGTAATAAATAGTTGTTGAATAAATGAATAAATAATAAATAAATGCCTTAGAAAGATTTCATGAGAAAGCGTCATTCGAACTGGATCCTGAAGGACAATATAGTAGTTTAACAGGCACAAAAGGCAGGACAGGGAACTGCAGGAGGAAAGAATAAGCATATACATAAGAGTTAGGGAATGATAAGGAACAGTGAAAGGGCCAGGAGTGATGAGAAGTTTGCTAAGAGGAAGCACATGTTCGCCTGTGTGTGCGTGTGCAAAGGTCTGTGCAACTGGTCAGGGAACGGCCAGAGATATTGATGGGACGAGGCGTCTCTGTGTATGTAGGACAGTAACTGGCAGCATCTGGGGAACAGGGAGAAGGTCGGCTGGAGTGAGAAGAGCCTATAGACAGAGATATGTGAAGAGGTTCCATAGTATTCTACTCCTTCCTTCTCTCCCTTACCCCAGCATCTTCGAGTGCACTAACGAAGTATATTATACCCAGGACTTGTGCTTTATAAAAGTAGTATCAGAGAAGAGAAACCAAAAAGAGACATCCCTAGTGATGGACTTCAAACACCATAGTCCCTGTTTAAGGGAGACATTTTGCTTAGCAAAGCTGTCTTTATTGGCCAGGTAACATGACAACCTGTAGGGAACAGGGTGCATCCCTACATAGGAACCAGGATACGCTGTTTTTGACTCACGACTAGTTCAATGTTCAAGTGAGCAAACAGTGCAATTTAACATGAGAACAAGATGCCTTCAGCCCATCTAATGAGGAACTACAGTGATACCAAGAACGTTGAGCTCTGAAAGCAGAAATTCTGCAGAGACTAAACCGATCTTCCAAAAGAGACTGTCATATGGAGATATTTCCACTCACCATTTTTTTATCACGTTAAAAAATGTTGCAAAGTTTATAGTTTCAGTAAAAAAAAAAAAAAGCTTGTTTTGCAAATTTTTAATCCCTTTCATTACACTCTGGTAAAAATCTTTTAGTTTACCTTCTTAAATTGGATTCTTTGGACTCATTATTATGATTTATTTACACTTTTGTTTTTTCTATAAGCATTTTAAGGATTGGATTTTTAAGGTGCTTAATATAAAATAAACTCACACGTTGATAAGTTAGGAGCTCAGCAAAATTTTTAAAACCACATGTTCACAATGGAACAGGGAAAACTTTAAAATTCACAGATCCAAACTAAGTTGGGGATGAAGACAGAAATGTTGCAGAAATGTCTTTGTGTTCAGGAGTTTGAACAGGAGTTGCGTGTATTGGTTTGCCTTCTTCTGCTCATGTGATAGAAAAATCCCAAAAGCTACAAAATGAGGTCATATGGAGAAATGAACAACTCCTTAAACATATTAAAGGTTTCCATTTCATCTCTAAATGTCCTTTCTGGTCATTGTTCTTATTGCCTGTCTTCTTCCACACTTTATGACAATATTCTTCCCTAAAATAATAAATACCAAACTCAACCCTTTCTTAGATTAGACTGCTAATTTGAGTGGTGTGAAACAGACGTTGCTAATCATATCTGTGTAACGAAGTTTACTTCTGGGTTCTCTTTTGATTTCTCTTGCTTTTAACCCAGGTTATTTGTTCCATTTTTGTTTAAGATAAATATTTTTGCAGATCTTTGTGGCTTTGCATGAACAAAAAAGTCTCTAGACATTTTTCCAGGCCCGACAGTTCATAAATTGTAGGCTAGCATTTTTAGCCTTAATGTATGGTAAAAATAAGTCTGTGTTGATATCTTGGTCATGATTTAAAACCACTATCTTTTATTTTTCATATTGTTGAAAAATGATTTCCTTTATGTGCCGTCATTCCAATTTATTTCATATACATGAAACTTAAACGCGAGACATGCATTTTCCGTTCTGGCCACTTGAGGGAATCAGACTTTAGAAATGGCAAGTAAGTTAGATCTTTATCTCAAAAGATAGGAGAATAAATATTTATTTGTTAGCAAAATGGTTCTCATGTCACCTAGACATCAAGACCACAGAGCCCAAGTTCTGAAATGAACTATTCTTTATATACTTTATATCCAGATGGAAAAGAGGAATTGCGATGAATGGGAGTCCTGGCAGGTACTGAGTGAGGGCCCGGCATACAATTTATGATCAGCACTCTTGGGCTTCAGAATGATTAATACCATCAATTCTCACTGGAATAAGAGCTGTTTTAGCCCAGGAGAGGACTGCATATTACTGTTTATAGAAGCAGATAACATCAAAGTAACCCACGGCTTGTGTTAAGCAAATACAAAATTCTGGGTCAACGCAAATTAATCCTAAAGGAGTAACGGAAAGTTCTTAATGACTGTGAGATCTATACATTATCACTTTTCATGCAAGTGGTGGAAAATGGTAGAACTATTGATGAGATTTGCAACTGGCCTCCTTTAGTGCACTGTGCTAACAGCTGCATAATAACATATTCTCCAACGAAAGGCCTTATTATCTATACATCTGTAGTTTGTTAATGAAGTGTAGAAGTCTATGCAATTTTAAAATTACATTCGGGAGCTTCTGAACCATTTGAATATTATGTTTCACAACAAAAATGCAGCAAATCACATTATACTTTATATATTCTTACACTTTAAGTGGCTGTGTGGATGGATGAATTAAAGACTGTTCTCTTATCTACATTATACAAAACAGATGTTATTTCAAGGGCATATTATAAAGAAATTTTTCTCAAGCGATGTTACTCAGTAAATAATAATGTATTCCTTTGGTTTAAGAAAATGAGAAATTTATAAACAAAAGAAAAATATATGCAGATGTTAACTTTAATATTTAAATGTCTTATGTACACATTTTTAATAAAAACTTCTTGGGGATTTTGAGTACAATTCAAAGAGCTGTGGATACAGTAAGTTTCTTAGCAAATTTTTTTTATTTTAATTTTTTGATTTTTCAATTACGGTTGATCAGCAAACATTTTTATATATCTCTTTCAGTACAGCTGGCTTTTGCTTTCACACATTTTTACCCTCAAATTTTAAATTATTTCACTGTACTTGGGTTATGTCATGTATCCATCTTATTATTTCCAAAAGAATTGCAGAATGCTAGCTCTCTTCAGATAAGCACAGTAATGAATTTAAATTTATTAAAATCAGCTTCACATCCTCTGCCTGACATAGAGTATATAAAGTAACTTTACCTTTATTCCCCTTACTGCTTCAAGACTTTTACCAATTTTCAAAAAAGTAGGAATCTAATTGACTTGAATTTCACATCCTTTGCCTTCCTGTACATATTTTGCTGGAAGTTGAAATAGATAATTGGCAGCCTGGATAATTTGCCAATTGCTTAATCCAGTCTCTAATAGATTAAGTTGATTTCCTTTGGAAAACACTCAGAGGAATAATAAATTATTCAATGAGATTACTCTGTGGTGAAATATATTATTTAAATATTTAAAAATTATTTCACTTAAATCAGTGGCTTCAACTCAGATTCCTAAGATTAGTATTTAATCATAGGTTTTATTATACAATTTAGGGCAAAAATATTCTTAGTCTAAATGATACCGAGAAATTCTATGACATTTCTATGATTCGATGTTTATTGTCTTGTGTATGTTTCTGACAAGTCATATAAAATTAGGACTCACTTTGTTCTGCCTGGTTGAAATAGTGCAGACTGAACCACCCTGGATTTGAGCATTTAAACAGTAGTTTCTAAACCACTGGCTGCTCGTACTCAAAATGGCTGTATGCCATTACAGAATCATGAATATATGCAATTTCTGATGTGATTTTCTTGAAAACTTAAGTCATAATATAAAAGACTTTATCACATTACATTGTTTACATCCTTTCCCTTGTAGGACACATTTTTAGTGTCATGATCCAAATCTTTGTATATGGTTCTAATGATTGACAATCGGCTAATCAGCTTAGACAACGAATCCAACCCATCCAATGACGTCTTTTTGACAAAGTGATATTTTTATAGAAATATGCTTTTATAGAAAAATGCTTTTGACCACCATTTTATGTTGGTCAAAGCTATTTCATTGGATTTTTGAAATGACATGAGACAATTTCAAAATAGAACCCATTTAACAAATGAGAAACCTAAGCCCCAAAGGTCCAAAGTCAAACCTAAATCTCTGAGTCTAAGGTCAATAACAGCAAGTTATTGTGCTTCAGGAACCCTGTGAAAACATAATGACACCTAGTCAGGGATTCTTTTTATAATCCAGTTGTTCACATGAGTTGCACAGTTTTAGTGAGGCTATTTTGAAAAGCCCTATTTAGGTAACAGATTATTTCAACATACCTACAAACATCATTCATATTAGGTAAGTGAATCAACCATGGGAATTCTGATCTGGCTATGGTCATTGTTGATAGACACCCATGATGAAGACATCTCTCACAGAAATAGTAATATGTGTATTGGACTACAGGGATGACTTTTTGTTTTGTTTTCCTCTTGTTTTATATGCAGAGAACAGAGGAATTCAGTCTAATATCTACT
>NW_006443225.1:13866641-13880730 GCF_000325575.1 Pteropus alecto | reverse complement strand
CTTTAAGTAAGAGCACCTTACCTTCAATTGTGACATGATAATTATTTCAACTTTTCTAAAGTGCTTCTTCCATTATTCTCTCCCCCACCAAATGAATACCTTATACTTTCCTATTGCTTACAAGGGGTAATAAAAAACACTGCTCCTCGACTGAAATAGTGTAGGATGCTGGCATGCTGATTATTAAAATGGAGTTTATTTGACCTCTGGTTAGAATTTGCAACTGTTACATTTCTTGGGTTCATATCAGTCATTTAAAAAAGTACTAGCCACTTGGGCTACCCTAACCATTGAGAGTTTATAGCGACTGTAAATCTATTAAGCCACAATTTGCACATAATAAAATAAAACAGCAAGTAGTTAAATACAAGGCTCAGTTCTGAGCTGCCGAACATTTTCCAGGAAAAGTCATTGAAATGGCTTCTGCTACTGCTCTCTGCCTTTGAGAAATTCAATCACGCTGATTGAGGAAACCTGGAGAGTTGGCTGTTCCTTCCTCCAGTTCATAATTGCCCTGTAGACCATTTAATCATCTGTAGATGAAACAAAGCTGGTGCTGTGGAGGGCCGGAAGCAAAGGCATGCGCTTATCAATTGCTTCCTACCCACCCTGCAGAGCCAGCACCCATGTCCTAGCCGTCCTGCAGGCAGGCGGGGGAGCTGCAGGCAGACTGGATCTTCCGGTTGTCAGTACAGTGGCCTTCCTGAATGCCTTTATTTTATTACAGTAGGGCACGCAGAGCCAAATTAGTAAGAGTTAAGTTCAGAGCAGAGAATGAAGTCTTTCTACTTGCTGGAGAATGCAAGATGGGCATAGATATACTATCAAGACAAGAAGTAGCTGAGTCTCGATTTGACAAGAAGAAACTGGAGAAATCCTGTTGTTGACTAAGGAAAACAAATGATTGTCTTCCTCTGAGTGACTGTCTGCAAATAAACTTCGATATCAGCATGACATAAATCTATACCGCAAATATCATCTGTAGTATACACGAACAGCCAGGTGCTCGCGTGTACGTATTTTGGCACATCACTGTGACAGCTGAGTTTTTTGTTAGTGGTGGGGTTTTACTGGCCCATCTTGGTGGGTGACCCTCGCCTGGGACACAAAAGGTCTGGTCAGAAACCACATGCCCAGTTTTATTAAGTAAGAAAAGAAGGCAAGCTGGCAAGTGGAGACACTGAACCAGACAACCTGAGACATCACACTAATTGATTTGGAATATTAACCTTTTCTTAGAGCCATGAAATCCGTTTCCTCTTGAGCATAGAGGATGTACCCAGCAGCTTAAGCCCCACAAGAAACTCTGTGAAGTGGTCATAAACTGCAAAGCCTAATTTTAAGAATATATTTGGGCGAATATTATGTTTACCAAAGAATTCCACAAAGAATAGTTCCATTGTTTGGAACTGTCCATTTGATTATTAGAAAATAATTTCCTGCGTTTTTTTTTTTTCTAAGCTTTTTCTTGTCAGTGGGAATTTTTTTAAGGAATTTTAATTCTCAAAAACACTCACTTCTGGCTAATGTGTGCCAATTAAGCTCTATTCATGGAATCAACAGCTTTCTGTTACCTGTCCCTTCAGGTAGGACAGCGTCTGATAGCCCTGCCCTTTCCCAGGCTTCTGCGCAGGGACCTTTGCTGCCTGCAAACAGTAGGGACACCTGTTTTCGGAGCAGGGAAGGCCAGCATCTGAAATCTTAGGAATGGGGCTGCTATTGAAAAAGGGGTGCTTGATAAGGCAGCCACTGTGATAGGCAGCGGAAATTTGATAATGAAAGGAGATGCCTAATAGATTAATCTGGTGTGATTTGCCAAAACACAGGGTTTTCTGGAAGATTATCCACACTCGCAATAGGAAGCTCTTTGTTTCGTGAAAGTCCCCACTTATCATTGTATTCTTTATCTCAATAAGAAACATAATGGTTTACTTGTTTACATGCATGGTAGATATATTCAGAGCCCGGCTGTGAGGCTGCGGACTCTCTTTCATTTGAAATGTTTCCAGCATGCAGGTTATTAGCTAAGGGAGAACAAGCAGTTGGACACATATAAAATTTAAATCTGCTTGCTTAGATTGGCAGAAACGACTGTTATTTCATCCACTGGGAAAAGGTTTTATTTCCTGCTCAAATACCTTCGGAGGAAAATTGCAAGCTCATTCGTAGCCATCGTATATGAATGCATATATATATTTAGAGCTAAGTGGTCTTTCTACAGAAATGGATTTCTTGCTGTCAGCTGGTTATTTTCCATAATTTTAATTATTTCATTAGTTTATCTTACTCCTTCTACTTTGTTCGACTCACCATGAAGTGTGATTTATGCCTTTACATTATTTACATTGACGGCGTGGCTCAAACACAGCTCTTGATGCGTCTTGAACAGTACCGCTTTGGTTTCTGGAATTGATTTTTAAATATCTCACACATCCGGCAGGACAGGACAACCAAAGCAGGGCGCTCCTGCTTGGAAAATAAACAGAAACATCCCCGTGGTTGAATGCAACTTGATTAAAGCTCTCCCTCCTTTTTCGTTTTCCTTTTTTTTTTTTTAAAGTAATCCTCTTTATCAATAGAACTCTTTTTTTGTTTGTTTTCAAAAAACTAAAGCTTAACAGAGGAAATAAATATCTGAACAATTTAGTATGGATACAGAATTTTATATGCCATGTTCCCAGTGTCTCCTTCCTGGAGGTCAAAAGATTGCATCTCTGACCTAGAAATAATAAACGTTTATTCGTTGATTATAATATGCTGGGCATTGTACAGGGACCTTTTTAGGCATGTTTGTTTTTTTTTTTTCTGTGTGATTCTCACAACAATGACGTGCCCCTCACAGATATGACTCTTGTCCTCACAGATAGGAGAACGAATTTGAGGAGGTTAGTAAGTGCCTAAGGTTGCACATATAGCAGTGACACAACTGAGGCTTGGATGCTCTAGAGAGAGTACGTTCCTGAATACTGTGTTTCATCGTTGACCTGCTTTCCTTGGCATTCGACACGTAAGGGAACGGGGAGCGAGGTATGGGATGGTATTTTCATGGAAGCAGGGAAGGAAGGAAGGATTACCAACGGGAAGGTTCTGGAGGCACGCAGAATTCACTAGCCACTGCGTTTCTCTCCTGCTCTTTCTGCTGCTGTCGGGCACGTTAGCCCACAGAGTGACCTTTGCCAGTGAGTGTCATTACCTCACATGTGCAAGCAGGAGAGACAGGATACAGAAAATTATAAAGGAAAAATAACGGTGGAAATCTGATAAACCTATCAAAAGATAATGGATCTCAAAAGAATCATCTGTCTAGACCAACTGACGGCTCCAAACAAAAGTTACTGGTTCATGCAGCTGAAAATGGACCCAGTGCTGGGAAAAATTGCAGGTAACACATGGCACCATATGAAAAATGGCACCGTGCCTTCTTCAAACAGGTTTTAGAAGTTGAAAGCACTGGAAATCCCGTCTTTGCATTTATAGTTTTTCTTTTATATTTTACAGTTGGTTGAGGCCCATATGGCCTTTCTGTGTTTCTTTTCCAGTCCTCTAGTTAATCCAAATTGGGGCGATTCTTGTCGAAAAATAACTTTACACGGGGGGATAAATCTATAGAGTGTAGTTTGAAATCACAGTCAAGTGGTCTAACTTGTGCCTGTGATTTCAAGTTTCTCAAATGTTTTCCAAGATGTTTTCTGATTAAAATATTTGCTTCGGGTTAGGATCGTTCTATATTCTCATTTACTCAGTATTTGCCATATATATATGTGTATGTATGTGTGTGTGTGTGTGTGTGTGTAGAGAGAGAGATGTATATATATGGTTGTCTAATCTGAGTCATTTTGATCAGGCTAAGAACAGTAGCTGTCAGTCATTCTGGTATCTCATTCGGAGCAGCGTACATTTCAGTCTGTTTATTTATTTAAGGAGTGAGTTCCTGAATGGAAACGTATGGCCGCGTGACCAGACCTGAAAACCATGGTATTTCCTCTTCGTAGATGTTAAAACACCGTGAATAAGCAGGATTCCTCACCATCAAGCACCTTCATGGTTAATTAAGTCCCTGCACAGAGACACACAGAAGGCCCGTGTCTGCGTCGTGTGGTGACGGAGTCCCAGGGCTAAACACAGGGACAGAATGGCTGTTGCGCTTGGAATGTTTTCACCAGAAGTGGATTGCTTCAAACAACTTGTTTTTCCTTGACTGTAATTATTTACCTCTACTAGAATGACTTTACTTTCAGAAAAAGAAATGGTCATTTACCCTCCAAAATAGCCATGAGGAGTCCCGTGTGAGAAAGAGTTAACATCAACAGTCGCATTAGATTCTGGCTGCGTGTTTATAGAAAGCTTCAGATCACATTCAAGTCTCCATTTTATGAACTCTTTCTGCCCTGTTTTAGTATTAAATACAAGCTACATGAGATAGGACTATTTATTTTTGTGCCTCGAAGATTTAGGTAATTCTGCCTAGAGCAATGTCTTATTTTTATTATTATATTATTTGTTATTTTAATTACTATTTTTATTTTGTCTCTTTTGTTGTTGTTTTTTAAATAATTGCTGTTTTTCCCTCAGTATTAACACACTTTCAGTTCCCAACACCAGAGGCTGATCCTACCACACACAAATGTTCTCCACGGCTTCCTCCGATTCGCATCTGTGGACTAGATATTTCCCAGGCCGCTCCCCTCGAATGTATGTCTCCTGCTCTCACCCTTGTCCGGTCCCCCACCGTCTTTCACTGGGGCCACAGGAGCCCCCCACCTACTCCACCGCCTCTACCCAGCCTCTCCCGTTCACTGTCCGCCTTGCAACCAGAGGGCGTGTCCCAAGTCGGGTCGTGCCACTATGTTTAAGACCCTCGCAGGCCTCCCATTGTCCCCAGGATCAAGCCGACCCTTTTCCCGGGTCCAGCGCCTTCCGGCTCCTTCTCAGGCCACCCTCCAGCTCCTTCTCCACACCCCAGGACACCCGCCTTCCTTCAGCATCCCGAGATCACTGCGTTTCGTCCCGCTGCATGGGTTCTGTGTTCTGTGTCATCTTCACAGGCCGAGAGGTCCTTCCTGCTTCTTGACACTTCCTCGGAGAAGCTTCCCTGTGCAGCCTGACTCCGTCAAATCCTCTGTGACCTCTCGCAGCCGGAGCCTCTCTTCTGGAGTACCCGCTGCAGTAGCTCCTTGTATCAATGTCACTGTCTCCCTTTCTTCCTGAGGCAAACTTTCAGGACCCCATGACAGGACATGCCCTCCCAGCTGTGTTCATACAGAAGGCACTCAATAAGTAATGGTCGAATGATGACTTAATGGATTAAAAGTGGAAAGCTAGGTTTTGCTAACATATTTGAGGTAAATCCCACTGCAGTAGACAGCCGAAGCTGATGACTCTTTTCAGTACCAAGAACGAGAGTCTGGTCTCTTCTCAAAGGAATGCTCTCTGAGGCCTCGTCAATAGATGATGAACCAAAATAGAATAAATATCTGTCTTGCAAGCCAGCCCGGGGTTTGGGGTCCTCACCAATGATGTCTGGGCCCGCAGGCGCCTCAGCCCCCTCAGGGAGGCGTCCTGTTGCTCACAGCCCCCTACCCCCGTTCTTTCCAAATATGTCAGCACGGGCGCCGTGTCGACAGGTGAGCGGGCTTAGGCAGTTCTTAATGAAACCGTGCTCTGCTGTCTTTCATTTAGTCAACAAATAGGTTCTGTGTGTACTGCGTGCCTTGCGATGAAATTGCTGCCCAGGAATTGTAAACTTTTACAGAAAAAATTAACTTTGTCGATGGTTTCGGTGAAGGCAACGGAAAAAGTCCTTGCTCCAACAGCTCATCCAAACTACAACCCCTCTGGGAACACTGCCCCCTGGGGTGATGAGACCTTGCTACGGCCAGGGATATGAACTCCTTCACCCAAAGCTGCCGAGAGATAAAGCAAAGCCCACCTGAGACGTCTTAACCCCAGCCGTTCCAGCTGGTGACCTGCTATAGGGATAGCTTGTCAAGGCTTGGGGCAGACTTCTAGTTCACAATCCCATGATGCTCCAGGGCCTGTGCTCAGGACACAGGAGGGTTACCAGAGGCAGAGAGGCCAGAGTGCCTGCCTTCAAAGTCCTTATGACGAGCCAAAGAGCTCTGAAGCACAAAGATATGAAAGACGTTTATTGTACCCAGTGCGAGAGAACCGAAGGTATTCTTCACAGAGGAAATTACACTTAAGCCAAGCCTTGCAGGTAGCGTTCACCAGGTAGAGTCAGGGATGAAGAACACCTTAAGTGAGGGAAAGCACCTGACCCCGAGCAGGAAGACACGAGTGAGACCGCAAGGCGAATCCAGAGCCCCCGGGCTAGCGCATTGTGGCTGAAGTTCAGTGAGTGAACGCGCCCGAAGGAGTTAGGACACAGCTGCCGGAAATCCATTAGCGGATTCGCATCTAGGAAAAGGAGTTGTCTCCTTCCTACATCGAGTCCCTGGCTTGTCTTTTCAAATCAAGTAATATTTTACATAATTAAATCAGCCTTCCTACCGTTTTAATTGACGCTTGCGGGTTTGCAACATCTGCCATCTGTCACACAGTGTCTGAGCATCGTGTGACCATGGACATGGACAATCTTGAGCTAATATATTTGTGGATCAGTTTTCTATTGCCATATAACAAATTACCAAAAACTTAGCTGTTTAACCAACAAAAACTTATCATCTCACAGTTTGTCTGGGTCAGAAGTCTAGACGCGATGCGGGGGGATTCTCTGCTCAGGGTCACCCTGGGATGAAATCAAGGTGTCGGCCAGTACTGCTGTTCTCATTTAGGCCTCAGGGTTGTTTCCAAGTTCCTGATTATTGGCAGGACTCGTCTCCTTGCGTCAGGAGGACTGACGTTCCCATTTCTTTGCTTGCTCCCAGGCAGGGGACGCTGTTTCTGGAGGCCACACACAGCCCTCGCCTCCTGGGCCCCTCTGCCTTCAAGCCAGCCATAGTGCTTTAAATCCTCCAGCTTTGAATCTCTGACTTCTTTTCCACCAGCTGGAAAACAGTCCCTGCTTTTAAAGGACTCGTGTGATTAGGTTAGGCCCATCCGGATAATCTTTCTGTTTTAAAATCAGTTGTGCATGTAATGGAAACTAAATATGGGAGTAACATTCATCTTAGAATCTCGAATCTTAGCATCCTGCCTCCCACTACAGTGGCTGTGATACAGTTTAGTGTAGACGGAGAAGGCAATGACAAGTGAAAAGCCCCTCTAAACTACCACATGCCCCGTAAACTCTACCCCACTGACGTACCATTCCTGCCTCTGAGGTTCTTCCACTGGTGTCACTCTTCCAAGTTAACCAGCCAACAAAGGGACAGTGTCACCAGAGGCCACATGCTGACCAACAGGAAAATGAAGGCAGTAGCTGGAGCATCCTTCTCCTCCAGTTCTCATATGGGCATATTCAGTGTCTTGATCTAATAGGGTCACTGGTCACCAACTAGGATAGCTCTTGTTTTTGACTGTCATACGTCCATTACCCTTCTTCTGGCAAGAACATTCTTATTTTCCTTTGGGGAAATACCCTTCCTCCACCCTAAGACCATGGGATTCGGGTGGAAATAATAACCAGAGGGGTATTAGCCGCCAACCTGCCTATGAGGACACAACAACCTTCTGGCCACAGTGATGTCCTCAGGGATGAGCATATAACCCAGGTGAACCAACCAGGGCCAACAAGTCCCAAACTTTCATGAAAACTCTCTGGAAAAAGAAGTTGTTTCATTGGTGATTGAATGCCTCAAGCAGGGTTTCTTAACCTCAACACTATTGACGTTTTGGCGCAGATAATTCTTTGTTGGGGGAGGGGCCACGCCCTGTAAAATGTTTCCAAGTATTCCTGAAGGCTTCCACTTGCTAGATGCCAGCAGCCCTCCCCACTCTCATCCCCAGCTGTGGCAATCAGAACTGTCTACACACTGTCAAACGTCATGGCAGGGCAAATTCACCCAATACTGAGAACTTATAGCCTAGAGCTACTTGTGTCTATCTTGCCATCAAGAAGAAAGAGGCTGCTGGAGAACGAAGCCCGTGCAGAGAATAGAGAGATGGAGAGGAGTCAGTTCTGATGACAGCAGCTGGGCGCCTTTGAATCTTTTCTTACTAGATATGCCCTCGACTTCTCAGCTATACGCAGCAATAAATTCCCGACTTTGCTTAAGCCTATTTGATTTATATTTCTTTTACTAATGCAGCCTGAGGAAAAAAGATGCTGGAAAGTCGATTTCAATCAATCCTGGTAAAATAAGCTGAGGTCAAATGCACAGGAAAGTGAACATCTTAAAGGAAAGGAGTATGGAAGTTAATAATATACTTCATCAAATTGATAATGCTGTCTTTCCCTTGCCTAGACTGCTTCACTTCAAATTCATCTTCATAGTCAAATAAGTAGTAATTGTCTGACTGATAGCTGTCATGTTGCCTCTGAAAGGAGATGTTCCCCCAAGAGCTGCTGTGAGTGTACACAGTAGGTCTCTTCAGATGCAAGCTGCAGAAGCAAAACTCCAGCTAGCTGAAGGAAATGTATTTAAACACACCCCCACCCGAGGTCAGGGACCGCTAGAGATGGAGCTGGTCCCAGGAAAGCTGAAACCATTCTCACTTTTTCCCAGTCTCGGCTGCTCCCTACACCACGATTTATTTTTCTCTTGATACAAAATAGTTTCTTAAAATGACACAAAATATAGCCAACAGTGGTTGCCGTTCACACAGGAGGGACCTCTCTGCATCTCTAATTATTTCAAGTTCAATCAGCCCAATGAGCAGACTTGGATCTGGTTTTCTTTTTCCTATTCAATTTACCGTAGATAGTGGATGTGCTGCCTCAATGGGCCATATGCCTACTATCACTAACCAGTGGTGGGGGTCATATAAGGACATGGCAAACCCCTCTAGTTACCATATGGACTCGGGGGTGGGGGGATCCTGGAAAAAGTGGGAAGGAGCATCAAGCAGTCATTACGGAGGGAGGGTACACAAAGGAAACTTACTCTAAACTTTTTCCTTGAAGTCCAAACTATTTTAATATGAGGTCCTGCTGTACTTATATCGTTTCTTCAAGGTTACTTTAGTTCAGTCTATTAGCAGCTTGGATTGGGCATAATGATCCTAAGATGCACAGGCCAGTAAAACTAAATTGGAGGAAAAAAATAGGCTTCCTCGAGCACACAGCAGAACCTCATTAATGGGTAGCCTTGTTAAATGGAGCTTATAGATATAACTGATAGGAGCCAGCCCAGCTTTGAGTGGTATCTGTACCAGTTCCAGGTATCACAGCCTCGCAGCCTTTTGGACAGCTCCATTGTTTGTAGACCTTTAGCTGGATCTGGAGCTTGGTGCCCTGTTGACGCCAGAATCTGTCTGCCAGGTTCCCGAAGGACTTGCTGAATTTCTGGATTCAGTACAAGTTCCCTGTGTGTTAGTGCAGTTGAGAAACTTTTCCATGTTCTTTTTTTTTTTTTTTTTTTTTTTTTTTTTTTTTTTTTTTTTTTGTAAACCCAATTACACAATGGCTGAGGCTGGAGTGAGGGAGGAGAGAGGCAGAAGGAAGCTGTGGCCTAACAGAACACTCTAGTTTTCCACGGAAAATAACAAATCATTCTGGTGAACCGACAAGCTGATCTGTATCTCCTTGACCTCACAAAGATAACCGGAGGGGAAATTTTTATTTTGATGAGTTCTGAGCCATGATCTTGAAAATTCATCGATAATTTGAAAAAAGACAAGGGAAAAAAAAAAAAAACCTCAGCTATCCCACCTATTCTTGCTACGTGCACATAGGTCAACAAGGGTGGTTAGAAAACTTGTAAACTACAAAGCAGCAATCGCTAAATGTTTTTTCTGCAAGAATAAGCTTGACCAAGATTCCAGCCTAAACCAGAGCCAAAAGAAATTTTAAAAATTCAGGCCAACGCTCAGAGCCAAACGGAGAAAGATACCTTATGCTTCCCTTCCTACTGTTAACCTAAAAATAGAAGGGCCGAGGGAGAGGCAACGAGCGTTTATTCGAGATCCAAGAGAATCGCTCTTGGGGACCCACTGATTCAGGCAGAAGCACAAATAGTGTTCTGATTAGGAAACAAAGGCCGTGGGTGTCTATGAGGACAGGGAAGGGGAACATCAGCAGAAGGAAGGAATTTCCATAGGCGCACATAAGCTAACGTAGTCGTGCTGATTCTAAAGTGTTTTCAATCTTCAGTCTGGCGGTCATGATATCTGCTCCCTTGTTATCTTTGTAAACAGTTGTTTGGGATACCATGCTGCTCTAGGCCCAGTCCAAAAGTTATCGTGCCCAGAGCAAACATTCCGAAGGTTTGAGAAGTAAGACACGCAAGGCAGCAACTCTGGGAGGGCAGCTCTGACTCCATTTTAAAGTGGCTCCATTTATATTACTTTTTACACTACTTGTGGAGATACATGGTATGTAGATGAGGAGAGCAGATAATATTTCTTAACCTCAGCTCCCAAGTCTGTTTTGACTTCTCTGCAAAATGTATCAGAGGAAAATTAAAGTTAATGGAAAGGCACAGATCTAATCTGTGAGCCTAGTTTTAAAAGTCTTAGGCCGATTCATCTAAACAGTGCTTTTCAAACAGTTTTTTTTTTTTTCTCCAGCAGTTTCACGTGTAACCTCATTCAGAACCTCAAACTATAAAATAGAAAACTCTGGAGCTGCTCGGGTCGAAACGGACGCAGGCGGCCCAGAGTTCTCCAGGTGTGGCTTCTTTTCTCCCTCAGGGTTCCACAGAAGACCCCTGACCTAAATCACTCTTAACTGGAGTACCTGGACAAAGTCACACCACAGTCACTCCTAGACACTCGAAAGAAAGATCTGGGGCAGATTCTCCAGACGATGCTGCAGGCAAGCCTGTCCTGGTGTCTTCAGTATCAAGGTGGTCATTGTACCTTCATGAAGATGAGATTCAAAGCTGGAAGCCACAGACGGGAGGCTTGGGAATGGAGTAGACCACGTGCAAAAGCAGGCTGACCAATTGCCCATGTCTTGAATATAGGCTAAATTTGCAAAGAAGCAGTAATCGTCACTCCTTGCCACCCCTAGAGTAGTCCAAAAAGACCATGCGGCCACACCGATCGCCGACCCTGTACTTAATCGTTTACAGGGAAAATCTAACCCTTGTCCAAAGACCGAAGACAAAAGGTGGAGGGATTGAGAGTCTCCGCTCCCAGATCTGTTTTTACTTCTCTGCAAGATGTATCTGAAGTAAATGAAAGTTTAGAGCAAGGCATAGATCCAATCTGTTAGCCATGACAACATGGCGGCCTGGGCAAGTTGAGCCCCAGGTTACTCAGCTTTCAGACTAGACCTTTCCTGAGGTCCCCGCTGTGAGGCTGTAGTGAAGTCAGATTGAGATGACGGGGCTACAAACGAAATGGGATTTGTGTGACGAACCTGCTACCTGATGGCTTGCTACCGATGAACACTAAGAACTTAAATCTGATCCATACTACATCTAATGAGAATAATTTCCCTCATCTTTATGGTTGTAGCGAAGGCAGACACTTTGTAAAAATTTAATTTGCCCCTCTGGGCACAGTCAGTTGGTCCAGATATTGTCAGTTCATCTCAGTTGGACCAATGAATTCACGCTCCAGGATTTATGGACTTGCAATGAGTGAAAGTCTGTTCTGTCATTAAAAATGTAAAATGCAAAGTACAGGAGCTAGCAGTGGTTACATCTCCCAGTGTGTTAAAAAAATAATAATATAACTATCTAGAGAGAATGCAGTAAAAAAAAAAAAATGAAAGAGGGTCTTCAGTTTCTTGTTCCTGACCCTAGGTTCTTCTCTATCATTCGCAGAGCTTGAATGTTCAGTTCTTCCTTGGATGCCATAAGCCAGTTCCTTACAGCCAAAATAGTCTCAAGTAAGAGACAGAGGAGTGTGTATTTATCTGTGTATGTGTTGTGTGTGCGTGTTGACTGCCTAACATATTGAATGTTTACCATATACTGAGTGTGTCCTCTCCACTGGGTGCTGGAGATACAATGATGACTAAGACACAGTCCCAGGTCAGTAAGATCCTCTGCTTTCATGGGAAAAGACAGATGCAAAAGAAACCATATCAAAATCATCAGTACTATGCAGGAGATATTATGGCAAAGGACATGCTTATGATGCTACAGGGCACACAATTAAAGCATGTGAAGGGGAGGTCTCCAGAAGACTTTCCTGTCGTAATACATTCATTATGTTCCTTATGCGGCTCAGACTGTTCTGTCCTTGGAGAGTCACCTTTCCTTCTCGCAATGTTACTTCATAACTCCTGGGCTCAGTTTCTTTGTCTACAAAATGGGGGACGATAAGATCGTTGTCATGGTAATTAAAGGAGACAGTAAGACTTTTCAGGGCTTAGAGCAGCATCCTGCACACAATAGTGCATCGCTTTTCGGGTTGCAAGCTGGGGCACAATTGGCTGCTTCATCAGAAAAGCACCTGGAATTTTGAAATGTACAAACCAGCTCACAGATGCTGCAGCAACAGAAATAAGGCAGTATTTTGAGCTACATGTAATTCTTTTACAGACTTCATTGAATTAATTAGAGTTATGTCTAAAATCAGCAATTAGCATTTTAGGAATATCTGAAAATTGCCTAATGTGCAGATATAAAATAACATTTCCCACATTCTGTATGGTGGCTTGTGGCTGTGGAATTGAATTTCAGCCAAATAATATCAATCAAATTAATATAGGAGCAGCCCAGAATATGTAATATAGACTATTACATGCAACTAGAAAGCGAATTATGTTTTCTCAGAGTGAGAGAGAACTGTAGTCTGGATTTTTTTTTTTTTTAATTAGAAAGAGCCATTAGACAGTATTTGAATAATAAGTAAAATAGAGTACAATTAATCTGTTCTTGGAATTACCACAAAAATATACTAGGATATTTTGTGATAGAAATAAAGCAAATTAAAAGATTTGAATGACTAAAAGCAGGCAATTTAATAACACACATACCAAATTACCTCCAAATTCATCTGTTTATAATTTCACAAATTAGGTCATAAACACCTGTATTATAATTTTGCTAAACGAAGTTGGATTGCCTATAATATATTACAAAGCATTCAAAAAGACATTACAAAACGCATGGATGTTTTATTGTAACCTAACATTGTGTAGAATTTGGTATAACACTAATATGTTTTGGGTTCCTTCCAAGAGAGGTTAGTTACCAGAAATGCTAGTAGGAATTTATTATGACCTGGTCCTACAGCATGGGAGTGATTGTAAGGAAAAGAAATGAAATGCCCCATCTCTTGAACACCTGCGCCCTGCATGTCTCAAGGTTTGCTTTTGCAGTTCTAATAAGCATGAGACCTCATTGGACTTCTAACCATGAAGATGCTATAGCCCAGGATGATGTCTCTTGAAGACAGAAGAGGCATTCTATGTTCTTGCTGCCCTGTGGTTAGCATGTCCCACGGAGTGGTTTCAGCCTGGGAGCTGCTCCGTCAGCTTACTGCGACACGTAGAACACGCGGTTGAGAGGTCATTATTATGAAAGGTAAATAGGACAAGGAACCATTTTATTTTTATTTGGATTTCTAGCTTTTCGTATTAGCAAGCTCTGATAGCACAGGCCTAAAAAGCGACCAGGAGAGAACTGGTCCAAACAGCACAAAGTAGGGAGGAAACGAACAACATGGAGACAACAACAAAAGGCTCCTTTCTTTGGCGTTGTTACCTTGGATCCCCGTTCCTGAATATTTTAACTTTTCTTGTTTATCAGCTTCCATCTAAAAAATAATGTCTGAGCCAAATTTTCATCCTATGTAACTCTATGATGATTCTCTTTGCTTTCTTGGAGTCTAATTCTCCCATGGCATTGCATGAGATGTAAATCTGACCCTAAGGGGGTATTATTTCAGTGAGAGGAGAAACTGCCTTTTATGGCAGCATGGTATCATTTAAGTGGTTTTTAAAATGTTACCTTTAAGGGAGATATAACATTTATAAGTGGTAATGATATCATTTTAATTATTCGAAGATAATAGACCAACACAAAATGAGGGTGTTCTCTTCTTAAGCGGGCTTAATGAAATGCAGAGT
>NW_006443225.1:13857680-13866596 GCF_000325575.1 Pteropus alecto | reverse complement strand
CTGAGTCACTGTGGTTTTCATGGCTTCTGAGTTGGAGTTTAGATGGTTTAACATTTTTTTCTGTCTCAAAGAAACATGCTGTCTTTCATACCCCCACGCCAAGCCATTCTCTGGTTCACTTGCTGTCCTGAGTTGTGAGCCCGAGGATGCCCCAGGGTGAACAGCCCGCAGGATTATTTGGCCCCATCTCTTGCTGGTCGATCATGTAGAACTCTTCTCGAAGGCAGCAGAGGGAGCTAAGGCAGCCAGTCTGCAGAGGGTCAACCCTTTCTCAACAACCCAGCTACCCATGTCAGGACCCACATACAATTTGTACTAATGACTTTTTTTCTTTACAACTATAAAAATCTAGTGTCAGTCAGTTCTGCTACTCCAAACTGGTATGCCTTTTCAGTGGTTTGTCAGTAAAGTTTGTGTCTGTTTGTTGAAAAACTTACTGGTCAGTTTTTGTCAGCAATGCTTGCTCTCAGCAGAAATACACTGTTTTTTCAAAAGACCAGAGAATGACTTTTGGGAATGTATGGATTTTCTGGTTAAATAAAAATTGAAGGAGAGAAAATGGAGGAAATAAAAGAACCCACTGGGCTATGTTTGCTGTTTACGCACAGGATTTAGGCTCTTTTCCCTTTAACATAAACATATCTTTCCTTCTTTATATGCTGGAGCAGTGTTATCCGATAGAACTTTCTGTGATAATAGAAATATTGTATTTCTGCACTATCCAATATAATAGCCACTTGCCATTTTTGGCTTTTGAGCACTTGAGAAATGGCTACTGCAACTGATTCGATGAATTTTTAACTTTATATGATTAATTAAAATTTAAATTTAAGTAGCCACATCTTAACACTGTTTTGGATAGTGCCATTCCAGAGGCTTGAGTTATGTAATTTTGAGTTCATTTTTATTATATCCATTAGAGTAATAGATATTTACATTTACGCGTGTAGTCTTCAAATCTGATTGCACATCACAAAGCACAAAAATTTTGAATTACTTTCTTTTCACATACTCCATGGAGAAAATGTTTTTTATCAGTCTTTAAAAAAACTTACCATATTGCTGAAAGTTCATTCACTTTTTCTTTGTTTAGGAAACAAAATTTATTAAATGAAGATAGGGAAAAGCCTCAGTGGATTTTTGCTCTGGGAAACCCAGCTATTTAGTATGGTTTTGGTCTCTTTCCCATAAAATTACTGCAGAGTCCCCTTTATTTGTATTGGCTTTCTGACCACTTCTTGCCTCTTAATTGTCCGTCGTTGCTCTAACAGTGCCCTCGGGTTTCATGCTGTAGGACCAGGTCATAATAAATTCCTGCTAGCATTTCTGGTAACTAACCCAAGACGTCTTGGAAGGAACCCAAGACGTATTAGTGTTATACCAAATTCTACACAACTTTGGGTTATAATAAAACACCCATGTGTTTTGTAATGTCTTTTTGAATGCTTTGTAATATATTATAGGCAATCCAACTTCATTTAGCAAAATTATAATACAGGTGTTTATGACCTAATTTGTGAAATTATAAACAGATGAATTTGGAGGTAATTTGGTATGTGTATTGTTAAATTGCCTGCTTTTAGTCATTCGAATCTTTTAATTTGTGAAAATTTTATAGAGCTCGATCATATAAAAATCTATGAGATTTTAAGTGTTAATATTTTCTACAAATATCGTTTGATGGGTTACTAGTGTGTTGTTTAAAATATTGTGTACCACTTAAGGTTTATATTAACCATTATAATAGCATACATCCAAATAATTAGCTGAAATTTTTAGGCAAATTTTTTTAAAAATTAGGGAAGATTTCTGAAAATTACACACATACCTGTAGGTAAAAACAAATTCTAATTTAAAAAGTAATCCTTCAAAGTATCTTTAATTGCACTTGAAAGATATTTCGGTATTAACAATATGTAATTACTTTATTCTTGCCATACTAAAAATGTAAGTTCGATAAAATACTAAGTAAAGTAATAAAAAATATTGTAATAAATTTCTATTGGCTGCAATAAAATTATTTATTTAAATGAAGAGAATATTTTCTTTTTTAAAGCTACTTTCACCCATAGCCGAAATACGATAAGAATTGTAACTAGGGAAACGTAGGTGATATTAAACGTGGCAAGTGAACAAAGCAGAGGTCACAAAAGATGTCCCGGCGGTGCCTGCGTGTGTGCATCCTGATGCAGTACTAGGATGCGGATGTGAGGGAACGGGCCTCGCCGTTAACCACTGTCTCAGTGCTTGGCTGTTTCCAAAAACATAGAATAGGAGGCCAGCAGTGCTTTTCAGGCATGGGACACAGAACCACAAAGGTCTCCTGACTAGAGCGGTTTGCAGAGCTCAACTTTGTGACTCACCCTACCTCCCTACTGAACGAGCAAAGCTTTTGCTTGCAAAGAATCATTCCTGGCCAGGGGAAAATATGAAGGAATTCACAGTTCTCTATCAAGACATTAGAACCACTTAGATATTTTTATAGACTGATATATAGCCAAATTTAATGAGAATACGAGGTATTCATGTACCCATGAACCCATAGAAATGAGATACAATTTTAAAGGAACACAGCTCAAGAAAGAGATAGTAAATATTAAGGCCAATAAGTTAGACATATACATTAAGAATGTGATGATTCTCAAGAAATGTAGATGAGAAATGTTATTTAAATGCTATGTTTTTGCTGTTATTTAATTTAAAATCTGTTAAAGTAGAGAGAAATATAAAAGGCAGTTTAGAAATAGAGCCAGTCTCAAGAGAGGAAACATGATATGTAAACTGAGTATAATGGATGAGAAAAGTTCAAGAAGTCATGAGCAAATCCAGGGATGTGGAGAAACCAGTTCAACGTCCTCGAGCTTTTTATTCATTAAGTACCCTGACTCCAACAGTAGAAGCTAAGTGATGGACTTTTAAGTACCATATGCAACATTATGGTGACTGACCTAGGGTCTTATTAAATTGACTTGAGAGTTCATCAATGACAAGATAAGCAAAATATCCTTGTGGGGAGTAAGTTTTATCAGTGATTTCTAACAAAATTCAGAAAAGAGCTACAAGGCAATTGACACTTGGAACAGCTCTGGTATGACTGTTGTATTTGCTGCTATAAGCATCATGGTGTGAACTTGCAATAGCATTTTTGTAAAAAGCATTACATTCTGATCTACGATTATTGAATTAGAGAATTTTTGCGTTAGAAGTCATCCTAGATGTTGCTAATTCTTTCCAATCCTTTTTCCAATATCCCTGAAGACTCATCCAGCTTCTTAATAAACAAGAATAGCATCAGAGAACTTAGAAGGTAGTTTTATTTATTTTCAGAGAGTTTTACTTGTTAAAAGTTCTTCCTTGTAGAGTTCCTAAGTGCATCCATCTATCTTGAACTAAACTCCACATAATGACATTTGGGTCAAGGATGGACCCGTATACAAAGGTGGTCTCGTAAGATTATAATGGAGCTGAAAAATTCCTGTCACTGAGTGACATTGTAGCTGTCACAGCATCGTAGCTCAGCACGTTACTTACATGTTTGTGGTGATGCTGGTGTAAACTCACTGTGCTGCCAGTTGTGTACACGTATATCACATACAATTACGTACTGTACATAATATTGATCATGGTAGTTTGTGGTGATGCTGGTGTAAACAAACCCACTGTGCTGACAGTTGTGTACAAGTATATTACATACAATTATGTACTGTACATAATATTGATCATGATGAACAATTATGTTATTGTTTTTATGATACTGTACTTTTTGTCCCTATTTTAGAGTGTATGCTTTCTACTCACAACAAAAAGAGTCTGCCGTAAAACAGCGTGCCGTGCTATGCCAGCAGCAGCCTCAAACATGTCGTGGTTGCCATCTCTTGATTCTACAATTTTCTCTTGTTTTCGGTTTAGTCTCGTGTCGTTTTGTACGGTGACATGCCACACAGGCTTGTGGCCGAGGAGCAGTAGGCTAGACCACTGGATTTGTGCACGTGTGCTCTGTGACGTTCCACGGTGATGAGATCGCCTTAATGATGCATTTCTCAGAACGTGTCCCGTCATTAAGCAGCATGTGACTGTACCCTTCTCTAGTACTAGTTATACTTCCCTCTAGACACGCAAAACTTAGACCTCCTCCTTAGTTGTTCTCATCATTGCTCACTCACGAAAACATATGGTATTTGCCATCTTTTCTGGGTCTCTCCAGTTTATCAACGTCCTTGTTAGCATAGGGCCCAAGAAACTGGCACACTATCCCAGGTGTTGTTGAACTTAAGCAGAGGACAGCAAGATTTTGTGTTCTTTGAGCAGAGCACTGTGCTTCCTTTTAAGACTGGGTCAAGTTCTTTGCCAGCTACGTCCCACTGCCAACTCGTGACCATGTGATCTTAGTCGCAGGTGTTTTATAGATAAGGAGGTTCCCTTCTCTTCTTAGTTTGCTAAGAATATTTGTCATAATGTGACTTTTATTAAATGCTTTTTCTGCATTTGTTGAAATAACCATATGTATTTTTTCTTTATTCTATTAACCTCACCTATGCATTTTACAAATGCCGAACCAATATTGTATTCCTGGAATCAATACAATTTTATCACAATATATTGTCTAATTTATGTATTTCTGGATTCTGCTTTTACATATTTTGTTTAGAATTTTTGGATCTACCCTCATGAATAATATTAGCCTAAATTATTCTTCTTTTATATATTTTGTCAGGCTTGGATATTAAGGTTATGCTGAAAAATGAGGTAGAAATTGTTCCCTCTTTTTCAATTCTCTAGAAAAGTTTATGTGCTAATTCTTTCTTAAATGTTTGGTAGAGTTTGCCAATGATACATCTAGTTCCAAAGGGTCATTTTTATTTGCTTTGTTTAGTTTTCTTTGTTTTTTGGTTCTTGTCGAAGTAGCAAAATTACAAAATTAACTTCTTCAGTAGCTAAGGATTTTTTAGATTTTTTTCCCATTATAGCTATTTCATTAACATTTGGACTTGTATTATTGTTTTCTTCTTCTTTTCGGATTGAGTTGGAGTTATTTTCCTAATTACCTAAGATAAATATTCGTTCATTTATTCTTAACCTTTGTTATTGTCATATATCTGAAAACAGCAGATAGTTTTTGTTTAATCCAGTATTATCTTTGCCTTTGATTGCATAATTTAGTACATTTAATTTTTAATGTAACTACATGTTTAGGGTTAAAACTACCATTTCACTGTATCTGTTTTTGCTTGCTACTTATTAATCTTTCCATTTTTGCCTTATTTTAGATTAATTATTTTTTCCTATTTATTACTTTACTGTTTTGTAAATTACATAGTTTTCTCTGGATATTTTATTAGTTCTTATCCTGAAAATTAGAATATGTACCCTCTACTCATCAAAATTTTTTAGTTTTCTGCTTCCAGCTAAAATTTAGTAATCAGGAATAGATTTATCCTACCACCTGAAACAACTAAAAAAACCAGACAAAACAAAAGAAAAATATCTCTAAAGATATAAAACATGAGTAAACTAGCGACCGTGATTCCTGAGAGGCAATCAATCAATGAGTTGAAACTTGCAATTACCCCTGTTTACTAGGGAAACTACCTAAGGCCAGGGAAAGAACTGCCCAGAATATTAGAGAGGACAGTGCCTCCAAATCACCAGGGACAGGAATAGTGCCTGCTCCTGTATTAACTCGATTTTGTTATTTTCTGCATTCTTGACGCTCTGGCATCTGGGATTTCCCTGACTCACAAACTCCCCTCCAATGCTAGCTAATTCCTAGATGTAGCAAATGACTCTCCAGCAAGCATACTTTTCATATGCAAACCAACCAATCTAGAGCCTAAACCCCCAACTATCCCCTCTGTTGAACTGTCACACTCCAGGAGGCAGTATTCATTCCTCTGCCCTAATCAATCCAGGCCAGGTATAAAACTACGAGGAATGCCCCTGTAGCCAGAGCCCACCGTAATTATCCAGACTACCCGATCCGAAACCTTTCCCAGCGTTTACCTTGCAGCGGCTTTACCCATGTGTCCCTGCTTTACCCTCGTGTTCCTCCATGACGTGCCATGCCTCTTGTTTCAAGGGAACTGTCAGCAAAAACATTTTTTTCATGACTGTCATTTCTACGTCTCTGTGTCTTACCATACCTTATTTAAACAAATCCTAACAGCCAGAGTAGAAAACCTCAAATTCGTGAATTATTGATTACTAAAAAAAGTCTCCCCTCAGTATTGCAGAAAAATTAACCACAGGCTAGATGCTACTCTTGTCCCATGTGACAAAGACCTCCAAAATCCAGATGATTTCAAATAACTTAAAATACCCAGTGACTGACATCCAATAAAAAGTCACCAGGCATGAAAAGAAACAGAAAAATATAACTCATAATGAGAAGAAATATCAACCAATTGAATCTGATTTGATATGACACAAATGATAGAATTAATAGAAAAGTACTTTAAAATGACTATTATGTTTTTTTTAAAAAAAGTTGAGCACATTAAGACAGGAAAGATCTAAAAAACACACAAACGAAACTTCTTGAAATGAAAATCACAGTGATTAAGAAACATACACTGGATTAGATTAATTACAAATTAGACACTGCAGAAGAAAATGTAAGTAAACTCGACAATAAGAATGAAACATAGAAAAAGGACTAATAAAAAGTACAGAGGATCAGTGATTATTAAACTTTAGGTTGACTTTGTGCAATAAATATATGTGATATTGGAATCTCTGAAACAAAAGGAGAATAAGAGAGAAAAAATACTTGAAAAATAATAGCCAATTTTTTTTCAAATTTGGTGAAAATCGTTAACCCACAGATTCTTGAAGCTTAACAACACCAAACACAAAAGAAACATGAAGAAAAGTAAATCAAGGCTCATGATAATCAAATTATTTTAGTGATAGAGAAAATCTTAAAAGGAAAAAAAAGAAAAAAGAACAAAGTTGAAGATGACAGCAGACCCACACTACGAAATTATTAAAGTCCTTAAAGCAGAAAATGATGGTTCCAGTTGAAAAACTGTCAACACAAAGGAATGAAAAGAATCAGAAATGGTAATTACATGAGTAAACATAAATACCTTTTCTTGTTAGTTAAACATCATTAAGATAAGCCACTGTTTAAAAGCAAAATAACGCCATGTTATGGGTTTGTAACATGCACAAAAGTAAAACATATAGCAGCAAGAGCAGAAAGACTGAAACGGGAGAACAGGAAGTAAACTGTAGCAAGGTTTTTACAATATATATGATGTAGTATAGCATTTGAATATATATACATTTAATATTTTTTAACATATATATTAAAACAACCACTAAAATAGCAGAGCACAGAGTTAATATGTCAATGAAGAGCTAAAATGGAATCATTAAAAAAAAATTATTCAAGCCAGAAACAGTAGAAAAGGAGAAAAGAAAAAAAGAATAGATGGGACCAGAGCCAGGTTCACAGGCACCTGACCTGTGCCATCACGAGTCCTTGCGCTTAGAAGTGCCCCACATTTGGATTAATGTTCTGCTGTTACTGTCTATTACTATCTTGAAAGGATTAATAATTTATGAACAAGGCCCCCACATTTTCATGTTGCACTAGGCCCCACAAATTATATAGTCAGTCCTGCATGGGACAAATAGAAAATAAATAACAAAGTGGCAGATTTAAACCCAACCAAATCAATCATCATATTAAATGTAAATGATCCAAACACTTCCATTTAAAGTTGCAGATTGTCGGATTAAAAGACAGTATTTAAGTGTATACTTCCTACAGGAAAAGAAAAAAAAGACAACTCTATATAAGATTTCTTAGATATGATACTAAAGTGTTACCCATAAAAGAATAAATTGATCAGTTGACTCATCAAAATAAAGACTATGCTATTTGAAAGACACTGTTAAGAGACTGAAGAGAAGCTGAAAGAAAAAATTCTTACAGACTAAAAGAAAATATTTACAGACACGTATCTAATTTTTTAAAAAAGTGTTTCCAGAAAATACAGAGAACTCTCAAACTCAATAATAAGAAAACAATTAAATTCAAAAAAATAGACAAAAGACTTGAACAGACCCTTCACCAAAGAAGAGATACAGATAGTAAATAAGTACATGAAAAGATGGTCCATGTAATCAGTCACTAGGGTAATGCAAAGTGAAGTCACAGTTAGCTATCACCGCCCATCTATTAGAATGTCTTAAATTAAAGACTGACCTTAGTATGTGTTAGTGAGTATGTGGAGCAAATGGAACTCTAACAGACTACTGGGGGAAATGTAAAATGTTACAATAACTTTAGAAATTAGTTTTCAGTTGTTGTTTTTTTTTTTCAGTTAAACATACTTACCATATGACTCAGCCATTCTACTTCTAGGTATTTACTGGAAGATAAATGAAAGCATATATCAATACTAAGGCTGGCATACAAATGTTCACAATAGCTTTATACAAAATAGCCAAAATTGGAAACATATATTCATCAATAAGTGAATGAGTAAACAAATTGTACACCATCCATACAATGGACTACAACTCATCAATTAAAAAAAAAGAACAATTATTTTGTGTAAACATGAGTAAATCTTAAAATAATGATGCTGAGTAAAAGGGGCTGTGAAAAAAGGGTGTATATGGTATGATTCCATTTACATAAATGTCTAGAAAATGCAAACTAATCTGTAATGATAAAAAGCAGATCAGTAGTTGCCTGGGAATAGCGCGAGGGAGAGATTACAAAGGGGTACGAGGAAGCTTTTGGGGTGCATGTATATGTTCATTATCTTGATTATTGCAATTGTTTCATGGGTGTATATACATTCAAATCTTATAAAATTTGTCAGTTTAATGTATGTCAATTATACCTCAATAAAACTTTTTAAAAAGGAGTCTATAAAGGTACTACATAGAGGGAAAAAAAAA
>NW_006443225.1:13842556-13857603 GCF_000325575.1 Pteropus alecto | reverse complement strand
CTTCATTTAAGTTGCTATTGTGTGTTTTACATCTCTACATATTTTTATCCTCCCAATACATTTTTATTATTTTTGTTTTATGCTGTCAGTATTCATTTCCATTTACCTTTATTTTATCATTTTCGTTCCTCTCTCTCTCTCTTCTTGCATCTCCTCTTCCAACTGGAATGATTTCCTTTTTGCCTGAAAATAAACCCTTAATTATTTATTTTAATGCAAAGACATCTTCTGGTGGCAATGGCTCTTCTATTTTTTGTTTAAAAATATTGTGTATCACCTTCATTTCTGAAGGATTCTTCACTGGATAAAGAATTCTAGGTTGGCAGGGTTTTTTCCCATACGTTATTGATATGTTTTCCCTCTTCTAGCTTCGTTGCTATTGAGAAGCAGCTACCAGTCTCGTGCTCTTGAAAGTCATCTGCCCCACATCCCACCGCACATAAGGTTTTCTCTTTGGTTTTCAGCAGTTTTCCTATGAAGTGTCAAGGCCTGGGTTCTTTTTATTTCCTATGACTTCAGATTTGTTAAACTTTCATCACCTTTGGAAAATTTAAATCCACAATCTCTTTAAATATTGCATCTTCTACATTCTTCGCCTCCTCTACTTTTAGGTCCCCAACTAAATGTATTTGAGGCCAAATCACTGGACTCTTTCTTTCACGATCTTTAATATCTTTTTTCATCTTTTTGTTGTTCCATGCTTCATTATGCACAGTTTATCCTTAGCCATCATCAAGTTTACTGTTTCTCTTTGCTGAGTTTATTGTGCTCTTAAACTCAGCAATTGCATTATCAAGTTTGATTAATATAGTTTTTATTTCTGAAAATTCTTTTGGTTCATTTCATATATGCAATATCATACTTTAATTTCAAACTTCTTGCTGAATTTAAGTCTAGCTTTTATTTTTCTAAACAGCAATCATACTCGTTTTGCAGTCCGTGTGTGTTTCCTCCACTCTACCTGTAGGTCTATAGGTCCTTGCTGTTCATTCTTTGTACTTATTCTTGTTCACGTTGTCTTGACGTCTCACATGCCTAGTTACATTTTATTGACTTGCTGGGCATTGTATTCAAAAAATAATTTTGAACATGATTTGAGACCTAAGATGACATTACTTTCCTCCAGAGACAGCTGTCTCCTTTTACCAACATTTTATGGTTTTAATGTTCAAAAATACTGAAAAAAATGAAAGAATTTTGCAGTGAATGATTGTATATTCACCACCTAGACTCTACCTTTAACATTTTTTAACATTTTACTACATTTTCTTTATCACATACCTATCTGTGTGACAGGATTTTTTCTTTGCTTCTGCCAAACACATGAGGAAAGTAACAATCTGAATCATGCCAATCTAATTTCAAGGCTTGAGATTTTTCTAGACTAATAAGATGAGTCAAGGGTTGCAGTCTATGCAGAAAATGTCTTCCTTCTCCTTTCTGTTTTCCTTTTTAGTGCGCATCCCTCGGGGCACTAACCCAAAGCACATAGTGGTTTCCGAGACTAAAATTTTGGTTCCCCAGTTCTCTGAAACTACTAAATGGACTGCTTAGTCTCATAGCCACATCTTTTATTACCAAATGCTCCCAGGACGAAAACAGCCCCATATTACAGACTTCCTTCTTTGGAGTCACATCTCTTTCTGCATTTATCCCTGCAGTTACTCAATAATTTGTTAGCTCTTTAAGGCTGTTAGAAGTTTTTGCAAATATTTCATCCATGTTTTTGTGTTTTCTTAGTTGAAGGAAGTGAATCACCTAGACTACCATCACCAGAAGCGTAAAGCTCTCATTCTCTCATGAACCCTTTCAAATCACAGTATCATCCTATCACTCAGTTAAAACAGCTCTTCTCAAGGAAACCAGTGACTCCCGAATTTGATTCCCAGTTTCAGTAGCATCTGGTATTAATGGGCAAAACTTGCTTTATTCATTTGGTTTCTGGGACTTCCCACTCCTGGATTTTTCTCGCATTTCAACTAGCTGCTGCTTGCTCAGTTTCCTTTGCTGGAATCTGCTTCCTTGAACTGGATCCTAAGTATCAGTGTGGCTAGAGCTAAATCTTTGTAAAATTGGACTCTTTTATGTCTACTTCCTAGGTCATGCCCTCCTGTTTTAAATAACATGTACATTCATCTCGATGATCAAATATTATTCATCAAATCCTAAATCAAAATATCATAGAGACATTTACTTTTCGTATTTTTCCCAATTCGCTAAGCATCATATTTTGCTGGTTTAGTTTTAGAAAGTATTGTATAAACACTCAAAATAACTTTAAGTACTAAAATAGTGTTGCAGTTCAGTGATGTTTTGACCCCTTAAAAAATGAGAAGTCATTTTAGAGAAGGAAATGAGGGTGATTTACCTACCGTCACAAAGCATTCTGATAGAGATAGAATAAAAAATGATGGGTTCTGATTTTTTCCACCCATCTGTTCTATATCAAATTGCCTATGCAATATTTTTACCAGAACATATAATAGGCGTTTTGACATTAACATGTACAAAACTGAATGCTTGACCCCTCTAATCCCACCCCCACTCAAGCTTCTTCTCTTCCATGTTACACATTTTTAGTAAAGGAATTACTATTCACCCATGTTTTTGGACCAAAACCCCATGTGTCATTATAGACTTTTTAACTGTATGGCTTTCACCAGTGGAAAGTGTTTGACTTCCACATCTTCAAATATGACTTCAGCTCCTTCTCTTTTCCTTCCTTCTAGGACTCAAAAACCAGTGTGCTAAACTTTTCCACCACATTACACATTTCTCTCACACAATTTTCATACCTTTGTCCCTTTGCCCTTCATTTCTATTGACTTATCTTCTAGTTCATGAATCCTCTGATTGGCTGTGTCTAATGTACTGTTAAACCCAACTATTAACTACTTAATTTTAATTATTTTATTTTTCAGCCTTGGAATTTCTGTGTAATACTTTTTAATATCTGGTTATCTGCTGAACTTCACCATCAACTACTCTGTTTTTTAAACACATTAATCACAGTTTATTTTTTTAATTTCATGTCAGATATTCAAATAATTGGATCTCCAATGGGTCTGTTTTTATTCTATTATTCTCTTGGTTTTCAGTTATTTAGTCATGTTTCCTGATATGCTTGTTTATTTTGGTTGTATGTTTGACATTTAGGCTCTAGATGATGTTATTTTCTTCCAGAGAATTTATTTTTGTATTTAGCGGGAAGTAGGAGAAAAATCTTGGAGAAATCATAGTTTGTGCTGATTTGGGTTTGATTTTTCATCTTTAGGAAGTCTGGTCCATTTATAGCTGGCATTTATTCGTAGGTTATAGCCTTCCATGGTCCCAAAGGAAAACCTAAGATGTTTACCAGGGCCCCTCTACCTTGATGAGATCCGAATCTCAATCCTTGTCTCCCCAGCTACATAAGAGTACTGAGTTCTGCCCAGTTTTTCAGCCTCTGCACCAGCGTGTGTGGATCTGCACACATCTCAAGGAGAAAAGCAGCACTTCACGTCGAGCTCATTGTACTCACACTTTTTTGAGTAGGAGAGTGGTTCTTATCATTTTGGCTTTCTTGTTGGTTCCTATGATGCCTATAAACCCATGTTTTTAAATATTTTATCCAACTTCTCCAGTTTTTAGTGTGCGGCGTGCTAAATTCTAATTTACCATGTTCAGAGCAGAAACACAGAAGTCAATCTTGATTTTTTTTTTTTCCCCTTACTTCACATCCAAGTCTGATCCACTAGAAAGAGCTGTGGGTTCTACCTTCCAAATATATCTTGAGTGTAACCAGTTATCACCATTCTGTATTAAGCCAACATTATATCCCTCTTAGAAAACTACAGTATCCTCTGAAATGACAGAGGAGTTAGCTTTAGGTGAAAAGTCAGATTTTATTTTGAAATAGAGAAGGAATATAAAAATGGATATGGATAAAGGTACTTTCGTATATTTAGTGTTGATTCAAAACATGAGAAGGTTTCTCTCTGAACCTCCTACTTTCTCTGTAACTTAGGAGGTGAGGTAAGCACTGGAGAAGGAGCAGAGGTGCGAGGTTGGAGGCTTAAGGAGACTGAGAACGTGATTTGATCTGATGGAACAATTTAATGACTGAACTGATTTAATGCAGCATTGCTGAGGCCCCATTTGAGGCGGGTCATGAATGTAGTAGTACTCCATGTTCTACGACAGAGGAGGTAAATAGTTGGGCTCACCAATGATTTGTAAGTAAATAGAGTCAAAAGACAGGGTGTGGGTTAATTTTAGGTTATCGGAAAGATTGTTTTATTATTGAAGCAATGGTGTGCCCGTTCTAATTTAGAAAGGTGTGAAATGAAAACAGCAAGGGCTAATGTATTTGTATAAAGGGAAATGGTCAGTGACCTGGCCAGGGCTGGGGGTCATTGAACAGACAAACGGAAAGCAGGAGAATCATGCTCAGACATGGGCTTCAAACACAGTGATGTTGGGGTAGAGAAATTGCAGATAATGACAATGTCTCACACGAGGCTATGACCTGAGTGATGAAAGTGGAGTGGAGAGAAGGCCTGGAGGAGGGGAAGGAACCACGAGGCTTTGGTAATGGCAGCCGAACTTGTGGGAACTGAAGTAATTCAAGATGAAGGCGGGGCTTGGGGGCGGAGAGAAGGATGATAAGCCAAAAGCCAGTTCTCTTCATTGGCTGAGAAGTTAGAAGAAGGATGGCCTGGCTGGGTGGCATGGGCTTTGCACAGGAGATGATGACCGATCCGAGAGCGGGGCGGGGTCACTCCTGGGGCCCAAGTTCTGTGAAGTGTGAGGAAATCGACCACTCCTTGCCAGCGTTCATGAGAGTGGCTTCTTTGTTCCCCAAGTCTCAGAGCTGGGTCAGGGACAAGAAAATATAGAGCACTTGGGGAACAACTATAGAGTGGAAGATTGATGGTCAGGTGTTTATAACTAATAACTTCCAAGTTGCTGTCCGATCTTGAGACCCTAGGACAGGAACACGTCTTGAAGTATTTTTATTGTCTGAACATGATGCTTCTTAAATAAGACAGGTCAAAAATTCTTATTTTCTGGAAAACACAATTAATTTGTAGTATCAAATAGTGTCGAAATATGAAAAAAAAATGCTACTGCTAAATAACTATCTTGTTGGCGAAGGGAAACAGGATATTATTAAATACTCACTATTTCTCAAGGATTTGAAAAAACATGCTAGTCGTAAAAATGGCTCCCTTAAGTTAAAACAGCAGAGCTGATAATTTTGTTGAAGAAATGTCATTTCTGTGTCTATGAGATGATTTGTGTGATTTCTCTCAGTAATGTGCTCATAATGTCTTGATTTTTTCGGAAATAATATAGTCATATTTATACATGTATACCTTCCAAAAAAGTGTAGAATGTTTCTCCTTTTTACATAGAAATCTGGATAAAGAACATTTTTTTTCAACTGTTGATTAGATCTAAGTTATTCAGAGAGGCCCAGATTAATCAGATATATCTTGGTTTGCTTTTTCATTCATTCAACAGATACTTACTGAATATCTTGTAAGCATAAAATACTATTTTAAAAGCCAGAAATAGAATATTTAAAAAAAAGACAAAGAAAAAAGCTAGATTTATTTTTCATAACATTTATTTTCTTTTTGATTGTGTGGGCCTGTCCTCAACACTGAGACTATTTAATGAAAAGACAAAAATGGTTATGTAATCTGATCCAATGAACAGCAAATAGTCTAGAATAATATGAATTTCTTTCTCATTTTTATTTTTAATCTATTTTTAATTATAATTGACATACAATATTTTATTAGTTTCAGGAGTACAGCATAGTGATTAGATATTTATGTACCTTATGAAGTCTAGTAGCTATCTGTCACACACATAGTTATTACAATATCACTAACTATATCCCCTGCATTATATATTACATTCCCAATTCACTAGCTACTTTACAAAATTATTAGTTTTTAAAGATGCACATTTTTTTTCAATATGCTCTGCTATCATTATAGTATTAATTGTGGCTTAAAAAAAAAATGAAACCACCAACTTATTCCACATCTACAGAATTAAATCCTTAGGTTGATTAAACCTGTGCTTATAGATAGGGTGACTTTTCCTCCTTTTATTCCCAGGACAATCCCTGTTGTTCTGGGCAATATTCTCAAAAGTATCCTGGTTTGGAAAATAAAGTATATGGTCAGGTTACTTATAGATACATGAGCTACAGGAAAGCACTTAGGACTATACTTCAAAAGATGAAAGAAAATATATAGGAGCCAAATATAAATTTATAAAATTATAGTATTCAAGTTAAAATTTCCTATTCATAACTGTGGATTCGCTGAGTGGGTTGTTTTTTTTGTTTGTTTGTTTGTTTGGGGGGGTTTTGCATCAATTATTTGAAAACAAAGACAATTTGATTAATGGGAACTTGGGTTTTAAAACAGATTCTTAATATGTGGTGACATATGATATTTATCTGCAGAATCAGTAAAAGCTATTAGCTTTTGGTTCCACCACAGAGAGACAGCAGCATGTTATGCATGATATCCAGAAAAAACACTAAAATAGTTTAACGAGCAAATTTCATTGTACCCTCAGGGGTGATTTTTAGTTAAGATCACTCCAAGTCTGCTATAACAAAGGTCAGGATGTAAAGAACACAGAGGCACTGTCCAAAGTGCCTTGATCTTTTCTTGGGGACTCACAGTGTAACTGTCACCCATGACATTCTCAACTGACAGTCTTTCCTTTAAGTCTGGGAATATTATTGTATATTTTCTTTCACTTATTTTTCCCACTGGCATTTGTAAGTTGTTGCATGAAAATTATATATACACACAATTGGTTTTAAAATAAAGATATGTCCTGAAATTACTTTTCAGAATTAAATCTGTTTGGATAAATTATTCTATTCAAGCTACTGAAGCAAAATTACCCCCTGGGTTTCTGAGGTTAAGAATTTGGCCCAACAAAATGATAGCTCATGTCTTACTAAATGTCAGTTCATTAATAATTTTTATGTTCAGTACCATAGAGATGCAATTTTGAGAAATTCCATGTAAAAACGTTCTAATGGTATCTTAAAAATGTACCACTACGAAGTTAAGAGTAGATATCTATCTATTTTATAGATGAAAAAAATTGAAGTTCAAATGTAAATATCACAAGGTGGGGAAAACCCCAAGAAATGTAGAATCTAGGCTTCTGCTATATGGAAAATACAAATTTAGTATCTGTATATTTTTAAAGAAGGGATTAGAAAGATCCTTTGATCTGTTTTACTCTTTCTCAAATAATGTCAATAATTGTATTGGCACTCATTGGGCACCTACTCTATGCCAAGAATTCTACTAGGTGCTTAACTTACATTAGCTAAGTAAATTCTTAGTACAATATTGTAAGGTTGTGGTCTTCACAACCACTTTACAGAAGAAATGCAGGCTGACCAGATTAAATTATATACCTTGGTGTCACGGAGTCAGGACTCAGACTGAGCTGTCTGATTCTAGAGCATCTGCCTTAAACCAGGCTGCTACACCCTTTCTAAAGTGCAATTGCCACCCATGATTTTCAACAACCTGTAAGTTTGTACTGCCTCCATTTTGCAAATGGAGAAACTGAGGCCCTAGCTCTGTGTGAGATCACAGCTTGGCATGACTTTAGAACAAAGCTCTTTCTCCCGCACCAGACAGCCTCTTTAATCCCATCACCTCTTAAAATTGTTTTGTTTTTTTAAAATGTAAATATGTTCTTCCAGTCTCCCTTTGTATGGTCTCATACTTTCCCCCCAACTGAAAAGAGTGTTCTGATTTTTAGCGGTGTGACTGCAGACAAATTACTTCTTTGTGACTCAATTTCCTTATAAAACTAGGAATAATAAATGTGCCTACTCAGGAGGACTATTGTGAGGATTCATTGAATTAATTCACATAAAGATCTGGAATTAGATCTGAGAATTCACATAAAGAACCTGTCAATCAGGTGATCAGGTTTTAATTTTTGACAATACTAGAATGATGAAGATATTTAAGGACACACACACACACACACACACACACACACACACACACACACACGTATACAGAAGTCAAAGCCTTCCAATGATTTGTTGCTTGTCCAGCATTTCCTTTCCTTTGGCAGTATCTTCATGGCAAATCTAAATTTCATGAACACAAATTACATACCCTCCCTATTTGCAATCATTTTGTTTTTGAAATTGGAGAGATGCTGAACTATACTAGAAGTGACCCATGACAAGACATTTTCAAACTAACAAAATAAAGAAGCTTACTACTGAAAAACAACAGTAAACATTGGATGGAAAAATTTAGTTAGAGATCATCTTGTCTATATTTACCACCAATTATCTTCCAAAATTGATTGTGGCTATGATTATTGTCACCCTTCACGTAAAAGAAATCTTGACTTAAATGATTACACCACGTAATGCCTTCCAAAAATTTTAGGTAGATGAAATATAGCATGTTCTTGATAATAGTGGGAAATCGTATTTTAAAAAAGCAAACCAAATACAGATTTTAGACCCAAGAATATTAGCAACAACTTAACCTTATTTATGAAACAAATGTGACCGACAGCCATTACATTGAGACAGTTGGCAGAGCTGGGCATCCACGCTCCACGGTAGATCCTCACCGTAATAAAATGAGGAACTGCAACGGGAACAAAGGGAGGATAACTTCCGATTCATGCTGTGTGCAGCTAGTTTTTAAAGGCATCTGTAGACAATATTTTTTTTTCCCAGTGATTTTTTGGCAAAGTTAGGTGTGTGTGTATTCATGAATACTCACAGTATATGTGTTTTGTCCAGTATCACTGAGTGAAAAAGTTCCCCTTAAGTTCCTATTTCAGACTATGTTTTTTTCTTTAACTTTGCTGTTATGGCAAGTACCATGAACTTCGTCGATTATCATTTTAAATTGGCAGCGCTTGGATTTTTCTCTGCTTATGAGGTGGTGCCAGAACATACTCAGTGAAATCTGCCCATTCTGGAAAGATGGTAGAGTAAAAGCAAACATGTAAAGTGAAGGAAGACAAACATGCTCCTGAATAGCAATGAACACAGAACATCACTGAAAAACACACAAATCTTTCATGTCCATGTGCGGGTCAGGCCCGTGTTTGCAGTCCCAGATTAACGGTGTGACTATCCTTTCCTATGGACATTGCATGTTCTGATTTAACATTTCAAAATGCTTTCCCACGTCAGTGACAATCTTAATAGAGTCCAATTAGTTCCACAAGGCGCTTTCTGATGCACAAGCCTCTGGCTTGATTGCGGTGAACGGTGGGTATTTCCTGTGTTTAAGCCCACATATGGATCGAGTAAGGCAGTGGCAGAGGGACTACTGTTTCCCTTCCCTACATCTTCATTTCTTTTTCACAGGCTAAGCCTTTTTTGTTTTTCCTGGCTCTGTTGTCAAAATACTGACCAAAGTTTTGGCTCATGGTTTGGAACACCAGGCCAAAACAATCCTCTGGAAACTAGTGTGGCAAAATGTATTTTAATCTATACATTCACCATTCAACCATGTGCATAACCACACCCATTGACCCACTCTGTGGTTTAAAAACAACATGGGTTTGCCCCCAGAACAGTTTGATTTATGTGACAAGTTTTTTCAAGCCTGCTCTATCAACATTAAAAAATGTTCTGAGGCTTGGTTTCATCACATCTCTTGTGGGGGGAAAAAAAGGAAAAGAAAAGAAAGTATAAACTACATTAGGATCATTTTTGTTTCTGTTTTTAAAAACAAGGTGAATTCCTTGTGCAATCTGCAGAATTTCTTTTAAGAATGTATTCAAATAATAGATTATTTTGATAATGCATGAAAATATGTCTGAATCAGAAAGCAGTTGATGGAATTACAAAAAGTATTTCCTAGCTGTTTACAAATAAGAAAAGATTAAGAAATTTTCTTTGACTGAGTCATCTTATTTTTCCTTTTAGGCTAATTCAAGGTGATGCATTCCTTTAGGTGTCAGGTTCTACATTTTTTTTCTGTGTCTGTCTAGAAGGGTTGGGTTAGTTCTTTGTTAGCTGTATTTCACAATACAGAAGCATCAATAGTTGATTTCCCAGCCAACTTTGAATGTTGCTTGAGGGATAAGATTGTCCAAAGGTGTCCAGAGGAATTTTACTAACAGTGAATTCTGCTCATAATGATTCATCCAGTTCATTTTCTCCTCCGCATATCCACTGAATCCACTTTTTAAAATTCCTAACTAATGAATAGTTTAATGAATGCTAATTGCATCTTGTGTCAACAAAAACAGATTTTGATTTGCATCTAGAAGTCTATGCTTCTCTCAAGGCTATGCTGGAAAACTTTACTGAATTATATTAAATTTGCCACCTGGATTTTCTCCCAGATGAATAGCAAGAGCTAAAGTGGTCACAAAAAAAAAAAAATGCCCTTTGACTTTAAATTAAGTATTAAAACTTTCAGCGAAACACAATTTATAGTGTGTGCGGCAGAGAATTTTACAGCCCCCCCTCCGCTAAAGTGGGGGGAGAAAGGAGGGGCAGACTCCTTCCAAATGTAACTCTCGCTCTCTCTCCCTCCCCTCCTTTCCGCCAGCCCTCCCTTCCCCCTCTCGTCTTTCCCCTCCCACCCTCTCTCATATCTGACTGCCTAAGTCTTAGTTAACTTTTATATCTCCAGTAGGTCTGGAAGGATAAAGTTTTCAAAGCTCCCAAATCTAGATCCTCCTTTTTAAAATAAAGAACAATGTTGGTTTGGGTACATGGCATAAGAGAGAATGTGGAAAAAAAGAATGGGGTGGAAGGCATGGCTTTCTGATTGCTGGTGACATACTTTGGTCTATCTGACAATGCAGTGTTCATTAGACATTTTAGTGAGTTCCAGTCTTTACTTACCGTTTCTGTTTCTTATTCACAACCCAATTACCATGTCCTAAACTGTATATTTCCATAAACCAGAGATGTTCTGTTCAAATACATTTACACTTTTAGATTCCCAGACTACTGATACCACCTAAAGGCTGTCACAGGCATTTAGGACAAAGGTTTAAGATTTTGCATCGGGCATCTTTTGGTGCTGTCACTGTCTGCGGGTGCCCGAAGCTACTGTTACCAGGGTACACGCATTCTCTGTGCACCTAAGCATCCCTGATGCCAGCTGTCTTTGCCTGGAATCCATCAAGGCTGCACAACTTACAGTAAATGCGCCAGTGTGATCCCTGCCCAGACACAGGCACCCCGGGCTGGGGGAGGGAGTGATGGCGACCTCACGTAGTTTCATAAACCTCCAAATTGAAAGTTCGGTCTGAAACCCAGACTGTAAAGCCCATTCACCGGTCAAGAAAATCTACACATGCATTAGGAAGCCAACCGTGTACCTGATCCCCGACACCTACAGGAGCCCTGACGTTAATCAGCTGAAGGTGTCTTGCAGCGCTCCTCGTTTACAATTGCAAACGTTTAGCCATTTCGTAGGAAAGAGAAAAGCTGAAAATAACTCGAGGAAAGAAAACACAACTATTAGTGGACAAAAGGGCTTTTATTTATGATCTGCTTAAGTATTAGTCCTAGAAATATTGCATGTTTAATTACCAAAGTCTTTTATTAGCTATAAAACTAATAAAATAATCCTTGACAGGCTGAAAAGAATTAAAAAATTATTATATCACATTTATTTTTATTAGGAATGTGCACTTTATCACCTATTAATAATACATTCTTACTCTGTAATGCAACAGGAATACATCTGTTTTTAATACTTGCCATATAGATTATTAGCCTACCAGTCTTTCCGATTTGTTTCTGCAGTGGCAGAATAGATATCACAATTAATACTACTTTTTGCCTATGTGTGCCTTTTTGTACAAGTTCAAAGATGTTATTGGTTTGCTAATGTGCCCAGTTTTCTTTTAAGTGCGTCTACTCATTATCCAATGGAGATTGCAAAGATTCAACCATCAGAATCATAATTCCAAGTGAACAGAAAGCATGATTCTTTAACAGTGTTTAGAAGGGTACACAGCAGGGCACATTTTCTTTCTTACTGGCAAGAGTTTGTAACTGGATACGTTAACATTACTGAGAACATGAAAACACGAAACAAAAGTATTGATTCAAGAATTCACTGAAGAATCCAAGTGCACACTGGCTGGATTTCATTCTTTTAAAGTACGAGTTACATTGGTTGTTTATGGCAGACAGGTACAATTTGGCTGCTCTTTCTCTTTATGCATGTTCAACATACATGAAAGAAAGTGTTATTTGTATTGTCGAATTTACATTATCTCCTCTTTAATTGCATCAGCTGCTAACTAGATTTGGAAATAATGACATTTAAAGGGAAAATGGCAACCATCTCCAGAAGACTGCAGCTTAATGGAAGAACCTAATTAATTTAACCTCATAATTTTCCGTAATGGCTTCGTGTCATCATTCCCACAGATGGAGCTGGGAGGAATTAGCAGTGCTGTGCATCCCCGCAGACTACACAGATTGGCTGGCCAGGGAGAGATTTTTCTTTATATTGCTTCAACTCACATATTGGAACGTCTGCTTGAAGTGTACCAGGAAGTATGCTAGGAAGACAGAGTGTGTGGCATTAACAGGTGAAAGCAAAAACCCCATTTTGCAAGAGAGCTTGCCTCTGCTTTTATGCGGTGGAGGCCAAACAAAATCTCTTTGTTGAGAGATGTAGGACCAAGAATTTAAGATTACCTATAAATATTCTTTCAGAAAGGGAAAGCAAGGCTTAACCTCAGGAAAATGAGAGATTTGCACGTGTCCACAGCTAGTCTTAGAAATGCCATTATTCATTTCTGTTCTTCCCTGTGTGATTTGTAATATTTTCTGGAACTTGTGCTAATATAAGGAAATGGACGTAGAGTTTCTGTGTGGACACACAGTTACAATTGTATTATAGGGGATATTTTAAAAAGATATTTGCATTATCAGAATAGTTTCACTGCTCTGATTTCTCCGGGGCAGTAACTGTTTCTCTAGACATTACGAACTGCCCAAATCCATTATCCATGAAGAGATCTGGGAACATCGCTCTGTCATTTTTCTTCAAAATAAGCCAGCTTCTCTCCATTGTCAAAAAACCTATGTTACTTTATAATTGTAAGTATACACGTGGACTCGTGTTTCTCTGATCACAACGAACAGAGTTAATCTCAGAAAATACTGACAACAGTGTCTGAGGGAGCCCTAATGTCAGACCCTATACTATCGTACATGCATTAGGTTGATAATCATAAAATTGAATCTGCTTGGGCCCCACGTCAGTCTTAGAAACCGGGAAGATGGTAGCTGCTGAGGACTCAGCAGAGGAAAGGACTTTAGCCCTGTCGTTGCAAACGGCCACACTTATTCTTTCGACGATCATCGCACCTCCATGAGCCAAGCCTTGTATTAGGGGAGAGAATCGGCCTTTCCTGCAGGTGTCCCCAGAACGAGTGTCGAGTTTTACAGTTTCTGTCTGAGAGTGTTTTTCAAGCCACCGATCTAAATTTCGAAAATGCCCCAAATCTCTTTCTACCTCCCAAGAACTGCAGAATCCGCCCTAGGGGAGGGCGTCTTTTCCGAGAAAAAGCCCTGTTGGTCTTCAGGTGGCATTTGACTGCGGATTACCAAGCTCCCAAACGCATTCGCAAAGGCGTGTCTCCACAGGGACCGGTCGCGGGGCGTCGTGCGACTGCGTCCAGCACCGCCGGCCTGCTGCCTTCGCGGAGAGACCTGAGACGGCCGCACCCCGCTGCGCCGCGGGGCTCCTGCGCGCTTTCCCGCGCCTACCTCTGCTCCCCGGTCGCCCCGGAGGAGGGGCGGCCCCAGAAAGTCTGTGACCCTTCAGCTAAGGCGATCATCGTCTTGGACTGTGGCCGGGAGGGAGATGTCCTGTCTTCAGGCTGTGATGCACGCTGCGTGCACGCTTTTCCCACGTAGACTGTATGTTCACGCGCAGAGCTGCGGGGAGAGACGCTAAACCTTCCCCCAGTGACCTTTAAAAACGCCACCCCCAGCCTTGAAACGGACCTTGTCGTGGCTAAGGGAGTGTCCATAAAGGAGAGAGGAGGCTGTACTCACTGTGGTGTTCTGCCTTCGGCAGCTTTTGATACTAAGGAAATAATACTGGCCACAGGACAGTCCCCAGAACTGTGGAATAAAAACCGAGGTGGGGTGTGGGGTGGGACTAGAGACCTCATATGCCTAGAAATCAGTATAGAAAGGCGACGGGGTTGATCCGCCGGAATCTGTCGGCAAAGGGGCTTCTGGGTTTGGGAGCTGCGCCCTGGCCTCGCGCACCCGGGGCTGGACGGGAAACGCCCTGGCCCTTGGGGGCGCACTGGGAGTCCGACCTGGACTCGGACGGAGCCTTCCACCGCCGGGCTGAGGATTCGTTCATCGAACACACACTGACCGAGGGCTCGCCCCACGCTAGGCACGACTCCAGGCGCAGAGCACACAGCTGTGTTGTCCTGGGCAAGTCGCTTGACCCTTCGGAACGTCAGTTTCTCCATGTGAGGAACTGCAGGGTTGGACGACTCCAAGGTCGCTCAGATCCTTTCCAGCTGTCAGAAGTGACACAGGCGCGAGGGGTGTGCCCTCCGCTGCCGGCTGGGCCCACTGCTCTCGCGGTGGGCGGGGAGAAGGCTCGGATAGGCCCCTTCGCGTCGGTCACCTCTAGGCAGGCAGGACGCTGCTGTTCCTCGTGCTCAGCCAGCAAAACAAAACCGTGCGAGGGCGCGGGAACCTAACTCATCTCGGCCACCACAGGCGACGTTTCCAGAACAGCACCGAAAGCTCGGTGGAACGTCTCTTCAGAATTGTAGCCTTACGTGCCTCGCCAGCCCCAGTGTCAGAACAGGCCTCTGCACCCCGCTGGCCGGCGTTAGGTCCCTTTACGGGCCGTGGCCGGGAGCCCGGCCTGTCCTCACCAGGCGACTCTTCCTGCGGCCCGGGGGCCCACTCACCGCCTGGCGCTCGGTGGGGGAAGCGATGCCACCCCACTGGAGCCAGGGCCGCCTGGCCGGCCCGGCCTCCGGCCCGCGGGGCCGGCGCG
>NW_006443225.1:13809392-13842529 GCF_000325575.1 Pteropus alecto | reverse complement strand
CCCGCGGCCTGCGCTGCGAAGCCGAGCCCTGCGCACCGCGCGCACAGCCGCGGCCCCCGAGAAGCGTCGCCTCGCCTCGCCTGTCCCAGTTGCCATCGGACCTTTGTGAGCGCCGGCTATCGCTTCCCGGGTGTCAGTTTCTAGCCCACGCTGACAGAGTGCGAGGACGACCCGGGGGGCCTCCTGGGCGAGCCGCGCCTCGCAGGGTCGGGCCACCGCGCACACCCCCGCCCCCAGCGCCGGCGAGGGCAAGCTTTTTCCCAGCTCCCGGGGACCTCGCGCCAGGGACGCCGCGCCCCCGCATCCTCGCCGCCAGTTCAGTGTCCCCAAGCTACAGGTGGCGGGCAGGGAACCGGGCCCCTCATCCGCGCGCAGGCCTCTGTCGCCTTCTTCGGCGCGCCCAGGCTGGTGCAGGGGCCGTCGTCTGCGGCCGGCCTTGCCCTGCGCCCTTCCATCCTGCGGCTGCCCAATCCCTCCGCCATAGCGCCTTCCTCTAACCTCCCTCGGTGGCCTTAAAGCCTCGTGGTCCTTCCGGCTCATTTGCGCCCTCCCTCCCCCAGCGCCCCCATCCTGGAGCTCGGAACCTGTGCGAGCGACTGCGCCGCTGTAGCGCGGACCCGCTCCCGCAGCTGCGGGGCTGGGGGTTGGGGTGGGGGGAGGCGGGAAGAAAAGGGAGGGGGCGAGAGGAGATGGAGCCCCGGGAGAGGCTGTGGGTTGGGGCAAACCGGTCGTCGCAGGGCTAAGCAGAAGCAGCTGCTGGTAATAGGCGCCGCCGGGGAGGGAGCTGATTTCCCAGGCCAGAAGGCTCGCGGGTGCCCGGACGCGCACGCGGCCAGAGCAACAGCCCGCAGGAGCGACCCGCAGCAGGGGCGCCGGCTCAACATGCGTGCCTTAGTGCAGACCCACCTAACCTTCCGTGCGACCCAACAGGCCCAGAGGGCTTTCCTGATCCGCCCTCCTTACCAAGACGTGGTAAAATGCCCCCGCACGCCATTTGTCCCACCAGAAAGAGCGCTCTCCTTTCCCCTACTTGCTCCCCAAGGATGGTGCCAGTCGGGTGTTTGTCAAAGCTTCAGAAGGAGGTGGGACAGTGGACGGCAGTCAAGTCCCCTCGCCTCATCTCCTTACAGCCAGCAGCTTTGCTGAAAGGGCCCAACACTTCCCATTGTTTCCTGAGGTCATGCAGCAAGAACGCGCTTCATTTAGAAGTATCTCTTTGGTTATCGTTTTCCATGTACTTCCGACAAGGGAAATAAGAAAATAATGTCTGCTGAAGTTTCAGAAGCTTAAAATATCAGATGTGTTGGTAAATGCAAAAATTTGAAAACTTAGGAAAATTAATAGGCACATAGAAATCCACGAGAAGCCGTAACAACTGATTTTTATCTCTCACTTTATATCCGTCCGTTATCCATCTAAATATAAAACCCCTGTGATTTGATGTAGTTTACATAAACCGCAGGCATTTGGCATTTTGCTCTTGTACTTTATTTCGATACATTCATGAGTTGGCAATTGGCCTTCAAATCCTACTAAGGACGTATCTTAATTCTGGAAAAATAAAATTCAGCTCAACTTATTGCATTTACTTGTTACGAAGTATTTTTTTTTTTTTTAATTAGGGGGAAGTTCTCTAAACTCCCCTTCCCCCTCCCCCCCGTCGGAGTGCTGCAGCCTTTATGGCCTCTTCATTCGCTACTTCAGTGATTTTAGCAATAAAACCTTTGCGGTCCCGGAATATAATCAATCTAGAATTTCTTTCTTTGGATGTTTACATCATGCGGAGTTTCTGTTACAATCTTGTTAACGTGTTTTGTTTAATTCAAGACATGTCAGAAAAGAAAAACAAAACTTAACGTTCTTATTGAAGGAATGATTTTTCTTAGCTCTTGATTTGATTGAGATATCAGCGGTAGCAATTTCCCTTTCCTTTCCAAAGAAAATTTGTGTTCAATTTTACTTATTAAACGATGCATTTATATTGGCAGAAGTTTGTCTTTGGATGGTATTTACAATAACATATACTTGTAGCAAGCAGAAGGTACGTTTAGAAGCAAAACAGCTTACGAAGTAAACCACTCTCTTTCTTTTATCTCTGCCTACCTGTTTAGCTACTCAAAACATACAGTAAAAAGATGCCTTTTTATCTTCCCTAATTCTTGAGAGCTTGAGATGTCTCTAAATAAGTGAAATTTGAATGTCCTGTTTAAGAGAGCGTATGCCTTCCTGTATCTTGGATTTGGACAAAGAACTGTTCAGGATCTTTGGGGGGAAATAATCTACTTAGAAACAGCCTCGGGAACAGCATCTCTCTTTGAGGTTTCCCAACAAAAATTCCCACCGCGAGGCTGCTCGCGGGTTTATGTCCGTACACACGTCACTGTTCAGGCCGTTATTTTCCCTCTTCCACTTTTATTGGATAAGTGCAGCTGTGAAGAACCAAAACCAATATATAGGGAAAGAATAAGGGAGACTCTCAAATTCTGAGGCTGTGCCATAATCCCTAGTTTCACTTCTCTCTTCCCCGCCTCCCCCACTCTCCTCTCCAATTTGCAGGACCACGTGTGCGGTTCTGCATCCCACAGTCTCTTCTCGAGTTTCTTATATAGTTTTGCCCGCCCCCACCTCAAGTAGTCAGAAAACTAATGCCATGGGGGGAAAGGCCTGAAATCGAATTGAGAGCCACCAGGCAGAGCGACCGGACGCGCCTGCACACAGCAGCAAGCCTCGGTCTCCGGGGCTTTTTCGAGCGGGCACCCAAATGTGCCAGCGTCCTAGGCTTCAGGAGAGAGCCGAGTCGGGACAGAAGCCAGACTCCCGTAGAGGGAAGGCGAAATCGACAAAGAAACCCTCCTACCTGAGGTGAATTTCGCTTAGCTGTCTGAAACGGGCTCGAGTCCTCTCCGGGTCTTTGGTCCCGCGATTCCTCCCACGTCGCCATGGACCCGCGCGCGTGACCCAGTACTCTCCCAACCTCCCTCTTGGTGGGTCTGTCTCTCTTGCTCCTCTTCCGAGGTCAGTTTCCATATCAAGTGATTCATCTACGATTGACCTTGCAGGCACATTCCCCGTTTCTTGAACAGGGAACGCTTTTTTCCCGAAGCGAATGGTTTGGTCAGCATTTCTAGTGCACGTTTAATTTTCAACATCCATTAATACCCCCTGTGCCTGGCCTCACTGCAAACTCGCTTCTGCACAGAGTACAGGTACGATGTCAGCGCATCTGACCGAACGTAAGTTCCCCGTGTTGCTAAAACAACACCCAAACCTATTGAATTAGTGACTTGAGACTGCTAAGAAATTTTACATAACTCCAAACATTAAAAATTGCTGTGTGTTCCCACTGCAGTGACCACAAGGGTCTTGTTTTCTTACATATTGAAGAATAACTCCTTCTTCGCTGCAAAAAACATTTTACCCCAGCTGATCACCAGTGGTTTACTTAACTGATCGTGAAGTGATTTGAGTTTTCCTTTTGCATATATAAATAAATTCTATGAGTGAAAGGATATTTAGGCAAATTATTTAGGAAAATTATTGGGCTAACCATTTACTTAAGGATCTAAAGCAAATCAAAAACTGAAATCCTGGGACAGAGATTTCAGAGTAATATGGCCCTTAGCTGTCAGCATGCTGTGTGTTCTAAAAAGTGAATGATAAAATTTATCTGTTGGGTTCCCTCCTTTCACACTCACCACAAACATGGTTTGGGGGCTATGACTCAGTTAATATATACATTTAATATCATGTAAAAGCAGTGGTTTAAATGATACATAAAGCAGTTCTAAGTTTTGTTCTTTAAAGGATAGTTTAAGCTATAAAACATTTGTTGGATAAAATAGAATACCCTACCAAAACAAAGCAAGCGAATGAAATGTCTGGTGTTAGGAGAGAAACCACATGGAAGCAAAGAATAAAACAAAACAAAGGGGGAAAAAAAAAACAGACAAAAACAAAAACAGAAACAACAAAGTCCACTCCAATCAGCAACTCAGCTCTCTGAATATCTCCCTAACATTCAAGGACACATTAGGTTTTCATTACCAAGAACAGCTCTTCAGGGCCTCTTGTTACATGTTAAAAAGTAAGACAATTACTATGCTGGAAACATAATTTTCCTCACTCTAAATATTTTATGCTTATCAGACAAACAATGGATTGTTTGCTTTCTCCTTTCCACTACTCCTTTGGCACTAATTTTGGCCCTTAGTGCTTGATTTGGCATTCAAGGCAAGGCAGTTTGGAAATTATCTTTACAGCTACCTCTGTTGCTATTCTTCGGGCTTATTGTTGGCCAATAGAGAGCTGATTGCTTTGTCTAAATGGGCCTCAGTCCATAATCTATGCTTTTATGGAATAAACTCTTTCAGTGAATCCAAGCTTTCTTATCCTTTCTGGAATGAGGGTATACCTATTTAGTTTTATTTTTCATGATGATAGAAATGGAATGGATTGTCTAAAAAAGCATAATAGCAATTTACAACTGTAAACCAAAAGTCAACAAAAGTACTATCAGCTACCTGTCAAAAACATGGTTAGGAAATAGCAAATGAGATCTAACCTAGATAAGTAAAAGTAGTGTGTCTGGAGAAATATAATCTAAAAGTGATATACTTGAGGTCTGTCTAACTCCATACTCTTCAGGAGTCACACTCCCCCAAAGTTTGTTGTGCTGGCCATTAGAATTTACTGATGGAGCATGCAGTCCTGTTCTAAACTATACTGGAAGAACAATAATGTTGGATGCTTTTTAAAATGCACCTGCAATTTTATTCTTGGAGGAAAAAGTGCTGTTTTGAGAAGGTACTCTAGTTGTGAGAAAGAAGAATAAACCCGATGCTTGTTTGTCATATGATATGGTAGAAATGTAAAAAGAACAATTAAGCCATTACCTTCAGGGAGGGGTGAGGAACCAGTGACCGCCACACTGAGGAATCATATTCCCCCAAAGCACTCGTTAGATGTCACCTCTTTATAAAGGTAAAGGCAACTCACAGATGGATATGTTAATGAGGAGAATGACCTCAATAAAAGCAAACTGGAAGCTCAGGAAAACTCTACCTATAACAGTAGTTGACAGTGGGAAAGCATATGTCAAGAGAGAAAAACGATAAAAGAAAAGAAAAATTAAGCAAATTAGATTAAATATGCAGAAAGATCGTTAACTTTAGAAAATTCACCCAAAAGGAAAAGATCAACAGAACAGGTGATTTAAAAAAAAAAAAAAATTAATCAAACATATAACAGAATTTACCATAGTAATTATTTATGAGACTTAGGACATGGGTAAAACATCACTTGAAAACCCACCCACCTGAAGTCTTTGCTTTCGGTGGGAATCTGGCCAAAAACGCTAGTGTTGCACCCCTCACTTGGTCTCCTAAGCTGTAAGTGCATAAAGATGCAAGTGGACTCGTTCCCTTCACCCCAGAGCCTCTCCCTGCATACTCCCCAAATCCCTGGTACGATGTAAGAATTTAATGATATTCTTTAGAAATCTTCCTAAGGTGAAATGTATTTCCTCACATTAGTCAACAATAAATAGTTTAGAAAACCAGTCTTAATGTAAGAAGAAATTGGATGTAAAAGTCAAAATTTATGGCTCATGTAGTAAGTTCCTGTCGAGTGAACAAACTTCACCCTGCTTTATCTCATAGATTTTTTAGGGAAGCAGTAGGCATCAAAATGAACTTTCAGATGACATGATATTCCAGTAGACTAAAAAGCACGTGTTCTTCCTATAATATAAAGAGCCTAGAGTATAGGGACCATGTCTTTAGTCTTGTGCATAACTTTTCTTGGTATTATTATTCTAGTGCCTTCAATTATTGCTCTCTATCCAGATGTCCCCTACAATGAAGGTGTTAACTTGATTCCTACCAGTGTGAAGTGATTTAGCCAAGTGAAAGAAGAAAGGCCAGCATTGGGGAAAAAGTCTGGTCCATTTAAAGTTTCTTTAAATGCTTCCTGTTCATAAGAAAATTTCTGACTCACACCTGGGGAGCTAGCTTTATCCTTGGCTGTTTTCATATGGTCTGGTCTTCTCTCCTACTGATGCTCAAGAGTAAATCTTGATCTAAGCTAGTGGGCGAGGCCTTCTTCCTGCTTCTTGAGGAAGAGTCCTACTAGGTGCATCGGAGTTTTCCTATATGAAATTACATTGCCAAACTAAATAATAAAGGAATTTTTTAAAGTGTGTGTGTGAGAGAGAGAGAGGGAGAGAGAGCGTGCATGCAAACATTTCTTTTGAATCAGTATTGGTCATAACATACTTAACTTGTCAGTGTAGGCAGAATACAAATACTCAAAGAAGAACAAAACTTCTGTTGGATTTTTGCCCTTCTGCCTTCTGTGGATCTGTACTTGACAGTTTGACTAGCAACTGGATTTAAATGCACATTTCTGTCATATGTGTCCTGTGTTTATGCCATAAACCAGAGTATAACTTCACTGAAGCAAATTTTTTTGTGCCTTCATGTGCAAGAAAAAAAATGCATAATTTCTTTATTGTACATAATGCAGGTTAGGATAGCAGTTAAGATTAGCATTTTATGACATATAAACAGTTGAATCTTCTAATTCCAATTTAAACTAACAGATACATAATTGAGTCCTTATGGCATTTGCTAGGTACTCATGTGGAAATGCTACAGATAAATATAGCTATACGTACACCAATAGATGAGCATAAATTCCCAAATATATTCTCAAATTGATAATGATAAATATATGTTTTACTGTTTTGGCTTGGTATTTCAAAGGACGTGTAAGTTTTTATTGAAAGTTTTCTTCATACTTGCATTCATGTCAAATGAAAAAATTAAGTATGAATCAAAAATAAACCTATCTTGGGTGGCATAATGCATATGCAGACTGTGACCCTGTGTCCAGGCAGGACTGTAAATCCACCCGTGGGCCTGTGACTGTTTGAGGACTTGGATTTCTGATTTGGCCGAGCACTGTGTGAAAACCTCAAGTAGTCAAGAGCTCCCTATTGGCTGTGCATCTGAGGGGCTCGAGAGCCTTGTTTATTCCAGCAAGTGTCTGGAATACATTATACTCAATAAATTGGCTCCTACTACTCTTGGTTTGGAGAATATGAAGAATTTGTATACTGTGCTAAAATAAATGTAGTTTGCCCAAATAACAATTTTCCTTAATAGAAAATTCTGAATATGACTCTAGTACTGCCAATATTTTAAACACATGGCATTTCTGCAAAAGCAGTAATGAAATAATTCTCTACACCTTCAAATTCAGAAACTGATTCAAAATTTAGATTTAAATCCAAAGGCCATATGAATCTGCATTTTGAGAAGTTAAAGAAATAAAATGGTAGGATATTGGGTTGAGAGTCGTTCTGTATATTTTTTAAAGGGAATACCAGGATCAAGGGTCAAAAGACTCCTTCTATTGATACATAAAATTTTTAGATTAGATATTATTTCTGAATTTTAAAAATTGATTTAAATATATGATTTTCAGATAAATACCATGCTTTTAGTCTTGGATAACAGAAGCTGTTATTGCCTCTGGTGAGTTTTTAGGAGACACGTACTTAGTAGTTTGGGGTTATTGTTGCTTCCTCTTGATATAAAATTTTTGATCACCTATGCTTTAAGAGACTCTGGATTTGCTTTTTTACGTTATGGAAAATTTTTGTATTTGTGAATGGGTAGAAAGGATAAGCAGTGGGTTCAAAAAGCCGAAGCCATCCTCATCAGCTGGCTAATTTGGTTAACATTCTTATTTGGAAAAAGTAATAAGGTCTTACAGGGTTAACATAACTCATCAAAGCATTGACTTTTACAAGAAGTCCTCTTCACACCAAAATTACATGGTCTATTTTGAAACATTTCTGGGTCTGCATATATTCAAACATACAACTGTTGGTCTTTGTGTAGCTTTCTAATTATTTCCTGTGTGTTGGCCTTATCTCAGAATCTATAATCTGTTGTCTTTGAAGGTGAAGGATTAAGTCTCGTTGTTCTGACTCTGACTTTTTGGTATCTAGTACAAATCCACAGATACTGGGTGACTGATAGGAACAACAGTAAAGCATGTGAATCTAGACGATTTTGAAAGAGTGCATGTGTCCGATAATAGATAATATCCGTATTCATGCCATGCTTTATACTTTCCGAGGCCCTTTTGCTTACATTATCTCCTTCGATGTGAATAATTGGGGGAGGAAGGGGGGAGAGTAAGGAAGGGATTTCATTTGAGAGGGGGAGACAAGTGCAAACGTTTGAATGCTCACTGAGAAGTGATGAGTCCTTATAAGAGCAAATCACCAAGGTATTTGCATATCTTTCACTGCCTGTGATTGGATCCTCTAAATCAAGTAAGAGGAAGTTCCCAAAGAAGGAGCAGCTCAGATTACTGGCCTGCAATGGATGCTTCATCCAATGCTGAAATACTTTGCAGGCTGAATCAAGATTCTCCCTAGCCCCCATTAAATCACAGGTGCCGAAAGACTTTGGGGTTACAGAAACTTACCCTTACCCTCCCAAAGGGTTCTCTGATGCAGAGAAAGGCTAAACACTTAGCAGAAAGGACATAGGGCATTTAGTCTAGGCTCCCCTGCACGATTTGGGGTAATCCACTTACCGCTCTTGGCCTCCGTTGCCCTCTCTATACGTTAGATTACATACCTTTAAGACCACTCATAAAAATGTTTGAATCTTGGAAGTTTAATAAATTTCGGTCTGATTGCTCATTCCTTTATATTCTGCCCTCCCCACCCACCAGAAAAACAAAAACAAAAACACCCTGTCACTCCACACTTCCCTTCAGGCCCACCTCGCGCACACCCACCGTCCCCATTAACAGAGCAAACCCGCCACATTTCCCTGGGTTAGAACCCGGCGAGGGCCGAGGAGTCCCGGTCACCCCGCGGCCGGGGCAGCAGGCCCAGGCTCAGCTCTTCGCGCGGAGGGGCCCAGGGGCGAGGCTGGGGGGCCCGCAAGGGGGGCCAGGAAAGGGGCCGTTGGCCTTGGTGTCGCCGCGTTCTCAGAGCCACAGGACTGGCACCCCTCAGCCCCGAGGCACATGGAAGAGGGAAAGAAAGAAAAAGGCCACCACTGGCTCGAATTCCTGGAAGCCAGAGCAGTTTTTGCCCCAAACGCCGAGGCAGAACCCTTCCTTCTTAGCGCTGCCCTGGCCTCTCCGTTCCCCATTTTCGATTTGCTTTTGGAAGGACCCGTTCCTCCGCCCCGCGTCCCCGGAGTTAGGACACTAGTAAGTCCAGCTGGCGGCCCGTGTCGCCGGCCACCGTCCCCTGGCGCGCTCCCGCCCTGCCCCGCCGGATTTAGCCTCCAGTTGGGTTGCGGTGACGAGGAGACTTTGTTGTGAAACTAAATCTGACCCTTTGGCTCTGAGGCAAGGCCGAGAGCCCGGGCTGCTGACGCCACAGTCCCCCGGGCAGGAGGGCGGCGATCGGAGCCCAGGCGGCAGGGGAGGGGGCGCAGCCGCTGCGGCCTCAACCCCCGAGTGAGCGCGCCCCCCCGCCCCCCAGCCCACCTGCACCGCCGACGCCGCTGCTTCCGTGGGCACCGCGGCCAGGTACGCGGAGCCACCTGGATGGGCGCAGCGGGAGCGCGCAATAATGGGGCCGCGCGTCGGGGCCAGCTGCGGTGACAGGCCAGCTGCGGTGACACGCCAGCGGCGCCCCTGACCTGGCAGCCTTAGAGCGATGCACGTGGAGGGATGTGTCTGAGGCCGGTTTGTTTTCCTTCGGGGAGGTGGTGACTGATTGGGACGTCGGGGGCCGGAGGGGAGTCATCTTGGCCTTAGCGGTCGTTGCGATTGCCCTTTGTCGTGTGCTTGCGCGTGGAGGTCCAGTAACGGGAAGCATTCGGGGAGCGGTGGGGCACGCAGGCACTTCTATTTAGGGCTTCTAGCCTCCGGAGTTCCTCCTTTTGTTCAAAAGTGGGTTGGTTCAAGTCAAAGTAGCAGATGAGTTGGAGAGGTCGACCAGGGCAAGGCATTATTATTTCTGTAAATAATTAGGGAAGCAATAAAAAAAATAAACAGGATCTCCGCTTCACCTTTGGTGAGGTCGGGGGAGGCGGGAATACTGTGTACGGTATCAACGGTTTTTATTGTTTTCTTTGTGTGTAGCCCCACCCAGCTTTTTCCTTCTGGTAGCCAGACCGACAATTGCTAGCTAGGTCAGTCATCTCATAAAAGTAAAGGCTTCTCGAAACAATTCGTGTGGGAGAATCTTTCAAGAAATATGTATTGATTATATATTCAGAAGAGTCACTACCAAGCATCTACTCAGCACAGAGGATCCCAATTATGAGTGAAAAGTGCAGGATTAGGCAGGAGCAGGATGTGCAAGAAGAAACGCATTCTTCCCCTCTGTTCAGGGACCCTGGTACCCTAACTGTCCTGCGACTTAGCTCTTGGCTGTCCATTCAGCCAACACTGGGAAATGGGCCATGCACCAAGCATCTTGTTCCGTGGATAAACATGGCTTCTGCCCTGAAGGAGCAGTCGGGTGGACAATTGTGACCTAATGTGACTAGTGCCCTGATAGGGCAAAACACAGGTGTGAAAGGACAGGATGAGCCTCGAAGGCTGTGCAGGAGTCTGGGGGGAAGATGCGTCCTCCAGGCACAGTGTAGCTGGCTTCAGGGGCATCTGGAAGTAGTCGGCCAGCCGTAGCTGCAGGGATGCAGGAGGGATGTGCAGAGAGGGTGGCTGGGGCCAGATGGAAAAGGGCTGGGGCATCAGACCAAATGAGACCAAATCATATTTGTCCCCTGCTTGGGAGAGAGCAAATCTAAGTTTCACAGTTTGGAACACATGGAGGCCTAGGAGAGAAGGCAGAGAAAAGTGCTAATTAAGATAAGTAACAAAATAGGAACTATGAACAAAATCTATTAGTGGGATTATTTAGCCTATTAAAAAGTCCAAAAGTTTGCAAAAAGGTAATTAAAGAGAGGGAGCACTATAATAACAATATTATTTTACTAATTGTTATCTTAGTAACCTGAAATGCAGTTTCTAAAAGTGTCCAATTCTCCTGAAGCAGTTGACTTACATGATAATGCTTGGATGTAAAAACGAGAGACAATTAAGCATATTGCATTACAGTTTCATGACCTTTCTTCCTTTATAAAATGCTCATCATTCACTCCGCATACGTTTATAGAATATGTAGTATGCGTAGGGCATTTTCAGTCATCTCTATTCTAGTAGATGGTATTAATATCATTGAATAAATGAAGAAACAGACTTGGAGAGGTTAATTAATTTTCCCAGGATTACAGAGCTAATAAGTGCCAGAGTTACCAACTCTAATCCCTACTTTCTCAGTCTGTCTTCAGTAGTCTTTTTCTCTATCCTTTGACTTATCGGGACTAGTTCTGTTTTTGGCTTCCTCCCCTTCATCATTTATATCAGAGATTTGAAAGAAGAAAGCTAAAGTCATGGTTTTTAGGTTGGCATATTCACAAAGCTGGAATGGATGGCATAGTCAATGATTTATGGAATCACACGTCAAAGAAAATCTGGGTGCGCTTGAGTGACAGACAGAAACTAACAAAATGAGAATTTCATAGGGATGAATCAATTCCTTGAATATAGAACAGAGGGATTATGCCTTAAAAGCAGGTCCTTTGCTGAAGAGCATGAGTGCCCTGAGCTCAGTAGGTGCCAGTAGTGTTCGGTTCCAGATGCCGTGGGCCAACAGACGTATGCTGTGGAGGGGCATCAGAAAGTTAAAAAACTTGTTTTTAAAAGAAAGAGGAGTACTTAGGGGATATCATCATAATATTGAATGTTTCAAGGACAATTTTATATGGGAGGATATGTGTGGTACAGAAGAAAAATCGAACCTAGAGAAGATGAGTCTATTTCAGCTCAGGCTTGCCACGCTGGTGAATTTCTGTCCCCAGAGGTGTTTATGCACAAGCAGGCTGGCTATCTGTCCAGGATTTTGTGGGCGATTCCTGCTCTGGAAATTTGGATTCCATAACTTCCTTCCGTGGCGCCATCACGATACCCTGTACCATGTACGTTCCTGCCACATTGTATCACCTATGAACTGTTTTCTCGTGGAACCGAAGGGAGACAGAGTTCTTAAACTTTTCTAGTTTTGCTCTAATGGTAAGTTGTCCTTTGATTTTAAGGACAGGAAATTCCGAGAAGCCCAGCATCAGTGTCTCTTTGGCAGCCGATGCTTTCTCCATCGCTGTCTCTGGTCCCTGTGTTTTGGCTTCTGAGACTGTAGTCCTGCAGTCTTAGCCCATCAAGCAATCCTCATTCTGGTAAAGAAGCAACTACAAGGGAGGGTCAGCATCCAGGAAATGAGGACATCGCTTTGCTACACTTCGGTCGTGATTGTCAAGGGTGAGGGGGTGAGTTGTAGTAGGGCAGAGCGGGGACACGTTCCTTCTCTAGTTCCGCCTGAACTGGCCCAGGGAAGATGCATTCACTCTCAGGTCTAATGAGCGACGTATAAGTGAGTTACCTAATGAGCTGGACAGTTGAAAGCTTGAAGGCTATGTTGACAAGCCATGGTTAAAATTGCCTTTGAATTTTAGCAGCAGTGAAAAAAAAATGGTATAAGGGTTTGAGAAATACATTTCACCTTAGTTTTATAAATAAAACTGCTTTAAATTTTTTTGACAGCTGCACTTATTGTGGGCTAAGTACAGACCAGGTGCTTTACAAAGCTGATCCAGGGAATTACTGAAAACCAGACCACCATTTACCATTCTGATTTAAGTCCTTAAAAAGTAAAAGCTTCAGGATTATATCAATTATCAACATTCCAATGGAGTCTTAATATTAAAGAACATTATATACTGTCTAATCCTTACCTCTTAAACCAGGGATATGTTTTTAAGCTGCTTTTTCACTTCTACACCTAAAAAATTATTGGTTGTCGAACCATATAATTTACCCAAGGAGGAAAAATATCACCAGCATTAGAGGAGCACTGGCAGATGAACAGCTAGACAAAACCAGCACCGGCATCACATTTGGGATGGAGTGGCCAAGGCGATCATTCCCCGTGAAGGAGGCAGTCACACTCAGAACAGTTTACCTTCTTGACTGTACTGGAAAAAAAAAGAAGTCGACATCTGATAGGAAATGTGAGTTGTAGCACATTAAAAAGTGTATAGTTCCCTGAATTTTGACAAATATGTACACTCATGTAACCACTAGCATCAAGATACAGAACATTTCGAACACCACAGAAGTTCCCTTCTGCCCACCTGTAGTCCAGCAAGCCCCTCACCCCACCACAGCCTGGCTCCACGCAACCACTGTCCTGCTCCTTCCCTACGGATGAGTTTGTGCGGTGTATTTTCAACACCCTAAGAGGTATTTGATGGTAGATATTTCTATGTAAAAGTAGAATAGATATTTCATAGTCCCTTTTTTCTTTTGACTAAAGAAAACCCATTATTTAATTGTAGTTACTTAATTTGCGAAACAGCAAACATAACTGTTGAGTAGAATCTGTTCAGTTTGCTACCAGTTGTTCGAGAACATAAGGTTTTTTTTAAAACTGAAGCCATACTCTTAGACCGAGAAACTATTTCTGTGACACATTATGTACAAACATCATATGTAGAGGACTAGCAATGTCCTAAATTCAGTAAAAGCACAGAATTAATACACCAGCCTGGCGAAATGATAAATTTATCCACGTGTGATTATGTTTTAGATTATTTTCTCTTGGATGTCTGAATTTCCTCATTACATGGAAGATTTACAGGCTTGTGTTTCTCAAGCAATGTGCTATAGCACACTACGGTCCCTTAAATTCATCATGGGTGGGCCACCAGTCATAACAAACGGGTAACATTTACTTTTTCTGTACTCGAGTAGAAATTATTTTATGACAATGACTGTCGGACTCAACCTACTGAGCCTACTCATTCACCATGTAACATGGTGATTCACCTTGCTGAAGGTAAGAGGAAGAGGAAATGATCAGAATAGTGATAAGAGATCCCACATTTACTGGCGTACGTTTGACTTTTCTTCTAGAGTCCATGAGAGCAGACTCCATTCAAAGAGTAAAGCTGAGTGGAAGAAAGAGCAGGTGACTCGTGTGTGAAAACCATGCATACTTTTTCCAGCACAGTGACGCTCCCCGCCAGTGATTTAGTTAGGCTTTCAAATGTCCAGCCATGGTTTTCAGTGTTCAGAAGTTTGCCATAAATACAAAAATGTGGTAACTTCTAATAGGGAGATTCATGAATGTCACGATTATAGGCTTCTTTTCATTTGAATATTTTAAAAATGCGACTTCTGCGTTTCGTCCTTCTACCTGGGCCAATGTTATATGTAAGCGAATCTGAATAAGTGGATTTGACCTCACTTTACTATTTTCAACTCTCATACCTTTTGATTCTTTAATTACACTGTTTGGAATTTATCCTTAAAGAAATAACTAAAAAGAAAGAAAAAATCTGATGAATGAAGATCTTGACGTGTTATATGCAATAGTGAGAGAGTGAAAAAACCCCACACGTCCTACTTTATAAGGATATCTCCCTGATAGACTATTACATGGGCATTAAAAATGACAAATGTGCAGACTGTAAAATGCTTATGGCACAATGTTAAAACAAGCCGGAAAATGCAAGCATAAATATTTATTATGATTATAGCTACATAAAATTATGCATGCACATGGAGACGTTGGGTTGATGGGATTATGATTGGGTTTCTTTTTTTTTTTGTAAATATTGTTAATGTAATAAGTGCTACATTAAAATAATGTGTAGATCTAATGCTCTTGAATTCAACTGTAGTTACTGAACAAGCATATGTCACCGTATTCCCAGTAAGTGTCAGCTCACTTGATTGTGCCCTTGCCTTCCATTCTTCATTTGAAGTTAAAAGGGATTCTGGCAATATTTATTTCAAAATTCTATAAAGAATGGACAGGATTCATATTTAAAACTTTAAAACAGCAGTACTAGTGCATCAGTGCAAGAGCTCTGAAAGCAAATTGGTGTCAACATTTATTTCTGAGGGAACTGCTTCACTGGCGGAAGACCTTAGCCCGTAAAGAGCTGAACTTGTTCTTCAGCAATGACTCATTGGCTAGGATGCATTTCTTAACAACTCGAAAGAGCAGTGAGTATCCGATTTCTGAATCTGACTCACCTGAGTATGCCCAGTCTCTGTTTTCCTTGATATAACCAGATTTCTTAGGCAGATGAGGCAAGCAAAGAAGAGGTGACAGTGAGACTTGACATTTGTGGCTTCTGGAGCCATGGAATAGTTGAGTTGGGTAGGTCTCTAGAGGTCATTTATCCAATGGTTCATTTCACTGCAGGCTTCTGTTTGTAAATTTTCTTAAAGACCCCTTGATTTGATATGTTTATTCAATCTGTAGTTGTAGTCTTCTGGGGACATACTGTAGAATAGCCCTTTTCTTTTCTATAAAGCAATGTTCAACCGCTAGTTTCCTTCTGCTTCTCAGGAATGTTAGAAAACTCAGCACTTGGTGAGAAGGCAAAGATTAAAGTGATGGCGTGTCATAATGAAAATAGTCTTTCATCCAAGGAGCCACAAGTTATTAACAGTGTCTGATGGGTCTCTGGTTCATTAGAGATGATTTATGTGTAATCTCAAATATAACCCATTTTATTTTTAAAATTAAAATATACATGATGTATACAATTTTTTAAAATGTCATTTTCTTTCTAGTCATATTAGTTCCCGCCTCCACCCCCACCTCATGTTTCTTCAGTCTCAAAAGCCTGTCTGACTAGACCCTTTATCGACTTCATGCCTCTGTAACTGACATGCTTTCCAGCTTCTCTTCTCCCAGTCTTTTGTTCTGATAATAGCCAGATTGTTTGTGATGAGCTAGAACTAAAGCAAAAGTGAGATAATGTTTATGTTATATGTAAGATGAAGTGCTATTGCTTATTTTATCAAATGCCTGGCTTTTAAGCTGATGGGTAGAAAAGAATAGGAGGTGTCTATATAGAGTGAATATAGATTTTTTTCTGAACCCAGAAAACTTTAGGTCCAGAGCTCTCGACTACTTGTTTTTTTTTTAGCAGCAAGGAAGCACAGAACAGATGTTTTATTCTCATGTGCATTAAAGTTTCTATATTTAGAAGTATTCTGTGTTATAAAAATTGCTAAGCTTATTGGTAGGGTGCAAAATATCACTTCTGAATATGTATCACTAAATTCTATAGGTATAGCGATAATGTCATCACCAGGGGTTTAATTTCACAATTTCTCTGAGCACCCCCAAAGGGGATTTTGTATAATTGCAAGATTTTTGAGACTGCCATCTCAATTTGATGCCTTCTGTAGAGTCCATTTTATCAGTGTATAAATATAACATTTATTTGCCATTTTTTATTGGCTGGTATCTACACACTAATTCCAGCCCCTTTCCATCCCAGTTCCCCAAGAGTAGCAAATATAAAGGAAGTTCCTAAGGCTTCTGTGACTCCTGTGTTGGGCGAGTCCACCTAACAAAGTCAGCCTTTCAGTGGTGTTTCGTCAGCGGGCCAGGGCATTGAGACTGAGCAGGGCATAGTTTCTTCAAGTGTTGAAAGACCAACTCAGACAGGGCCAGTCCTCCTTGTACCTTCCTTGCCCAGGATGCCTTCCACTGTCCCTCGTGCTACCTGCCCAGTTCTGCTCAGCACCAGATGCCTAAGTTCACGTCTGGCCTGGGGCTGTGAGTGCAGCTCAGAAGCTCTACCACTGGGAGCTGTGGGCGCTCCTGCCCTGTCGCCTGCGGGCTGCAGGGGCCGTGGAAGGGGTGGCTTCCCACCGTCTGTCCAGCATCTTCAGTTGTCCTCATGCAACTGGCACATATGAAGAGTTGGGCTATATTTAAATGTATGCCCAGCTGTGCAGCTGTTTCTCAATGTTTTGTTCAGTTGATCTTTCCTTCCTACTAGTAGATAATCAGCTCTGGAATGTTGAACTTGGCCAGCAGGGCCCCAGAGTTCCCTCAGTCTCATGTCAGTGGCTGATAGGAGCGTATCCTTCCTTGTGTACGACTCCACGAGGGCGCCGTGATAATGGACTCAGGGGTAGGTAAATAAAGGATTTGGCTTTTTCGGGGAAATGCACAAGTCGATGATTGACCCAGTTCTGTTTTTTGACAAGGGCGAGTATTGGGAATAGATGTGCGAACAGGTAACCACCAACGGGCTCATGGCAGCCTGCCATGTAGGGACACTTCCGATAACAAGGCACCTGCCTCTGCTGCTCCACAAATGTCCCCAGACGAACCTCATCCCACCGGTTCTTCCACTGGTGTGCACCTCTCCTCCACATGCTATGCGTGGATTAGCCTCCCGGGACATTCTCCTCCTCCTCCTTCCTAGGGACCACTCCTCGGCTTAAACTTCACCTCTAAGTACTCTATATGTATTCGTGTGGAGGTCTGTACCGTTTTATGAATAACTACTCCCTGTGTGTGTAACAGGTAGGTAACTAGGTAGGCAAGTAGATAGATATAAATCAAGTAACCTGTTTTTGCATAACCCTGTTTCTTAGGGTACTTGAAACAAATTTTCAAGACTCAAAATTTGATGCATACTTTTTAAGTCGATTGAATAATAGCACTACCATTTAACTGCCCACCTAATTCTAGCTCAGAGTTTGCATGTATTCAAAAATTGCCACGTATCAATAACATTCATTCATTCATTCATTCATTCATTCATTCGAAATACTTAATGAGTGCCATATGTGAGCGGAACAAGAGAATAAGGCATGGTCCTAGCCCTCATGGAGCTACAGTCTAGTGGGGGAGACAGGTAGAGAAATAATTATGGTCCCATTAGATAAGTGCCATAATGGGGGCAGGCTTATTTATAAACCATGAAAGACCAAGTCCAGCAAGGGAATTATGGGTTTACCAGAGCCAGGCTCCTAACTATCAGTAGAACCAGTCATGGCATTTATTTCCTGGTTTGGGTTGACATGGAGAAATCTGGAAACAACTACGATGATTTAGCAAGCAGTGGGGGATTTGTAAATAAAGTCCATGGCGCTCTGTGATTTTTTGATTTTTGAGTGGTAGTCTTTCTTAGCAGAGACATCTACCCGAAGCAGATGAATGCTGACTCTTTTGACGTCTCAGTCATGTCATTCTTTTCTTTTTAGCCCAGGAAACAATAACAAACACAGTTTTTAGTACAGAATAGTTTCATCTTCAGTGAAATAAAATTACAAATGAAATACCTTTCATGCTCATGTAACTTGACCATTCTTAATACCTTAAACTGTTCAGTAAGTTCAATATGGAAAAGAAACACATGGGAAATAATCCCGGAATATCAAATATACAGGTTTTGATTGAAACATGTTCTCAGGACAAGCATGGAGAGGATGGGAATTTAGGGGAAATCAGAGGGGGCTTTGTCTCTGGCCTGCTCCCTGCTGTGAGGCATGAGACTGGACTTTGTCTCACCACACGTATAGGTGCACTGTGGGCGATTTATGTGGAAGCACTTTGTAAACTGTAAAGCGTTCAGCAGTGTAAGGCAGGATTATTATCACTATTTTAAAATGCTACCTTATCGCCTGGAAAAGTTTACACGCCTCCAGAGAGTAACTCAAATCAACGAAAAAAAGTCTAGTTTCTATAACATCTCTGCCCTGATTATGCAAGGAATCCTCTCAAAGCAATGCTGGTGGATTTTAGGATTCAGCTCTGAAATTTTGTGTAATTCAAAATAGAGTGCTATATTGTTTTTTCTCTGTTTAGATGACCATAACTACGTTCATATGATTTTTATTTACTCTTAACCTGAAATTATAAAATTGTTTCTTGTTAAAATAACAGAAACACTGAGCTTTCATAAAGAAGCTCCACGTTTTAGGGGTCCAGTTATTTACGAGTCTTATGTTGTCCAACAAGCAACACCTCTGTGCTGACAGGGAATGAGTCGTGTGTGCTCAGCATTGTTAACTGTAAGCATAACAATCATAACTGAGAATTACTCTAGCATTTCAAAATTACATCCTAAATGATCCAAGCCTGGAATGTTTTACCTGAAAATTTTGTGTGTAAATCCATACATTCTTAAATTATAAATCTAAAATATGAAACTGTAAGATATTACCCAGTTGGAATCTATCATTTTTCAGATAATTATTTGCCTGAGGCCATTCAACTAGTTCATGGTAGAATCAGAACCTGAATTCAGATCTCTTGACTTCCACTACAGTGATTTTCCTACCGTGATAGCATGTAGAAGTTCAAGTACTTTTACAAAAAGTGATGCTGATTTTGAACTACCACATGTTCTCTGTTCTGTAATTTTGTCTTGGTTGATATTAAGGTCACATCTTCTTTTTTTTCCCCCTTAAAATTACATCTATATTTAAATATCTGTGTCTTAATTTATGTGAGGCTATAGAATAATTCTAAGTTACCAAGCTCAAGTAAGAGAACCTGAGAGTCTCTTTTGGGTTCCTCATTTGAACTTGAGCATGAAAATTAATTCTGAAAGGAAACGAGAATGGGCAGTTAGGTGGCTATATTTTCCTTTCTTTTCTTTTTTTCTTTTTCTTTAAGATAGCTCAATGTAGAACATATTTCAAAACACTGCATTTATTGTCTATGTCTTGAAGCATCCCCAAACCCCATTCTTCTTGAAGGTGTTGAGTGTCTGAAGGTTCAGACTTGACCAGCCGTGAAACTGTGACCCAATGTAAACTTGCTAAAAAATAGTATAATAATATCCTTGCCCTGAGGGGAAAACACTCAACTCTAGGTTTTTCTCTTTTATCTTTGCTCAGACTACAGTCATATTTCTTTGTTAGTATTTCCTCTTTGCATTGTGGTACAATTGACGTTGATAGATAGCACGGAGAAATTGAATTCAAAAAGGAAAAAAAACAAAAGAAGAAGAAAAGCTCTTATACTGTTGGCTCAAAAATAATGCGTGTGGAAAGCTCTCTCCTTTTTTTTACCTTGGGCTGCAGCTGCTGACAGCAGACACACGGAGCTATCATTGGGCCACATTTGGCTCATGTAAATTGTGATGAACACTGAACCCATAATATTTATTTTAAAGATTTGTGCAGTGAAGGTAAGCATTCTTGACTTGTGTATACATGCTAGTACGTGGAAAGCTGCAGACGTAAAGCCCAGCTCTTAATTTCATGCCGCACAATTAATATGGCTGCTCAATGCTCTCTTCCTCACAGGTGCGGGGGTGTTGGAAGTCTTTGAAGAGGTGTGTGGCTAATAGCCCATATATAATTCAGAAGAAGACGTCTTCAATGGAAGACCCCCGGGGCATAAATGGACCGTCTGTAAGTAAACAGAATGTCACTCTTATGGAAAGAGTTATTACTTTTAAAATCGTAATTACTATTTTTATTGTAACCTGAGTGTCTAGAAATTCCTCAAAAGCTCTGTACCAATTTTTAATGATTTTAAAAGTTATGAATTAAGTCGTACACTATTTCCCCAGCCAAACCTACTTGATATCCTTCTTTGAAGTATCAATTATCAAAAGTAGAGTTCTACAGGGAAAAGCCAACTGTTAGTATTACTTAATTACAGCAACACGCATAACATAATTCTAAGGCTTACATTTTTCTTTGCCTTGGGGAAAACATAAAACTTGAAATTAATATCTCAGTTTAGATTGTTTTATATGTATTTGTTTTATGAATACGTGTGTATATGTGTGTATATCTTTCAAATGTGTGTTTAGTATGGTGGTTTCACAGTTTGATGAACTCTAGAGTGGGCTTTGAATGAACTAGAACCTTAGATCTCACGGGTTTTATTTTGTGTGTTTATTTTGTGAGCAGAAGAGAAAGGACTCAGAAATTTCCCTTGTTTCCTATCAGGAAGAAAGAAAGCTTCCTTTGGCTCATAAACAAATATTCCCAATTAGAGGTAATCTTATAAACAACTTTCGAGCTATTTAGAATTTGAATAAGTCAATGGATATTTAATTTTTAAAAAGCACATTTCAGTAAGTGAAAGTTGTTTCCATAGCAGTATTCGGGGTGAGCGGCGGGGTGGGGGAGGTGGCATGTGTGACTTTGCCTTTTAAGTTCTCTGATCAGACGGGACACTTTCAGACCTGTGCTTTCATAGCTCGGCTTTGTTCACAGTAGAATTATTTTGAACCCGAAGCGTGATCTCTGGCAATGCTGCTGTGGTTCCTGTAATGTGCGTTTTATAAGACCTGGTATTCTGCAATAAGCAGAAACTGCTCATGGATGAGGACTTTAATAACAAGGGGTCAAGTGCTATCAGGGTGCGTTGGCAGTCAGACTGTACGCCATTACGGAGTGTGTGTCATGGCTCTCCTCAGTCACCTTGTATGGTAATTCCCACAAAACACTTTGAGATCATTCTGTATGGTGTAGCTTTTACCCTGTACAGGAGAAGCACCCTTAACTTGACCCATTTAGTTTTTCTTTTTTCTTTTAAGCTCCTGTTATGGGCTTGGGATATTTGATTTTATCATTATGTTAAAAATGCTTTTGTAGGGCATACAAAATAAAGGAAAAATTAAGTCACTAATAACGCACCCCCCTTACTACCCCCTTTTATGTAACTTCGCTACTTAGATTGATGCAAGTTGATGTATTGGAGAATCACTAACAAAATTTAGTAGTATTTGCAAATAATTGTTGCTAATAATATTTTTTTGACTTTTTTATATTATGCAAATTATAATTGAAGAATTATGAAATTGACTAAGAGTTGACACTGCAATAGAAAAATAGGTAAAAATATAATGATTAATTTTTTGTTTTGCCTAGCAAACAAAAAAAATGTGTTTAGTGGGCAGTCTCATTACACATTGTTCTGAGGTGTTTTTTTTTGGTCTCACGAAGAGTGAAGCAGTTTTGTTCTTGAGAGATATTTGGCTGTCTCAGAGGTACAGAACGAGGGAGGGGTATTTCTTAAGGGCAAACACGTTGGCATTGAGGAAGCCTTCCTGGCGCTCTGGCTCCCGCCGGCTCCACCGCGGAAGGCACGCGGTCTGCGGGGACCGGGGACACAGACAGGCCCTGGGTGGGCCCCTCCAGGCCCACCGCCTCTGGCGCTCAGGCTTCCCCTTCTCCCAGGGAAGGTGGGGAAGCAGCGCAAGATAGGAAGAGGACCTAGGACTTAGCAGAAAACGTTAAGGTAGCTGAGAAAACCTCAGGGCGGAACGGGGACCCGGAGCAGGACCAGAAGTGCTCACACTCCCGCGCGTGAACTGACCCTCCCTGGCTGGTCACGTGCCTCTTTCAGAAGTTTTTCTTAGAAAAAGCCTCAATCGTCTTCGGAATAAACACGAGTGGGTCGTTCGCCCACCACCTGCCTCAACATCGGCGACATCCTGCCGTTCTCATTCCATCCGCCCCAGCCCCGCTCCACACCACCCTGAAACGTGACTATTTTTCGCAGCGTTTTGTTTTGTTTTTTGTTTTTAGATAAAATTCACATCTGTCGAAAGGCACAGATCTTACTGTACCCTCCTGACCTACGGTTCTACCGATCACAGTGAGAACATTTCCATCTCCCCAGGAAGTTCTCGGGTCCCTTCCCACTCAACACTTTTTCAGTGTCCGTCTCCTGACCCCACACGCAGCCTCCGTGGCCGCGTCTCTCCCCTCTGGTCAGCTTTGCCTGTTCCAGACGTTCACGGAAACCGAATCCTCACGTGGCGTGTCCCCTCTGTTTCTGCCTGTTTTCATGCAGTGTCATCTGTGAGACTGGTCGTCGTTACGCGGTATGGGTCGTTTACTCATATTTATGGATGAACAGTATTCATAGTACACATTCTTTTAAAAGTATATTAAGTATATTCTAAGCACTTGTCTGGGAACCTCGATTTCTGCATACATAAAATGAGGAGCTTAAAATCTGATGAAACTAATATTGTTTTTAGTTTTATTGTTTTATAATTATTACTTTCTTCCACGCTGTTATTATGGTGCTTGCAGAATTACACCTGCTAATGGTCCATTCTCAACTGTGCCTCTTCCAGCAAGACTTGATACTTGCTTCCTTAAGCATATTCCTCATAAGAGAAGGGCCTTTTGTTTCCTCATTAGAGATGACATATACGCGTGCGCGCACACACGCCCTTTGAAAGCTTTTGCACACAATGCCAGTTTATAAAACACATTTGTATTATCAGTATAATATTCATGAATCTCTGTTGCCTTTGTAAATAGTGATTCTTTCTCGACTTTATATGGTTCTTTCTCTACTCCATAGTAGAAACGTATGTGACAAGATGGGCGAGGAGGCAGCGAAGCCTCTTCATTTCTTCCTCATAAGCCAGACATCTGGGCTGGACAGGAGGCTAACACGAGTGTGCCACCGGTGTTCCTACAGCCCCATGACAGTCTCTGAGGGACTCCCCTGGCATGTCAGTTGGCAGTGGGGGGCTCAGTGCAAGGCTGTGTTCATTTATAAACTTGGTGCTACCGTGCTTTGTGAGATTTGAAGACAGAAGTTTTGAGGTGTCTCATGACACTTGAGGGAAGAAAAATAATTATTCGAACCTCAAAAAGCACAGTATTCCTATAATGTAGCCCCTTGACCCTAGCAGAACTTTGGAGATGTGTCTGTTGTGTGACAGGGACCATGCACAGAGGCGAAGTAGTTTCATAGACACAGCAGTGTGCAAAGGTGTTAAATCAATTCCATCCACCTTTTTATAAAATTTTATTCTGGAATGTTCTGCTCGCGTGTTTTCCACATCTAGGATGAATTGTTTTGTAAGTTTTCTGAGTTTGTAAGTTTTGTCTATTCTGCAGTTCGCCTCATGAGGATTAAAAGGACAGGGGGAGGTCTGTGGGGCTTCGCATCATTTCTGCCATAACTCTGGCCACCCCTCTGTCAGCGCGGGAGGAGTCCCTACTCAGAAGCACACAGCTCTTTCTCGGTAGGGTCGTGGTTGGCCCTCTGCGGGGTAAACAACTCTGGAAGACGAATGTCGAGGAGCCAAGCTGTGGCTTTCATTTTCTTATGAGGATTTCTAGAAGGAAAGCACGCCAGAATAAGAAAAGCAGCCTCTAGCTCTTTGGGGGAAAAAAGTGAATTAAAAATAAATCACTGTATTTTTTCTTGAGTCTATAAGGCCTGCAGTTAAGAAACTCACTATGTCAAGAAATTAACCTGATGTCTGAATTAGGCAGCCTGGTATCTTGGAAATGACTCTTAGATTTGAAGTCAGAAGACCTAGTTTTAGCTTTCGATGCTTGTGTGACCTGGGGCAGATTTCCAAGCATCAGTCTCTTTAACTGTATGTAATGCAGAGATGATAATGTTTACTTTTTCTTATTTAAAATTACAATTTTGTAGGTCAAGTAGGTCATGACTCTGGCCAAGGGAGGGACAGTTCCCAGAGAAAGGGCTGGGCAGACCACCCAATAGGTGACACTGTGACCCTTTAAAATCCCGCAGGTCCTCAGGTTGTGCTCATGGAGGCACCAGTTTGAAACCACAGCTCTAGTCCTACATCATCATCTTACAGATGGGGAGATTTAGCTCTTGATGTGCCATCACCTATATTCTGGCCATTTTGATGGAAATATCTAATAGTGAATATATATAATTCTTTTCTGATAACTTGCTGCAACTATCAGTTATAAGCCATATCCCTAATATACTAGTTTTCTTCTCCTCTTTGATCTGAGAGCAGCAATGCTTTGCATTTCAGTACTAGGCAATAAACCCTGGAGCAAGGGCTGAAGAGGTGGCCATGGGTGCACAGCAAGTAGACGCTAACTTGAAAATGGGAAGGCAGCTGGGCACAGTGAAGAAACCTGGCTTAGAATCAAAATACTTGGTTCTGAGTCACAGCTTACTAGGGGGGAGGTTCTATCAATTCCTGGGCCTCGATTTTGTTTTTCTACATAAAGATAAAAAGATCTATATTCCTGGGTCACTGTGATGAAGAAATAGGTATCCAGCGCCACAGCGCTTTGTAGACTGTAAAGCCATGTGCACAGGTGTGAGTGCCACGCCCAGTGCTTCTCAGACAGGCAGGACATTTCCAGTCAGACACATCTGCTTCAGGCTTTGCTCTGCATTTGGACAATTTTAAATTCTTTGGCCAGAACTAAATTCTTTGGTTCTTCCTCATTTGGGAAGTGGGGATAATAGTACCTTCCTGGCATGATCATATCTAAAAACAACACACGAAAGACATCTAGTGAATAGGAGCACAGTCTGACACGCCAGGCCCAGGTCTGAGCTGTGGCACTCGCCGGCTCCAGGACGCGGGGCACATCTGCGTGCCTCCCCTGGGCCATTTCTCTCATCTATAAATGGGGTGATGATGATGGCCTGCATCACAAGGTTGGTGTGAAGACTGAATGAGGATACATAGTGAGGGTGCTTCAAAGGGTACCCGATGCTTAGTGAATGTTGTCTTATTAGCGTCTGCTGCTGTTGCTAAGATTATCTTGAACAGGTCAGGTGCACATAAAGTATCTGCTTTGCTTAAAAAATGCCGTTGTTGTTATGAATTAGAGTTGATTTGACTGGTGGGATCTGATCCTATCTCTTCATTTAGTCATAACGGATATATATTCACAGGGTTAAGATGAAATTATAACTGGGGGGTATCAGACCGTGCTGGAAAGAATTAGGCAGAATTTTGCCCATGAGTGGGAAAGGCCGGTTTGGGTATGTCGAAGAGCCCAGGCTGGAATGTGATCTGCGAGTCTGGAGCAGGCTGCCCGCCGAGGATCAAACCGGGCACCAGGTTGTATTAGCGGTTGGGTATTTTAGGTATGAATAAAACCTAGACGAGAAAACTGTTCCAGAGCCAGGACAGCGATTCGTTCATATTTCCAGGCCCAAATGCAATGTCAGGCCTTTTATATGCACTCAGTAAGCGCTCGTTTATCTGAGCCGGCTGGCATCTTGTGTCCTGGTACAGCTCAGTTGGTCCCTATGCAACAAATGGAGTGTGACAGGGATGGAAATGGCTTGTGATGGAAGCTGGAAAGAAAGGAAAGCGGGTCTCTGACCACTGGGACTCACTGCGTCTGGCCTGCCTCTTATCTGGCACCCTTAATGGGCAGTGGGCTGAGCTGAGCGCTCACGTGACTGAGGGGTCAGAGTCCGGGGTACACAACCAGTTAGCAGTGATGGCACGTGGCCCTCTCTTCCTGAGTAAAACGCACAGACTTTGGGACTTGGGGTTTTTTTTGAAGGTAAGAAGGTAGCTTAAATATTTAAAAGAAAATAACTTCCTGGTCTACAGATCTGTGCGGATTGATGTTAGTGTGAGCTAGAATAAGAAAACCGTTGCAGCATAACAGTAACAAAACGTATATAAAGGACCAGAGGGTAAACGTTTTAGGCCTTGCGGGCTGGAAGGTCTCTAGGGCCTGTGGTCTCTAGAGCAGAGCCCCAGGACGATGTGGACAAAGCGTAGGCGAACCGAAGACCCCGCCTTTGCCCTCCTGTCACACTTGAGGAGGGTCTGCGACTGCTCTTCCTCCTGGTTTCAAGGTTTCTGGTTTTGCTCCTATCGGTCTAGCTCTGTCTTCTTGGATTTGACTTACTTCCTCCCTCTGGGCCTCATTTTCTTCATTTGTAAAATGAAGAACTGAGGAAAAGAGCTCTTCTAGTCCTAACAAACCATGATTCTGTTAGTGCCTATACTGTACTAGACAATCAAAGTTAATAAAGTTTATGCATCACAAAGTAAATATGTATGTCAGTCCCCAAGGGATGGGTAAGAGGACCCAGCACAGACGCCAAGCGTCTTTGGGACTTACCAAGCCCTCAGTCTGATGGTCCAATTCCACAGTTCCAAGATAGCCCTGGAACCCGGATGAGATGCGTCTCTGCATCTCTAAGGCATCCTGCTCTTTCTGCTTCGTGGTCTTCATCTCTCAGCCAATGAATATGATTATTTGTGGAGCCCATAGTATAGCTTCAGATTGGCACTAATGTTATGATACGGGTCTTTGATGCCCACATTTCTATACATGTATACTTTTATTTATATAGGATGTTCCTGTGATTGATTTTAAAAGGAGTTTGGAACATTAATAAAAAAGCACATTTGCGTTTTGTATCCCATTCCAGCATATATTGTGATTTTAACGTTCGCAAGTTCTGTAATACTGCTCCCTTTCAGAGGCGTCTCTAGGTGATGAACCCTTCCTTTTGGGTGTGGTCTGGACTTGGTGGCTCACTTGTGATAAGCAGAAAAAAGAGTAGGAATGGTGGATGCCACAATGGATATGAGGATTAGGTCATAAAGCTGCTGTGCCTTCCTCTCTGCTCTCTCTTGAATCACTCACCCTGGGGAAGCTAGCGGCCAGGCTGTGAGGACACTCAGGCCACCTTCTTGGCAGTAGCGGCTCCGGCCCAGTGCAGGCTTCGGGGGATGCCGCCCCAGCAGACAGCCAGGCCCCGTCGGCAGGAGAGCCTCTTCTGTCTAGGAACGCCGACCTACACTGCCCCCAGATTTCTGCCCCTAGAAAACAGTGTGAGATAATAAAAAGATGTTATCTTAAGATGCTGGGTTTGGGGATAATTTGTTACACAGCAATAGATAACTGATACAGTGATTCCGTTGACCTTTTTTTTTTGGCATTAAAATTATCTTTACTCAGCATTTTTGAACAGAAGTGAAGTTTGATAATTAATATGATTAATTATATAAATATCCTATGTGTTCTAGGTAATATAACTATATAAACATGCGTAATTATAGAAATGTAATTAATTTATTTTTCCTCTTGCACTTCATGTAGAACCAGTCACTAGGTGTTTTTCTCCCTTTTGCACAGTGGGTACATTCAGATGTCAATTTATCTGCTCCCCTCACCTCCAAAACAGAATTCTTTCTTCTTCATGTAATAATTGCTTTGAATCTCTAATTAGCATATATTTTGTTCTATTGTTTATCGTCCACACTTATTTCCAGATCTGCTTGCTTTCTAGACTCTGAGCTGTTCGAGGGCAGAGAGCATAAGAGGAATAACCACAGTCCTGCTGACACGCAGGATGAAATTATAACTGCACTGGAGATGTGAAAAATGTTTTGGATGAATGAATGAATGAATGAATGAATGAATGAAGGAATGAGTGAGTGAGCACAGTCGCCTGGAGCAGTGGCTTTGTAATCACAAATCTCCACATGTGCTAGTTTGGCAGCTTCCTCTCTGTATGCCTCCAGGGAACCAGGCATCTCTGGACAGAGACCAGAACGTGGCTCAGAGCTGTCCTCGCTGTGCCAGGTTTCACGAAGGCAGAGGTGTGCCGGGAACAGACACTGCTGCGAAGCCTCATGAATCAGACCACCATTAATGGAAAATTTCTGATAATTCGAGCAGAGGATGAGGTTCATGTTCATGTGTCCTTTTATGAAAATGGAATTACTGAAGGAAATACTATAGATTCATTTTACCTATGGATACGAATATAGGAAAGTAGATAGGCAAAATAAACTGACGATCATATACCAAAATTTCATATGCTTTTTGCAAATAAACCTTATTCGTTGAAGAAAATTTTCCAAATTGTTCTACTAGGTTAAACTAGATCAATTAATGTTTATATTTCAAAGGAATTTTCGAAACTTTTAAAGAGATCTCCCAAATTCAAATTTAATATAAATCAGACTAACAATTTCTTAATGGTTAAGATTTTGATTCTTGGAATGGAGTGAATGTGTACTCCGTTCTCACATTAATAGAGCAGTAACGGAGCTTGCGTTCTTATCGGTTTAAGTCAGTGGACAGCTGCGAGGGTACAGGAGGGAGCATGGGCTTGGTGAGCTGTGGAAGGCTTGTTTTGGAGCTGACCCAGCTACGGCCTGAGGGTGTGCAAAGCTCTGATCATCTCTGAGCCAGTGTCTTCATCTCTAAAATGGGGATCATACTTCAGTCCTGTGGCTCTTAGAATTGTTGTGAGGACCAAAAGGAGAGAGAACATGAATGCCTTTATTAAGCAATATAGCAATATGCATACACATGTTGGGTGTTTATCAAGAGCACATCTTAAAAAACAACAAATGCCTGTGTTCTTCCAGGCAAAATTTTAAGAAAAACGTTCTGTGTCCTCTTTAATAATTTCTCCCTTCTTTGTGTAAGAGAAAAGGAAAAAGATTTTTTTAATTATTGATTTAAGTTTATTAATTTTTTTATTTCGAAATATGGCGTGTGCAGTGCGAGGGGATGCCAGGGGCGCTGATACCGGGCTGTCTCGATGAGGAAGTGGATGACTGACTGTTTCTCCACGCATTCTTACTTTCACTTAAATCACGTATAAACTAAAATTCCAGTTAGGGACCTCCGAATTTGTAGTCATTTATTTAGACATACAGAAATTCTCAAATTTTTATCACGTCAAAAATCCTGTGGCAAATAATATATAGTATATGTTGATTTCTTGCTTTAACTAGGCTGTTGTATTTCTTTCAAAGGATAGCCATCTTGGCAATTTTCAACAATAAAATATTATGCTTTGAGTAACCAAATATTAACCTTAACCCCAGTTATGTTTTACAAGGATAAAAATAAATTACAGACTATGTATTATCTAAAAATATTATCTTTAAAAAGCTAGATTTCTTATTAAAATGATCTGTTATTTAAATTTCATTTCTATTTATGAAAAGAAATAGATTTTCTTAGCATAAGGAACAGTGACCAAAAACACATTTTACTTTTTTTTTTACTCTCGCTGCTTACAGTAGTGATTTTTAGTGATTTGTTCATTCAAGTTTCTGTGAAACATTTAAAACCATACATTTACCTGGACTCATTTGGTTAGCTGGGAAGGGTAACTTTCAAAATAGGTTTAAAAATATTTTGTGTCCAGGCGTGTAAAATTATGTACCCTGAAAAATGTTTATAATTGGTTAGCTATGCCTACATTTAACCACTTGTGTTCTCAAAATAGGAAACTGTTGGTGAAATGAAACTCAAACAACTTATAAATAATTTCGTCCATAGAGTTGACTTTTATTAAATTCATCTGTTAAGAAGTTCACATTAGACATTAGAATTAGTGGTTGACTGAGACTCCAAAGTATTTGGTGAAAAAATATACTCACTATTAACTATGGACTAACGAAATGAGATCAATATTTTAACTTGATCAATTAGCATGTTACTTTGTCTTTTAAAAAACGGTTATCTTTCTGGTTGCCTCAGTATAATTATTTAAATATGGTGACTGATTTCAATCAAAATTGATATACCTCTTACTTACACATCTTAAATTCAAACTATTAGTTAGGTACCCATCTTAAAACAATATAGCCAACAAAAATTTTCAAATGAAAGTGTGATCTCTCCGTGATATTGAATGAGGACTGTGATTCACAGAACAGTCAGCTATGAAAGAGATGTACCTGGGCTGGTTCACGCCAACACACCCTGGGAACCTACCCTGAACTTCTCACTTAAGAACATTAGAGTCCTTTGAAGTTTGCATGAACTTGGGACAAAGGCAATCTGCCGCAATTCTAATTGAAGTTAGTGGCTTTCACCTACACAGCCAATATGAGTTTAATGGATTTCGATATCACTTTGGGAGACCAAGCTCAAAAATCTTATAATGTTCTCATCTACCTTAAAAAAATGAGAAAAGGTGGTATAATATTAAAGGCATTTGTAAAATTAAAAAGAAACTTTATAATTTTATAATTTAATGAAAAGTATTAAGGCGATAATATATTTTGTGAAAAAATGAAAAAACACGTATTGCATATTAAATTGATTGAGATAGTGTTCCAAGAGTCCTTTTAATTGGCTCCAAAATAGTTGTTTGTATGGATAGCTAAATTCTCCAAACATTGTATGTTCGTTAAAAGAGTAACAGCTCTTAAACTTATACAAGTTACAGGAAAAGATAAAATAGGCTGACTTTCTAGGGAGGTATCAATTTTATGTCCTTGGAAGATATTCAGGGCCTGACTATTACTACTAAGAATAAATAACATTTATTAAGTACTAACTATGTAGCGGGGGCTGTTCTAAGCACTTTACATATATAGCCTTGGCTTATTGTTCTTAGCGATAATCTGTTAGAGATTGTGCTTGAGAATGGGTGGAAATAGATTACCTCCCAAGTCCCAAATCCTGTCCACTGCAGAGGTTTAGTGAGTCCACGATTTACTACCCAGTGCCTAATGAAAGAGAGGAAGTTGGGCTATAAGGATCAAAGTGGTTTTTTCGTATTCAAGGAGGCAAGATGCATAAAGCTGTCTGTGTTCCTTTGGGGTTAGCATATAATTTTAAAGAAAACTTGCTATATTCTTCCAGAAAGGTTCACATAAAGCACATACAGATTAGAAACACTTCTGCTGTTTCTTGCCATTTTTCAAGCCCTCTGTGAGCCCCCCCAAATAGTATTGAAGTCCCTTAATTCTTTTTAATATCTAACAAGATAACTATTGACTTATAATGAAGTAATATAAGCCCTAGCTGGTTATAAATTAACTCAAGGTAATAATCTTGTTTTTTTTAATTCTTATTTTCTTTTTCTTTTCTTTTTAACAGAGGCTCAGACCAATAGTGACAAATTTGATCTTAAAACGAGAAATCTAATTTCTTATTGAATGGGAAATAAAAACCTTTGAAAATATGTGCAGTCTTTTGAGAAAAGTATAACGGGGTCCTGCTTATGAAATGTTTAGAAAACACAAAGCAATTTACCTAACTGTTCTGTGCATTTAGGGAAAAAAGATAAATATGCTTAGATTTTGATGGTTAAAAGAAAAATGTCGAAACCCTATTTTCAAGTCTTGCAGAAGTAAAAGAATTTTGCAGTGATTTCTCCAGCTAATAAATGCCTGCTTTTCCATGCATCCTACTTTTACAGATTTCTGTCGAAATTTTATATGTAAATCTTCATTTTGCTTTGAACAGTCTTTTTTGTCTAACCTCTGTTGTTTCTTTACATGTACGGAATCCTTTCCCATAAATAGTCCTGAATTTTTCAAAATATTAATCCATGAGTATTTTCAGTTAAATTACAATAAAATTTACAAATATCATCTTAATTCCATGTCACTGCAGTGTGAGAGATCTGGGGACAAACTTGGGGTAAGACCGAAAGCATCATATACAGCCATTTTTTAGTTTTTTCTTTCTTTTTTTTTTTTTATTGAGGCTGTTTCTGTCTACTATTAATTATACTGCATATATTCTTCTGATTCAATTCCAAGTAATGATGCTGACCTAATTTGAATTAGAAAAAAAAAAATAAAGATTTTTTTTCCTTTTTTTAAATGAGGGGATCCAAGTGTAGGGTGAGGGAAATAGTTAATCTACAATGTCCAGTCTTGAGATAAATATTTTTAAAAACTTTTTCCAATTTAGATACATATTGGGATTCTTGGAACTTTGGGAACTGGAATATCTTTTCAACTAACTACAAGGACAGATAACTGCAATGCCTTATGTAAGTTTTAAAAGGTCATGTAATAAATTTTAAAAAAATTCTTGAAGATACTATATTTTAGGCTCGTTTATTTTATGTGTGTATATGTATACAGTGTTGGATCTAAAAACTAAAACTAAAAGCTTTAGCCTTTACTTCTAATCTTCATTCCCTCTTTGATAGAATTAGCCCAAATTGACTAAGAGTTAGATTCAGCTCACTCAAGCTGAACTCTGCCTGGGGGCGTAGAGGCCAGGAGAGGAAGTTCTTCATCTCTTTCTCAGAGGTGTGGTGCTGTTTACTTTGGAAAGAAAAGATACAAGTATCTCTTAAAGTGGATTAGACATGGCAAGACAAGATGATACATTTGCACTCCAAACTCTCAAGCAGCTGTGAGAATGCCTTATGTGTGAAATTTCTTACCTTCTTAAAAATCTTGATAGAGTTGTAGCTAAGCTCTTAACAGTCAAAAACAAACTGCCAATGAAGTTTATTTTCTTTTTTGCTGAGTTTTCTGGACCATTGTTCCGCTCGAGGGGCCCTGTTTGTTAGTTTTGGCTCACGGACTTCTCTTCCTTCAGGATAAGCTCTCCTTAGGCACTTGTACACCTCGGTACTCAGGGCTGCCTGACAGTTTATTCACAGCCCCTGCTAAAGCATAATTCAGCTGCGTGACTTCCTGTCTCAGAGGAGGGGGTGCCGACAAGGGAGTTTGTATCTGTAATGTAAATATATAGTTGATTTTGTGAAAAACTGGAACATTTTTGTTTGTTCTCAT
>NW_006443225.1:13781955-13809356 GCF_000325575.1 Pteropus alecto | reverse complement strand
AGCTGGCTTTCAGCCTCTTTCTTTTTTTTACTGTGACTTGGACACTGATCTGATTTTCTGCTTTCATGGCCCCTTTTTTTAAAAAAAAATGTAAAATATTTAATTCAACATTAACTGTGCTTACAAGCTACATAGCAGAATAAAATCACATTACAAACATTGTAGTATTAGATTTTATCACCATTTATTTCTTCTAGCCCGTCCAGGGATTTCTTCATGTTCAGTAGAACTAATTTGCAGTCAGACATCGAGGTCTTCTAGAAGGCCAGCAGGCTCCAGAAATTAATTTATCCAAATAACCGATCCCTCCTAGGCCAACCTTAGAGGGACACCAAAATGGCCTGAGAAGGCAGAGCCTCCTTTTGAAGTCTGGAATGTTTTGACTGACTTGAAACAGGCGGCTGGAATGAAAGGATAATTTTCAGTGACCCAGGGGATTTTTTTTTGCCATTTTCAAATATTAGGTAAAACAAAGAGAAATTGCTTGCTCTAATTTAGAAAGACTTAGTAATCAGGAAGGCAACCAGACTGAGAATAATGTTCCAAGGTATATAGCAGAAGCTTATTTACTAAACATAGACTGCAGGCAAAATCAAAATTATCATACCCTTAAAAAAGCTTAGAGGGGATATGTTTTAGTCAACATATCTATATTTTCATCCCGTATACCTGAATGATTTTCTTAGGATTAAAAAAAAGAGAGAGAGAGAAAGTCAATTGCCTTGATTTATTGCCATCTAAAAACATTGCTATATTTTAATATTAAATTATTCAACAAACAAGAGATTGTAATTTAAAATAGCCTACTATTATACTAAATTAGTTGACTAGAAACTCTGAGTTGATATTTCATATTTGGCTAATTTTCAAAAAATTTAATAGATTTTAAGGCCCTAGATCTTTAAAGCTAAGTGTTATAGAATACACTTAGCGTTAGGAATCTATTCCTAAAGGAATTTATTCCTTATACTATAAATTAATATTCATTGTCACAGAAAAAAATTACCCTTTCTGTTTTTAGTGAGGAAAATGAACTAAAAATTGGAATTGGTAACCAAGCAACTGCCGTTAAGGCAGAAATAGGAAATGCTCCTTTTTTACACAATATGTTCCATATCACCTAAAGTGTAATTATGCACTTACACAGTATACTTAGGAAATAAGGATTAAATAATACTTGTAATTTAAGCGTTCTGGATGATAGTAGATGCCAACCGACTATGAATTTAGGCTTTGTACTTTACAGTTTTGGAGAATTATAATTTATGTCCTGATGAGTCCACAAGAATGCCAATCCTGTTGTTGATGATTAGTCATTCTTTAATTGGTGAACTATGTTCTGATTTAATTTAAATTAAAAAGAAATTGTAATTTTCTTTTGAGTTGTCGTCAGGTGTGCTTGCATGTTTTGCACGAGGTTGACGGGTGCTTTCTCTTCTCCTTGCTGAAGTTGTCAAACCTTATTTCTCTAAGTTTCATCTTTAATTTTTGTACCAGTTTTCCATTTAATCGGTTGCCATTACCAAGCCAAAATATCTGGTAAATATAAGAAAAACCGCTGAGGACAGTGTTCTTCTAGCGAGAAGTGACACATTAGTCCTAGGTGTTACAGAGAGCAAGCAAATAGCATTGTCCGTTCACCTTTTCATCATCTTTAAGTTCTTCTTTTACCTACTCGAATTCTGAGTAAAAGCTGTCAGCCCTTCAATAGTCGTGGGGAAAGAAGGCATAGAGAGGTGTAAGAAAAAGTTGCCCGGGGTCAGCACTGTTGATGCATTTAGTAGGGAATGTGAGTTAAGCCATCTTTGGTAATAGAACCAAGACCCGATATGCGTCCACGGTAGAGATTTGAGAAACGTGTGAGCTGAGAATGTGAGAACTCAACTGGAGATAACCGTCGCTCGCACCAGTGGACTCTGGAGGACGTCTGCCGATCCGGTGAGCCGCGGCAGGAAAATGGGATTTCTAATTTTTAATCTCATCCTTTTAAAAAGCATATATTTTATGTAGACTTTACATGTAATATATTAGTAAAGCACTATTTGTATATAATGAACAGATACACGTGTGCTCAATTTTTCTTTACTGATGAGGAATTAATGTCCAAAAAGCATTTGGAAATGGCTAGTTTCGACAATAGCTTTATGTGCTTTTTCCTGCATATTTTCCGTTAGGAATCGGCGATTGTATATGTTGATCAGGAATGTTAGTAGTCGAAATGTGAAATTCCATACTCATGATTAATAAATGCATATAGATATTTTCATTTCGAAGATGTATGTTTTGTATTTTCCTCTTTGTTCTGCACAAAATATCTCATTGGGGCTTGACCATCTTTTCTCTTTAAAAAGTAATATTAGTTCTTTGCTTAAAATCACTGTAATGCGAGTGTATGTCATTACATACGTGTTATCTTATGTTTACACATAATATGGAACTTTGGGTAAAAGGTAGCTGATCTTTTCTTTGAAATTATGTTAATGAACTTTGTGAAAACTTCTTTTTCTCAGTATTTGTAGGTTCATCATTTCTTGCTGTTTGAAATTACTGTACATTTGACCTCTGGATAAGTCACACTGTGGTTACTTGGTAACAGAAGGCTTAGTGAGGATGGGGTGCTTTTATCTAAAAGATTTTCTTGCAGGAGAAGAATTCACATCAATATGTTTAACTGCAAATGACAGAGGGTAATGACTTCAGTTTCGGACGTTTTGAATCCGAGAGGTTTAGGAGGTATGCAGGTGATTTCTGTAGAAAATTGAAAATTTGGATATGGGTTTTCATAGTGGACTGGCCTGAAAGTGTAGATTTGAGGGCCATTAGCAAGTGGATGCTACTGAAGCTGATGCGTGAGGTAACCCAGGATAGGTGTGTCGAGGGGAAAAAAAGACCTAACAAGAGAAGATTTAGGGGGATGTCAGAGGCAGGGAGAGGATGAGGGGCCAGCTGAGGTGCAGTTGGAGAGACAGATGAACCAGAGATAGTGAGACAGCTCCCAGCAGAGGAATGGGTCATGGTGCCAGGTTCCTTTGAGGAATTAAGTCAGGTGAGCATTAAAGGTTGGACACCATTAGTCCTAGCAGTCTGAGTGGGATGGTGAAGGGTGGAGTCCGGATCGTTTGAGTGGATCAGTAAATGGGAACTGAGGCACAGGATATACAGTGTAGAGATTCAGCCACCATTACTAGAAGCTGGGCTGAGAAGAAGCCGTTAGGTAGAGGGAGATGAAGGACCGAAGGAAGGCTTTTGGAGGAGAAGGTGTTCATGCAAGGGAGTCCATGGAAAGCCCACCCTTCCTCCTCCGATCCTAACCCCCCCTAACATTGCACCGCCTCGCACACACCCCCTCTTCAGAGAGTACGACATTGCAGGGAGTAGGAGAAGCATAAAGCTGTATTTTTGGCCATAAGATATTTATATTTGCGTAGTAGCAAATAGTCATTTATGTGAACTGGTGAGGATCAGCTGTACTAACTCTCGTTGGTCTAAAAGCCATACTTTCCGCTGGCTTCACATATTCTGTGCCCACTTCTCTGCCGGGCAAAGCCTCCTCCTCCCGTTCTGAAGTCAGAGTGACTCCCATGTGAAGTCCACTCTGTTGACTCGCCCTAGTTGTCTTCTCTCTTCTGTGATCCTTGAAGAGCTCTGCTGTGGTCTTTAGAAGGTTAATTTACAACTATGTGTGCATCACTCTTCTGGTGAACTGGGAATTCTCAGGGGAGCTCTCTGTCTTGTCTCTTAATCACTAGCCTGTCACATCGCCTGGCATTTAGTGGCTGCTCAATCATTATTGCTTGAATGAATGAATGAATGAATGAATGAAGAGGGACAGGATAAAAGACAACTATAAGCATTTGGAGAGACACCAAAAAACTGTTTTTGTGACTATAGGTTATTTATATTCATTATACTCATCTATGTGTAACTGGCCAGTGACCTAACTTGATCTATAAAGAAGGGATAATTATTACAGTTAATTGAGATGATGTTTACATATCATGACCCCTGTTTATTCAAAGTAGGAATATGCTTAATTTATTAATCCCATTCATTCAAGAAGTATATTTGTGTAGGTTTTATATGATATGTCATATCAAAGTAGAGATATACTAGCCATTATAGTCACTACTTGCCAAGTAAGAGAAAATAAATTAGAACTTCAAAAGGAAGTTTGAATTGCAAAGTGTCTTGTTGGGAGTATTAAGAATATACAATTGTAGTTTTTAATAGAGACTGTAACGTTCAGTGGACTACTGTTGAAAAGTTTCGTTTGCTTTTACTTCTTCTCTTTATAATGGTTGCTCCGATTGCAAAAGAATCTTCAAAGTAAGTGGAATGCAAATTAGTGTACAAAAAGACTTGAGTTAAGAAATGCTTAACATAATTTTCTGTGTTTCCCCTCATTTATTCTAACAATACTAGACTTGGCACTTTTCTGTCATGACGATGCCCTGATATGAACTGAATCAGCAGTAAAAATGTGCAAACATAATTAATTAGCTTATTCTTTTGATGTTGTTCAGATTCAACTTGATTTTGAGCTTGTGGTTAAGTTTCACAGAGCCAGAAACTGAACACTTTATTTATTATAAAAGGATAATGCGATTAATTTCTTTTAGAGTTAGGGTTAAGAAATGGGGAAGCAGACAATTAAAGAGGAAGAGCATGGCTTTGAGGTCATGTGACTTGGGTTCTCATTCGGACATTGTCGCTAACTGACAGTGCGACCCACATCAAGTTACTTACCTGGCCTTCCTCATCTGAAAATATGAGCTAATGAAGCGTCATGGAGTTACAAGAAATCCATGATCCAGTGCTTGACATGTGGTCACCACCCACTAACACTGGGCTCCCTTTCTTTCAAGACAATTTCATTATTTCTTTTACTGGACACTAAAAATACGTAACTTCTTTCGTTTTTATCTTGCCACCAGGAAGGAATATTAGAGACAAATTAAGTACTAATTATTGTGAGTCGTCTTATCTAGATCTTAGTATAGTTATCTACTTTTTGTCTTCTTTATTAATTTTTATATCTTTAAGTTTTCTTAAAAGGCTGTGCTATTTCTATACAAATAGTACCTTGAAAATAAAATTTGAAAAGAAAACCACCTCAAACCCTACTACTAAGAAATAACCATTGATAATATTATATACATGTCATCCCAGACTTTTCTTGATGCATATATACAGATAGAAAATAATTTTATAAAAGTTGGATCATTGTATTTAATTCTGTTTTATTTGAAAAGAAAAAAAGAAACTGAAGTAAGCTAAAGAATTGCTGAACTCAAGGAAGATGTTATTTTTACAAAAAAAAAATTAATTTATAAAAGACAATCTCAAGAGAAAAAGATTAATATGAAACTACCAAGTAAGTTATTTTTTAACTATACATATCAATTTCAGACAGGCCGTTGATTTTTTGTTGTTTAACCTGAGGAAATTAGTCCACTTCTCACTTCTTTTTTCCCATCTGACCATTTTTGTTATTCTTTTGACATTATCAAGGTTTATAACATTCTGTTAGGAAAATTCTAATCGTTTGTTTAATCTCAAATACAAAATACTTGTTACTGTTTCAGTTAACCCAGTGTTTATGACCATTCTTTTGTTTGTTTTGAAATTTTTAGTAGAGGAATTTTTCAAGAAGGGCTCATGCGTTGTTCTGCTCCCTGATTTTATGGAAGTTTGAGAATGTCCGTATTGCCTTCACACTTAAAAGGCAACTTGAAAGTATTCAAGATTATTGGGGTTCATTTTTTTTCCCCTGAACTTTTTAGACAACACACTGTCTTCTTTTATTGCATACTACTGTAGGGAATAATACGATGGACTTCATCTTTCTACCTTGTGGCTAGATTCTTTTCTTCTTATATATCTTTATAGTCTTTCTTTGTCCTTGAAGTTTAATAACAACGTATGTTTGTGAATTGATTTTTCTATATTACTATTTTTCATTTTTTTGTGGTACATAATGTGTTTTTTAAATATATATTTACTAGAAAAACTTGATCATTGTTACCTGAGATCAGTGTGCCCTTTTTATTGAAAATTTCAAGTATACATTTCAGGAAAGATTTGTTTCCTTATATAAGTTCCTTCAGGGTACTTATTATGCATATGTCACATATCTTTTATCTGTCCTTCATATGTTTTCTACAAAATTTGTTTTTGATTCTTTTCCATTTTGTTTTGAATGATTTTCTTCAGCTTCTCTTTGGTGTTCCTGTTTAACTTATATTTATCCCATTTATTGTTGCTTTTTGTGTGGCTTTTATCTTTGTAACGTTTCTAGTCTTCTTTTCTGCTTCTTTCCGGAGTGCTGCCTGATCACTTTTTATCAGTTTTTCTTGTTTTATATTGTCTTGCTTGAGCTCTTTTTTTTTCTCTTTAAGAGTTCATATGTTCGATAATTTATTTAACGCTTTTTTGGTAAACTCTTTTTTCACACTCCCCGTGTGATGTCCCTTGTGACATATAGCTCTGGGCTGTTGGGCACCTTTCTGAAATTCAGGTTTGAACAAGAACGAGCCACTCTGAAGGAGTACCAGGGAAGCCCACGGTTTCCCCGATCAGCTGGGTTGGCGTCGCACAAAATGTACGCTCTCTTACATTCAGTGACGATACTTAAAATTTACGTGGCACCTTCCAGATTAAGGGTGCTTTCTTATGGGTCATTTGATCCTGACAACAAAATGCAGATAGACAGGACTATTAGCTGCTTTTGTACAGTGGAGCGATCTGGATTGCTGCGGAGTGACTGAGTCTTGCTCACGGCGACCGGGCTGGTGAACCAGGCTGGGACAAGGGAGACGGTACCTTGTCCTCTGGTTTCTAGTTTGGTGGTGTTCGCTCCCTCTCACTTAGTTCCTTATGTAGGTGGGAAGAAGAGAAGGTTATTGTATTAGTTGCATAAATTCTCCCAATTTTTTATGTAATCCTGAGGCTCGATTCATACATGACAATAAAAACAACAGCAACAGCATGTTTTAAGCAACAGCATAGGACATGGCGCTTCTGGGAGGTTTAATGGCTTCGTGAATGACCCCCCATCACCCCATCTCCCCACGTGCACCTTCGTGCTTTGGCACAATCCGTGTTCTGACCGACGCTGACCACTCTGCTTGGAATGTCCTGCTGGTCTCACCTTCACCCCTATAGATTTCTTTCTGGAGCTGATTTCTACTCATAAAAACAAATAGAACAACGAAATCTCAACTTAAGCATTATTTCTTTGGAGAGGATATTCTGTCCTCACCCGAAGGTCTGCGCATTTCGACCGTGGTCTTGTCCCCTGGCTGTGCAGAGGCTGGAATAACGCTCGTCTCTTCTCCATGCCTTTAGGTCCCTTCGGGCCAGGGACCGCGTCTGATATGGGCTCTTTATTGCCTGCATCTCGCAGTGATGCTGGAGTAATGTGGGTGCTCAGAGGGCATTACCGAAGAGAAGAATGGATGAACAAACAGCTTCAGTCTTGGTGGGGACATGCGAAGGTTTCTCAATAGGTCATTTGCGCTGGCAGTTTCTTTAGCCCCATGAATCTGGCTGTTATGCACAGGGCAGTTCACAGAGACTAAGTGAGGAAGACTCCTTAGGAGACTCTCACGGTAGTAGGTGAGATCTAAAGATGAATTCCATGTCCTCTTCGAAGACATCGAAGCAGTAAGAACAAAGAGAAAGGAATAGATGTAAGAAGTACTACGAAGAAGGAATAGCGGCTCTCCAGGAGTGACTGACAGCATCTTAGCCCACACGGTTCTTTGGCCTGAGAAGCGCTTTCTCTCCTCTTCACGTATTTAAATTTAAATTTTATCTATCCTTTATGCCCAGTTAAAAGCCTCGTCATCCGTCAGCTTTTGCCATGATTACACTGCAAACTGAACACGCCGTGGCTTCCAGCAGCACACATAGTCTCGTGTCATGTGTCTGCGGATTGACTGTGGTCCCACCGACTGAGGCCGGGCTCGGCTGGGCTGCCCTGTCTCAGGCCGCGGGTCAGCTGTGTTGGTTCTAGGCTGGCTTTGGTTCAGGTTTGCTCCGGAAGTCTCTCGTCATCTGATAACAGCCCAAGTTCACAAGCAGGCACGCTTAAAGCTTCTGCTGGCGTCACACCTACTGACAGCCTATTGTCCAAAGAAAGTCACATGGTCAAGCCCAACTTTAAGGACACAAAACTGCATTTTATTATTCATTAAAACAATAAATATTTTCTTGCGAGAGAGTGGGATAGCGCGTAATTACAGAACAACAATCCAATATATCATGCCGCCTTCCCTGTGGTTCTCCAGATAGAGACATTTCTTTTGGTTCTGAATGGTCACGGCAGCCTTTTCGTACATAACACTTTGTACTATTAAAGATTAACTCTTTGAGGCAAAAAGTGATTTATGCTCTTTAAGAAACAGGACAAAGTACCCTCCAATGGAGCGGATTCAAGCGCACAGCAAAAATGTTGTTCATTTAAACCTCCTCTAAGTATATTTTTGGGAGAAAAAAATGACAATCTATTTGTAGACAGTCATAGCACATTTGTAGACACAGCCTTCGTAATTCATGTAGAGCTACTTTCTTTTTCTATTCTGTCGACTCACATGGGGCGAGACGCTGAACTTTACACTAACTGTACGGGAAGCCGTTTGCGCTGAAGTTCACTCAGAGCAGTATAGCCCAGGGCCAAATGGTTCGTTTTCTCGTTAGGGAGATTCTGAAATTCCCGCCAGACAGGCAACTTTTTAGAGATAGTTTCCTTCCTACTTAAGCGTACTTTCTAAAGTAACTTTATTAAGCAACAACCTACCAACTTTTTTTTTTTTTTTAGTATGAAGGTACTTTCTAAATTAAATAATTTATTGCACCAATTATAAAAAGTTGACCTTATGTGAAGGAATAATGGCATTGAAGAAAGGGTTTTTCTTCTTCTTTTTTTTAAAAATAAAATATTTATGAAGTTGTGTGATTTAGGCTACTTCCATAAAAATGATATAACTGCTTGCTTTAAGAAGCCAAACAAAATAAACACGGGAAATATGGTGTAGTAATATATTTTGGCCGCCTTGGTTAGTGCAGTAGACTAAGGTGACAAAAAGGATTTTCTCTGGATAACCTGAAACAGTGCTCTTTTGAAAAGCCAGTTTGTCCTGGTGAGCTCTGTCTATCTGTAGCGTCACCGAAGACCTGAGGAAGAGTTTGGAGAATAAGTTTTTCTGTATAATGGAGAGAGATGTGACTCCAGACTATGGGGGAGGTGCAGAGGCAGAACTAAAGTCAGCAGAAGAACAGGTCACGCACTTCAGGGGCAAAGCCGCACCGGGGGGAAGGCTGCTGGGGTGGATCATGGCGCGGACCCCCAGCAAGCCACGGTCGGATGAACTGATGCGGTTGGCCGAAGACTTGTAAGGCTACAATGAATTCATATTTACCGTTTCATTTTGACTTACGAGATGAACTGATACGGTTGGCCAAAGACTTGTAAGACTACAATGAATTCATATTTACCGTTTTATTTTGACTTACAAGACATCAGATATATGAACGTCAGTGTTTTGATGTTGGGCTAAGGCTTCTCTCTTTTGAAGATGGACCCAGGTTTAGAACTCAGAATCCTCCTTTCTCGCTCTCTAGGCCACACGATATAATTTATATTCTTATTCTTCATCTCTGTACAAAAGATAGCTCACTGTACACATCGGTCGGGGCCTTGCTTTTCGAATTCACCAATCCTTGGGTATCATTCCATGCCAGTGCACAGAGGGCTGCTTTGTTCTTTCATATTGCATAGTACTTCATTGAATGGGTGTTTGGAGGTTTTCTAATCTTTTGCTATTACAGACAATGCTGTGTGAATCACCTTAAAGATAAGTTATTTTGCATGTGCACATTAACATATGTAAGATAAATTCCCAGGAGCGGGATTGCTGCATCAAAGGGTGTGTGCATTTCTAATTTTTTTTATAGCCAGGGCAGGGTTGCGCTCAATAGGTCTTGTAACTGTTGCCACTTCACCAGCAGTGTCCTGGCCTGCCCGTGGTTCCCACTGCTTTGCCCAGAGAGCATAGTATCAAACTTAAACTTTTGGCAGTCTGAGAGGGGAAAACTTGTAAAACTCTCCATGTGGTTTTAACGTGCATTTCTCTTATTAGGAAAAGCGCTATGCATAGTTATTAAGCGCACTCACTCTGGAGCCCAGCTGTGTGGGTTTAACTTTGGGCCCTGCCGTGTACTAGCTCTGTGATCTTGGGCAAACTTCTTTGCTTCTGGGTGCCTCCAGGTCCTCCGCATGTATTGCAGAGAGTATCGGCTACCTCAGAGGATTACTTTAGTAATTAAATATGTTAACATATGTAAGGAGCTAGACTGGTATCTGGCACACAGTGTGTTTTGGCTATTATTATTGTTTTTGGTATTAGTGGAGCTGAACATCTCTTTATGTGCTTTTGAGTCAGTTACCGTCCCTTTTCTATGAATTTTTATCCTTTCTCTATCCGTTTTCTACTATTTGTTGGTCTTTCTCTTATGGATTTTTATGAGCTTTTAATATGTTAAGATTAGCCCTTTATATATAATCTGTAAATATTTTTGCACACTCTGTTGCTTGTTTTTTATTTTTGCCTATGGTATTTTGTCATGCCCACTTTTGAAATTTATGCAATTATCAATCTTTACTTCCATGGTTTTAGAATTTGCTTTATAGTCAGAGAAGCCTTTCCAACTTTAGGTTATAAAGCAATTCTCCACAGTGTTTTTCTCTAGTGATTTTATGATTTCATATTTTTACATTTGAATCTTTAATGCACTTGGAATTTCTGCTGGTTTCTGTTTACGGAGAATATTTTAATTTGCTTTTATCAAAGATCTTTTTTTCAAAGCACTTAGATTAGTTTTCAAACAATAATGACGACAGACTCTTTTTACACACAGAGTGCATTTCATGTAATTTAATTAAAATTGCAAAATTGCAATAACCATTGTAATAGGCAGATGTAGGTTTGAGAAGAAATACTGATGATATATGCCTTCCAATTGCAGTAAGGACAAGGATGTACGTTATGTCTCACAGGCAGGAAAAGAATACTTCGAGGTAAAGAATACTGAGACAAAAAACAAACAAACAAACAAACAAAACCAGGGCCACCCTGTCTAGTGAATTTACAAATGAAATGGAGCCTTGAACTGGTACTTCTAAAGGCTGGCCTTCTTTGCAAACCTTTGCAAGTCAACTTTTCCCCTTTTCTAAATGCTTTTGCTGTCAGTTTTTCTTTGGCATACCTAATTATGGTGGCGGGGTTCTGATGCTCTGTGTGGAAGTAAGTGAAGACTCCATTTCTTCACTCTCTGTATTTTAATACAAAATAATTGAAATGGAAGTGGGGGATGGGTAATAAAGCTGACTATGCAAATGAACTGAGGGACCAGTATTTCAGGAAGGAGCTGGCTGGATTCTCCAAGCTGGCCGTGGCTCTTGCAGCACCCACAAAAATCTGTTAGATCAGAAAATTATGGAATGCAGAGGATGGCAAACTCGGCCACTGTAAAAGCATTCCGAAACTTCACAGTCTTTGTGGACACTGAGGGGAGAACATGGCTTCTCCTACATGGGTGGTCACCCCAACGGTCACCTATTCCTGTCACAAGATGCTAAGGAATGAAAAATGAAGAAATTTAATAAAAGTGTTTTTGTTGCTGTTGTTACTTCTAAATACAAGATTTGTGTATTGATTAAGACTTATTCTTCAAGCAACAGAAAAAATGCATTGCAGTTTACTCATTCATAGAGTCCCCAGAGTCAGAGCCGACTTGAGGTCACGTAACACACACACGCTCTCAGATTTATTGAGCCAGTGGTTCTCAACCTTGACTCTAAACCAGAATCACCTAGGGCCTGGGCACGACTGCAGACCTAGTGATCCTGATGCACCGCCAGCGTTGAGAACCAATGCATTAATTTTTTCTTAATTTTATTTTTGCACGAAATGCCATCGTGAAAGACAAAAATCAGGGTTTCTTAAAATGAGGTCTTTGGTCCACCTGTGTCAGCATTACCTCTTTTGTTAAAAGGAAGACTTAGAAGACTTAGGGACTCAACCCCAGATTTACCAAAACAGAATATCTGGAGATGAAGGCCAGAAGTCTGCATTAATTAATTAGCATTAATCAATTACTATTAGTGAGCATCCAGGTGATCTTGATGTGCAGTAAAGTTCGAGAACTGATATAAGTAGGTCCTGGAATGTTTGAAACTAACAAAATCCAATGAACTTTATGATTATGAAGATGTGTTAAATCTGAATAAGTTTTAGATCTACTTTATTAGAGATTTAAAATGTATGTAAACTTAAATGTGAGTTTCAGTAGTAAAAATATACATCAAAGATAGAAAAATGGAAAATTGGGTAGGAAGTTTATAAAGAAAGTTGGTAGCCATCTTAAAATGGAGCTCAAAAAAAAAAATCTAAATAGTATACCTGTATTAGACATATTTTAAAATTCACTTGATTTACAGATTTGAAACTTTTTCTTAATGACTTGGTTAAAACTCACAATTAAATGCAAGCTGTGCACCACCAAAATCTCTCTATAATCAGTAATTCAGTTAGTGATTCTATTTCTCCAGAGTTCCCTTTTTCATTTTAAATTCAAGTTCTTAAAAGGTATAGTAAATTCAAATGTGATCTGTACTATTTGTCTCTTAACCAGAAAGAGATGCAGGGTGAAATAAACACTTTAACACATTTGCCTCCTAAACTATAATTTTATAAAAGTAAATAGATAAAAAAAAAAAAACATTTAAACAAAGAAGTGATCATGTTACCTAAACACTATTGATATAATTTAGGCGCCTCTTATTCCGTGGCATAGCTGAGATGCGGCCACCAGTAGGACCCCTGCAAAGCAGTAGTTAAGCGCACGGGCTGGAGTTAGAGGCACCTGGGTTCGAGTCCAGATTTCGTCATGGTTTGTGGGGACATCGGATGCACGTCTAACCCTCAGCAATGGCAGTCTTCTGTTATAGAAGTAGTATTCCTAGTATCAGATTAGCACCAAGTTTCGTGTAATGTATATAAGTATGTTTATTCTGACAATGGCGTCGTATTAGAGTTCTCCAGACAAACAGAACCAGTAGGGTGTACGTGTGCATGTGTTTATGCACGTGTGTGTGTGTGTGTGTGTGTGTATTTATATCTCCTGAATACCAGCTGGTGTCTCAGGAAAGCCAGGGGTTTAATCCAGTCCAAAGTCCTGAGTCCAAAGGCCAGAAAACCAGGGGAGCCAGTGCTATACGCCCCAGTCCGAAGGCAGTAGAGGACAACATGAGATGTCCCAGCTCAACAGTGAGGCAGGAAAAGGGACGGATTCCTCCTCCCCTCACTTTTTGTGCTATTCAGGTCCTCGGTGGATCAAATGATGCTCAACCACTTTGGCGATGGCAGTTTACAGAGTGCTGATTCAAGTGCTGATCGCATCCAGAAACACCCTCACAGGCACACTCAGAAATAATGTTTAATCTGGGCACGTCGCGGCCTGTCAAGTTGACACGTAAAGTCAACCATCACAGCATCAAGGATTACTTTGTAAAAGAATGTGTTTCTGTAGTTCCAGTATGTAGATCTCAAAGACAAATCTATATTCTGGCCTTCCCATCTTTATTTGGGAGCACTGAAAACTACCTCTTCCACTTTGAATACTGTCTGTCGATTTAAACTGTTAAACCATTTTTACAGATTTATTAAATGTTTTTTGAGGCTACTGTGAGCCAGGGCCCCAGCGCTAGTCACTGAGTATGTAGAGATGAATGAAATCCCTGACCTCCAAGAGTGTATTTTCTTGTTGGAAAGAAATGTATGTGTAGAAGAAATTACAACTCCACCTCATAAGTATTATAGTGAAGGTAATAGTTAACCGATTACCAAGTTTATTAGAAAATAATACCTTTTTATATTTTGAGGAGGAGGGAACAGAACCCTCCTAATAAAATGCCCTGTATCCTTGGAAGCTAGTGATGATATCTACTCAGCTAAATGAAGGCGAGTGGATGAGTTTAACCAGATGCTTTTATGAAGAGGCAAGATTACAGAAAAGCTCTAGACCAGGGGTTAGAGGGCTGGGCAGTGGTCTGAGCTGTTACTGGGCACCTGTTTGAGTTACACCAATCTCTTACTCTCCACGCTTGAGGCTCTTTACCAGTGAAGCACTAAGTTCTAAGTCATACCCTATAATTTTATCAAGTGACTATTGTTGCCAGATAAAATGCAGGATGTCTAGTTAAAATTTAATTTGAGATAAACAACAGATAATGTTTTTTTGATAGAAGTATGTCCCAAATGTTTTATTGGACATATGTCTACTAAAAATTATTCATTTTTATCTGAAACCAAAATTTAACTGGGCATCCTATATTTTTATTTGCTAACTCCGGTGACCGTACAAGTGACTCTGCATGGATTAGAATGACTAAATTCTAGCCCTGCCAGTATAGGTGATGAGAACTAAAAATCCACAGTGTTTCTTTCCCTGTAAAAGTAATATGTGGAGCACAAGAAAAATAATGAGAAAGAAAACTCTGAAAGCCAGGTGTTGAGATAAGATACGGAATAGAAAGTCATCACACAGCTTAGCTCACAGATCTGTCCTTCCAGTGTTTGAGTCTTTTCATATCATCCAGTCTAATGGAATGTCAAGGGGGAGAGGAATAATCCAGTGTTGAATTATTTGGCGATGCCAATGATGGAAGTTTTTTGAGAAATATATTTTAAAAATCTTTTCGTTTTCCTGGGTTCAGATGTAACAAACACTTATCAAGCACCTAATATATACCAAGTACCGTATGAGGTACGTAGAGACGCATGTCTCATAAAGTGAAGGATGGTGTTAGTCCTAGAATTAAGAGAACGTGGCTGAATCTGAAAAGCTCTGATGTTGAAAGAGACAAGATGCAGAGCTCGCTGGTCTAGCTGCAACCACTGCCAAGATGAGCTCCTAGTTCGCCATCATTCGAATCTGGGATTATGAGAAAGAATTCCGGAGCTAAAAGAGTTAAGTACACAATTATTTGCCATTCCAAAAAAAACTAACTCACAGGCTGGGTTTTTAAAACCGTTTTTGGAGCTCTCCAGTGCTGTTAGCGGACCGTTATCTCGATGCTGAGTGGCACAGCAGGGTCGCTGTTGTATTGCCAGTGACTTTTTCCCCTGGGGAGCATGCTCCTTCCACTTTAAAGTCCCACAGTTGTGTTAGCATCCAGCATGCTCGAGCGAAGAATTTTCCTGCTTCTCTTTACACAGATGTAGTATAAAATATGGCCTGGTTTATGCTTTCAATCATCTAAATTTGTCCGGGCATGATAGAGGATGCCATACAATTTTCTTTTGGTAGTTAGAGCTTTACTGACATAATTGCAGCCCAATCACATTTCTAAGATAACTAGTACAATATGTACATATTTAATTCAAAGTTTCCTGGAGGATTTCAGGCAAATAATGACGATGTTTTAAGTCGTCTCAAGAAAGAGACTCAAAGTGAACGCGCTTTAAAATCATCTGGGCAGGGTTGCTCTAGGCAAATGTGTTTATTCCTTCTGCTTTTGGCACCTCTCCCTGAAGGGACCCCCGCTTCCCTCGTATCCCAGACCTGGCCTCATTTTCTCTTCCTCCGCCCCACCACCCAAGTTTAATATACCATACTATTGTCTTAAAGTCATATCAAGTGACTTGTAGGTTAATATGATAAGTTTATTCTAGTATGCTAATAAAACTTAATGGCTAGGTGAGTTATTACTCCAGATGACACATTTACATTTTAATGGTGATTTTTATGGCTTAACACCAAGTTGAGGCCAAGGTGGGAATGTAAGTAGAAACTGGAGTGGGTCGAGATTAAGGGAAAGTTTTTTTGCACAGAATCTCTTAGCCCTCATCAAATCACACTACTTGTCCTCTCTTTCTCTGGCCTGAGTTTGCGGCTGACTTAAAAGATAAAGATTATGAATGTTTCGCTGAGACGAGGAACCCATGTGGCTTTTAAATGTCTTTACAATAGAAAATAAAGTCATGATGAAACTGCCTCTGTGTGTGAGTGTACGTGCGCACACGTGAGTGAATAAAAACTCATGCTATAGTGTAGTGATAATAAAATTCATGGTATAGATAACCCCTCTCATTTGGATCACAGACTTGATTGAAACAAAAATATAGAAATATCAAGATTGAAGAAGATGCAATAATTGGTGTTAAAGTAGCCACTTGACAGCATACCCAGAGGAAATACTATTCATGGGAGGTGATTTTGTCTTCTTTTTCCTATGTATATATACCCAACTCCTGGAGCCAGTAGGAAGATTCCAGAAGGACGAACACTGAGATACTACTGGAAAACGAGGAGTGAAAAGACAAAGCAGCGCCTGAAACAAAGTAGAGAAGGGGAGAGAGCACTGTGGGGAGGGGATGGAAAACCCAGAAGGATCCTTCTGGAATTTCCACAGGAGGAATCTCTGAGGTGGAGTAGCTTCTAACGACAGTTGACGTTGTAAGCCAAGTCTGGTTTCTATTTTCCTTATGCATGGAGGTCAGTCTTTCGAGCTATGTTGCCTTTATGAGTGTTTGTTGGCAACATAGCTGATCTTTTTTTTTTCTTTTTTTAAATGTGGTTGCAGTGGATCAGAACAAATTTATTAATATAACTAACACTCTCACACATTTGTCTTCAGTTTAGAGTTCTCCCCTGAAGGTTATACTCACAGAGTCGGATGCTTTTGGGGTGTCCCTTGTACATAAGACGTGGAGAGCTATCCCACGTGCCTGAAACTGACCTCCTTGTATATTTGTTCCATTTCTCATTTGCCTTGAGAGTCATCTTTTACTGCCCTCTGCCAATCCTCCTTTTTAAATCCAGTCATTCAAACCATGCTAATTTAAGAACAATCCTCAGTCCTTGCCATCAAGTTCATCTCAGTTACGACCACCCTTGTTCAGTGAATTTGCTCCTTAAATCTCCCGGACTGGATTATTTCAGTAATTTCCAGTTTACCTATCTATCTCCATCCTTGTTCCTTTCATACCTATTGGGTACGTGCAGCCAGAATGATCTTTCTAACAGACAATTCTACTAACGCTATAGTAAAATTTTTCAAGGGGGCATAGATAGCTCATGGTCTGACCATCTCAACCCCTCAGCAACATCTCAGCCCACATCTCATCGAATATTTTATAACCCAGATTGAGTTAGGTGCCCCATTTATGTATCTGTTACAGTCATGTCAAACTGTTTTTAAGCAATTTGTTGAGCTTTCTATAGCCTTCAACCTACCCCCATTCCTGCAAACAAGCAAATACACACACAAGCAAAATCCCTGCCCTCCCAGTGGGCGGGGACAGAATCTTATTCATTTTCATACTCAGCAGAGTGTAATGGCTCTCAGCAGGCCTCGGAACCAGACTGCATTCAATTCTAGCTCTGGCATTTAGGAACGAGCATGCTCCAGTAAGTTGCTAGTGCCTCTGTGCCTCAGTTTCCTCTTTTTGTAAAATAGGGATAATAGCTCCTAATTCACAGGATTGTTGTGAGGCATAAATGTCAGGCATTTAGGACAGTCGGTATCTGACATAGAGTAGGCAGCCCACTGGCATGGATTATTATAGAGAATGTGCTCAAAATCTTATAAAACTGAATGTGTATAAAGAGAAGACATTGCAGGGGAAGGATTGGTTGGCTCTGACGAGGATCCGATCCTAGTGATGAGAGTTGAGTCTACTTTTCATTTAAAGTGGAATTAGACCTTTTGTGACAGTGGGTGATATTTAGGTGGTGAGGGAAATTGCTGTGCTGAAGGTCCCCAGCCCCACACCGCTCACCCCACAACTATACCCTGGTTTAATTAGTATCCCAGTGTCCTTGAAGTCCGGCCTATTCTGTGTAGAGTCTGCTTCTCCTTCCAAAACTGGCAGAGGACACCTTGTCTTTGTCTAAATCAAACTTGTTGAACAACAACCTGATTCCTGTTTGGAAGGAAAATGGATGCTTTCATCAGGAGGATGCTTCCAGTTGGTGGCCCAGGAGTGGAATGAAGCGGATGGACACTTGGAGTCCGAGAATGGTCATTCCTGTTTGAGATATATTTCCAGCTCTTCTCACAACCCCAGTCTAGTCCCAGATGATTCACAAAATGATCTTCTGAGTCTTCTCACTGCCTTTTTACCATTAACATAGATCACATATACGTTAACAGACTTGGAGGTTGTTTTGCCCGGTGGGAGAACAAGCCTTCCCTGATCCCTCATGTGGTCTCTGGAACTCTTCCCTGCTCCCATGTGAAGAGAGACCCTGTATGAGCCTCTCCAGCCAAGCGGTCTGGTGAGCAGACTATGGCTTTGTAGCGAATACTCAATGTCCACTGAATGGTCGATGTTCTCGGAATGATGTAGTGGTGTTTTCCTATACTCTTCTTCCTCTGTTACCCACCATCTCTCAGTTGGTGTGAAAGTATTAGCATCCAGAAGGATTCTGAGACCAGGTTGGTCACAATGAGAAGGGAAAATTTTTGAAAACAGTTCAACTCGACCTACTTTGACGGCACTATGCCCCGGCTCCTTCATGGGCGAGAGACTGTGATGCGACTGGATTTTAGTTGGTGGCCCTTCTACCTTTCTTCCCCCCTTTTCTAAACAGTTTACCATGCTAGAAAAAAGGGGTAAACAATGCAGTATAGATATCGGATTTTTCTGGCCCTTGAGAATTTAATTGACCAACAATAATTGGTGGTAATTGACCAATACCATTGGTTTCCCTGTGGCTCCAGCAAAGACTGTGTGGTAAAGATTTAAAGACAGAGGGTAAAACTGGGGGCCAATTTGAAATTACCGCAACTCTTTTAGTCCACTAAGGTACCATTTAGTAAATTAGTGCTTTGTTGATGAATTTTATAGTTCTAGAGATTGTTCACAGAATAAAAGAAATTGGCTTAACACATTGAAAAAAATGCTGATATATTCACTCTGTGGGTAACTATAACTCCTAAATTACAGTGAGCTTAAGTATTTTAAATTAGAAACAGAATAATCTGTTTTCCTATGAATACTTAACACAGTTGGAGTTATAACATTTCAGTTAGATATAAATAGAAATTACAACTCATAGTTAATTAAACAATTCAAAGATCCCTTCTTGTTTTACAATCTGTTTTCGGTATCAGGGTTTAATCTGAGTGAATTAAGTGCAAAGACCCATAATACAATGATTTGCATAAGGCTGCCAACAAAAATAAACCTGGCTGTGATTAAGGCTATGACAATGGTGTTAGCTTAGCTATACAGGCTCATGGAAGCATGCAGAACAAGAGCAATTAGATTCACAAACTGATTTATTACATAGGCTGCAGGTGTTGAGTTTTATGGGAACTGGGGATTATCAGACTTGCCTCTACGTATTTCAGTTTAGTTATATGGCCTCTTCTTAAAAACCATTCATTGGAATACTTTTAAAAAATTAGACACAGTGTCTTAATTCATGAGTTTGTTTTTTTTTTTTAAGTTAATTTGACTTAAACATGTAAACATGTTGATTTGCATTTTAGTAATGTCAGAATGAAACCAATGTTTAGATGTAATACAATTCACTTCTCACCCATCGTAAAATGTTCATTTCAGAGTCCATAATTAAGTGAGCAAAGTGCTCACAGTGCTTGTGGGGCCATTGCCGGGGGGTGGGGGTGGTTCCTGGCAAAGCCTTCCCTCTAGAAGAGGGAGCTGGGAGGAAAATGTGAGCTATTGCTCCCTCATTGGGGAGTACCACTCATATTCACTAATTATTGAATCGCGTCGTCATTTTGATTGATTTTTTTAAAAATAGAAGGTTTCTGGGGAATCAATTATGTTAGTCAAGAAAGAAAAAATAACCGCCGTAGAATGTTGACTTAAAACTAAATATAAGATGATAGTAGTTCCACTGATTCCTAGAATTAAATGTTATTGAACTCTCAGAATAAATTTCACATCAAACCAGAGCTATTGCCACAGTTTGTTTGCTGTTATTTTTATTGTGGAAAATAAATCGTCGTAGTCATACTTTGGTGGTAATTTTGAAGATTTCAAGTGTTTTATTGCAGAAAAGAATTATCTCTTATAGCGGTAAATTTTAGAGAACCACTAATGTTTCTCTAATGTGTGGATTTTGCTTTTCTCAATTTCCTTTAAAAAAAGAGTATAAATTTGCAAGGTCATCAGCCTCGAGTTGGTGGTTTTCCTAAGTATGTTCTGTATTGTGGTATCTTTCAGAAGTACAGAAAATATTCATAAACTACTTAGGAATTTGCTATTGCTATGTTTGTAAATACTATTTTACTTTGGCCTTAAGAAATGGAATGAACCTTATACAAGTTTCAAAACTTACAGTTCAAGTTTTTGTCTCTTAACTTGTTTAATGGAGACTTTATTGAATTTGGCTTAAAAATATTCACATATGTGTTTCTCATGCTTAATTCTGTTATTTACAGGGTATCTTCCTTCTACATATTTTAGATTATAAATGCTTGACTTAAAGCAGCTGCATAGTCACTTCATTTCTAACCCCTGGCGTGTAAGGCTAGCTCTGTGCCTTGTCTTCATTTACCTTTCACCAGATTACAAATGTGCAGCATTTTTCTTGCACTTCTTGAAACCAAGCAAATTATTCACAAATGTTATATGGTGACTGAAGCTAATGGTCTACATTTCTTAAAATTCTTTTGCCCCTGTGCTTTCCTTAAAAGAATACTGATTTTGGCTAGGGTATACATTGCTGAAGCCATAAAAATAATTTGAATGCACAAGTAAAAAGAATTTTTCTTAACATTCTATTATTGATCGTGTCTTCATTTAAATAATATAGCATTATTGTTACATCGCTAGAAGTGCTTAAAATAACACATTGATTAAATGCAAGAAAAGTTGTATAATCTAAAGAAATAAGCCAATTGGAAATCTTATGTGAATTAACATTACAGTGTAAAGCATTTCTATTTGCAAGGGACCAACAGTATTTATATGTTTATTATCATCTCACAATTTTATTGTTTTTGAGGTTTGTTTGGAATCTACAAAATGTAACACTATCTAATTTCAGATGTATAAAGCCAAGCTTTGAAATTATGTGCAAAGCTATTCTGCCTCAATACTGTGATTATAATTTATAATGAAACCAAAAAAGTTAACCTGAATTTTATTTTGAAATTTTTCATAATTGATCCAATCCAATCCTATGTAGATAAATAAGCCTCTTGAAATTCACTACAGAAAACTTCACTTAGAAAAATATAATGTATAATAATATGTAATGAAGCTGAAAATATTTAAGATGTTCAAAAGAATGAAAATACTTTTCACTCCTAAAGTAAAGTGATTTTTACATGTGGTATTGGATAAGAAGGATTTCAGAAAGCTCGTATGACACAGTTTTCTATTAGCAGTTAATTCCCCTTGGTCTTTTCAAGTAGTAAGAAAGGTGCCAATTCCTTTCGGTCAGTTTTACTGTTTGTATACCAACAGCTATTATATTACTACGTACTCGATCACCGACACTGGTATAGTTCCAGGCCTCTGAGCTGTGTAAAGAGCGTACGTAAGCCGTGGAGGTGGAGAGGCGAGGCTGGTGAGAGGCAGACAAGATGGTGGGTAGCAGAGAGGTGTATCCGTTTCTGAAGAACAGATGTGTACGTGTTGGTTTATTGTCCAATCTATCATTCTGCATCAGGGGATGCCATCTGCCAAGGACAGGTAATTCCTGTCTCCTACTGCCACCTCCTCTCCACATTCTTATTCTTTTGAAAGGTTGTCGTATTCATTATCAGTCTAGTAAAAACGATTCTCAAAAATAACTGAGCATGAAAGTGACCAGCACGTTTCCTGGGTAGTTATTTAATAGGTCTGTGTTTGGACGGTCCACTCCCTGGGGCGTGTGTGCTGCCGTCACCCCTCCTGTGCCTGTTGCAGTTACTGCCACAAACATTACAGCCGTCCCCCTAGTCCTAAATCTGGACTCCATCTTGGAACCAGTTTTAAACGTGTCACTTTAGTCATCCTCTGCCATGGGTTGGAGGTGGCACTTGACCTGAAGCTGTCTACCATTCCACTCAGAAACCAGAGCTCCTGCAAGGCTGGCGGCTGCCTTCCAGAGTAAGACAGGTCGAGCTCCCTCCCCACATGATGCTCGTTGGTGTAAACTCGATGCTGAGTACAGGTCAGCCAGCTGTGCTTGCTCAGTAGAAACGCAAATTTTAGTGAAAATAACTCTATAAATTGGTTGACTATATTCAATAAGCTAAGCAGTCCTAGAAAGCCACATGTCTCACACTTCCATCTACTGCTAGTAACCACCACATAACTGAATTTGGGATGACAGATTTTATTCTGAGTCTTAGGGGCAGAAGTTGTCAATACTTTTCTATTAGTTTGCTATGCCTGCTGTAACAAAGTACCACAGACTGGGTGACTTAAACAACAGAAATTTGTTTCCCCACAATTCTGGAGGCTGGGTGTCTGAGATCGAGGTGCCAGCGGGGCTGGCTCCTTCTGAGTCCTGTCTCCTTGGCTTGGGGATGGGCACCCTCTCCTAGCATCGTCGTGTGGTCCTCTGTGCCAGCCTGTCTTCTAATCCCTTGGTCTTGTAAGGACACCAATCATATTGGATTAGGGCCCACCCAAATGACCTCATTTAACCTTAATTATCTCTTTTGAAATCCTGTCTACAAATACAGCCACACACTGAGGTATGGGGGTTTAAGACTCCAGTGTACGAACTTTGAGGGTGATACAGTCCAGCCCGTGACAGCCTGTTTCAGTCTCTGATTAAAAACCCTCTTCTCTTTGGGCCTTACCCCATCGGAATGGGGAGTTTGCTTCCTCTTGATCCCACAAACCACTACAGAGTTCAGCTTCCTCAAACAGCACTTCCTTTTTTCTCTTCTTTCTTTGAAAAATAAAAAGAGAACACAGTGACACGCAGGAAGTAGTAAGCTGGGAAGCGGCGGTCCTGGGTTCTAGCCCTTCCGCTGCCACTAATTAGCTATACGGTCTTGCAGATGCCACTCGGCCACATGTGCTTTATTTTCTCTATAAAATGAAGAGGTGGGGCCAGGCGACTGCTTAGTTTTCTCTTAGAGCTAATCTCTCAAGTTTCTACCTAGTGGCATCTTATGATTCAGTCGTTCATTTATTCGTTCGCCGGTCATTTGAGTGTCAGTAGTGTGACTCACGTCATGTGACCTTCCTCTCAAGAAGGGTCAGTGGTATCCAGCTGGAGTAACCAAGGTCCTCATAGGTTCTGGCTCCTCATCCCCTTCCTCCTGTGCTCTCTTGTCCAGACGGCGCTTCTTTACAGCATGCGCACGACTGCCTCAGTGAAAAGTCAAAGTTTTACCAGGTTACCACCGTCTCTGCCGAACAGCTTTTCAAGTTGTCAGGCTGTGGATTCTTTTCCACTTGAGTTTTGCTTCCATAAGCCTTGTCCTAAAGATGTTAAATCTTTTCATTGTGATTTTGAAAACATGTTTTAAAACATAATCACACCAGAGTTGCTCCAAGAAGGCTTATCTTGTAAACTCCCTAAGTCATACCCTTCTCTCATATTTATGATGCACATATATTTGTATATCATTTGTATAAATATCGGCCCTTCAAAGTCTTTTTGCTAAGTACTTCTATTTTTTTATAAATGTAGGTATTGATGTAGCCAGTGTTTTCAACATTTATAATATATCTGGAAAGTATCTGTTTATCAACAACTAATTTTCTAATTATTTCTTTAAGAACATAAGTTATAAAAGCATTTATAGTGCTGTTTACTGTGTAGAATGACATTAACACAAAGAAGCAGTAGGGTTTAATTCTGAAATAACTATTCCAGCATTAGCTACTCCATGGTTCCTTAATTAACCAAATCAAGAAATCTTGTCAGTCAGTTTTAATGGTGGAGAATCATCTCCCCTCAGGAAGTCTTGTGGTCAGTGGGCAAAAATGGCAACCAGCTTCTCAAAAGTTGAAGGCATTATTATGTACTAAAGGTCACCCACAACTTTTATAATAGAGGACCAGCTGTGTAAACTGCAAGATGTTGTCAAAAGGAAGTGCCAAGCAAAACTTTGGTGCTGTTTGCTGACTATGCTGAAGGGCAGAGAAGCTAAATTCTTGCCCATAGTTTAGAAAATTGTTAGGAAAAGCATAGTCTCTGGGGAGGTGCCTACACCCCTGGGCCTAGGATCCAGTCCCAGAGATCACACTTGGTCTAGCAATTCGGTCCCCAAAATTTTCCTAAGGACGAGGCCTGGATCCTGCAAGGCGGGGCTCAGTGAGCAGCTGGGCCGGCTGTGCTCCTGTGGCCTAGTTAAGCTGCCAGTGCTTAAAACCTGGAAGTAATTCTTTAGATGGTTTGGGATCAGCATCAACTATGGTGTGGTTGCAGCATTGTCAACTGAAGTTGATTAAAATACATGTCGTTCTCTATGACATTATAATTAAAATAACCCAATTTCCAAATGGTGTGCAAGTTTTTGCAGGCCTAGAGCTAGAGTTCTTTCGTGGTTTAAAATCGCGTCCATGATCTGCACCACGTGATCTGAAGCCGGCACCGTTAACTGAAATGCACAGAAGCCAAATGGTGCTTGTCATGCCCCTGCCGTCTACCTGAAACTGTTTAAAAACTCACGTGGGCCAGACTGAAAGAATTTACAGGATATTGAAAGAGGTAAGACAGGATTATGTGGAAAGGTTAGTGAGCACAGGAACAGCAGCTGACAGTGACGTGTGCGTCTATATATTTGTTTTTATCTATTGATACTCTGTGTTGTTTTAAAATAAAGCATTAGTAGTAGTTGTGATGTGGCTCGATAATCACAAATAGTACAATAGGATAAAAATATAAAGAAAATAAGGACGGAGGTAAAATGAAGCCAGGGATAAAAGTAATTTACAAAGATGAACATAATGTTGTATAAGGTTCTAAAAGAGAGTGGCTGGAAAAGGTAGAAAGTCAGAAACCAGTGACAATCAGTAGATGTGGGGTTCACCACTTTCGTCCTGACCACCCTAAAGTTCCACTGCAGGCTTAACAGCATCTGTCAGTCAAGAACATAACCGTTGCTCAAGAAAAATAGCTTTTCCTGATGTGAGCTCTGAAAGCATTTTCTCCAGAGCTTCTCCATGAAAGGGAAATGTCCTCAGACAGCATCCTTATAGTAGAATGACGTCAGATTTCACCTTATTTCTTACAAAGCCCTCGACGTAAGATAGGAGATAACTCTAAAGCATATAGTTCAGCAAATTTCTACTTAGGGGCTAACGGTACGCAATGCGGTTGAGGTGTGTAGATCGTTTTCGTTCAGGAGTAAAATTTAGGCTATCCCAGGAAATCAGTGGGTTGGTATTCTTCAGTTAAGTCTCATGAATGTTATTTTCTGAATCTGAAGTTTTATCATTTTGTCGTTATTGCTTAAATTGAGGCATAACACATATATAGTAACGTGTAAAGATCAAATCTCAAGTGTATAGTTTGGTGGATATTTACATCTGTATACCTTTGTATAAAATTATCACCCAGATCAAGATTCCTGCAGCCTGGAAGGTCCCTTGTCCTTCCCATCCAATACTTGTCACTCTTCCGACTTCTATTGCAATTGATTAGTATGCCTCTCAGTGAGCTTCATGTAAATTGTATTGTATCTATTCTTTTGAATCTTGCTCAGTATAATGTCTGTGAGATTCATCCTTTTTGTATAACAGTTCATTTTTTCATTGCTGTGCAGTATCCTGTTATACCACTACATCGTAATTTATTTATCCTTTATACCATTGATATACATTTGGGTTGTTTCCCTTTTTTGTTACTATGAATAAAACTGCTATGAAAATTCTTGTGCATGTCTTTTACTAGACATATGCATACATTTCTTCCAAGACTGGAATTGCTGGTCATAAGGTGGAAGCGTGTTTAGATTTAGATTATACTCCTAAAGTGTCTTCAAAAACCAGCGTTCACTTCCGCCAGCAGTGTCTGAATTTTCCAATGTTCTACATCTTCATCAACCCTTTATTAATTTTTTTAAATTTAATTTTAGCAGTTCTGGTAGCTGTATGGTATTCTCTTTGTGATTTTAATTTGTATTTCCTTGATGGATTGAATACCTTTTCTCATGCCTGTTGGTCATTTGGTTAGCATCTTTTGCCCGCTTTTTAAAAAATGGGATCTTTTTTTTTTCCTTAACCATTTGTAGAAAATCCTTATATATTCTAAACCTGAGTCCTTTGTTGGGTGTGTGTATTGCAAGTACCTTCTCCCGATCTGTCTTGCCTCTTCACTGCCTTAATGTTTTCAGATGAACAAAAATAGGTTCCGAGCTTTTGGTAGGATTTGGGCAGAAAAGAGCATTGCATATGACATTCTCTGGCAAGAAGCTACTGTATAGCATATGTTATGGCAAAATGCTTAAATTATAAATTAGCCTTTATACCATTGATATAGGTACAAAGCACTGCCAGAGGTCAGTGCTTGCTGATGAGTCAGCCCTACTCCTCAAACCTAGTCATCAGGATAGATAAGCACAGGAAAAGTTACAGATTTTTGTAGACTGGTTTGGGCTCAAAGACGTAGAAAATGTTCACACTGGGAGGATTTCTGAAGATCAAGATCTGCTTGAACTCCTCATTTAACAAATGAAAATGAGGCCCGAGAATGTTAAATGGCCCGCAGTAATTAAATTAGAGTTGATGTAGAACGTGCAATTAGAGCTGCTTCTTAAGAATATGTAAACTACACCTGGGAAGATTTTTCTGGATTAGTACTCACTTCAAATAATTTGTCACCTTATCCCAATAGTGCACTTGAATTTCTAGGACTGTTTCTTGGTACTAAATTTTTCGGGAGGAAGAGAATTGAGAAAATGCGGTTACCGTTGACAAACTACCTACTAGGTGTGTGACCTTGATTAAATCGGTTCACTTCTATGAAATTTTTGCTAGGATTTTAAGAGACAGTAATGAGTCATACCTCATCCTCCACTTCTGAATTTGGAACTCTCTGAGAAGGGGCGTAGGGTCGCACATGTGGTCATAGGAAAGAACTCCTTTATCACCAACAAGACTGAATTAGTAAATGCGAGGCACAGACACAGCTGGAGTCTCTAATATTCATGCTCTTTTCCGCCCTCCTGCAGCATGAGCTCAAGACACCCCCTCGAGGGAGATTCTGGGTCTGCAGGGCAGATGTGTTTACCCCGAATCCCACGCTTGCATCCTCTGGGGACAGAAAGAGAGAGCGAGCCATACCTCCATATCTGCCTATGAGGGCCAGGCCTGGACTCTGGGCTTTGAGTGACACAGGTGGGTGGGAACCATGCACGCGGGTCTCTCTGGAGCCCGAAGCTGCAGAGGGAGAATGCCCCGCCC
>NW_006443225.1:13781234-13781932 GCF_000325575.1 Pteropus alecto | reverse complement strand
CCTGCCCCAGGAGACAGGACCCAGCAGAGAGAAAGGGCCGCACCCCACCTGTCCTGCCCAAATGCTGTGTCCTTGCGGTGTGGAGCAGAAGCTTCCTGATCTGATGACGGTTGTAGGAACGTAAGGAAAGAGAATGGTTCATCCTTAGCCTCAGTTTCTCTCTTCCACGTGGGGTCAGTTACACTCCTTTTGTGTACCTCCAAGGACTGTTGAGGGGACCTGAGGCACCGGCCACGTGCAATCCCTGGTGGCAGCGGTGTTACATCACAGGAGGGAAAAGCGCTGTGTTTGCATAGCCGTTTTCCACATCAGGATTCTGATTCCGCCTCCACCATGATAAGGGGAGTTTCTGCAGTCAGGCTTGGTGCCTCAGTGCCCCCTCTGCTCATCCCTGCGGCGCAGACGGTCTTAACCGTGGCCGGAGGTCAGTGCTTGCTGATGAGTCAGCCCTACTCCTCAAACCACAAGCCCTGATCCTACAGCAACACCCGCTCCCCTGCCCCGCCCCCCCCCAAAAAAAAATGTTTGCACTAATTAAACTCTACTTCTGAGATCCTGATCTTTGGAGGGAGGGCAGGCAGGGATTTCACAGGTCTCTTAGAAGTTTGGCAAAATACATGGACACTTCTTTCAATAAAAAGCACATCAAACCAAATTTTCTGCATTGTTCCAGGAGACTCCTAACAGCAACTCATCCC
>NW_006443225.1:13775085-13781178 GCF_000325575.1 Pteropus alecto | reverse complement strand
GAGAATAACTCTGCAGGTTTTAATTTAAAACCCAATGAATTTGAAAAATACAATATAAAGAAAAACAAAAACTATAATCTATTTATCCAGAGCTAATTAAGAACTTGGTATGGCAGCTTCCAAAAACCAGTTAATTTTTTTTTTTTTTTTGCATGAGCTCACTTTTCTGTCCACTTGTACTTCTGTTCTTGTAAAGTAGTCTCTCTTCTTGATTGAGGTCGTGTTCCTCTTACGTGACACAGAGGAATGACAAATCTGCATGGATATGGGACTTGAAATTCTCAGCCTATGATTCTTCTCCACTGCCCAGCTCTATCTGTCAGTTTTATGTAAATGAACACGTTTGTATTTCTATGGATTTGGTTTTTGCCAGTCTGAAAGGAAATATTTCAAAATGTGAAACCAAAATTCTTATTACTTAACATATATGATAAAAATCACAAGAGTTTCCTCAATGTGAAATGTTCGATTATTTAAAATATTTACATCAGTCTTTTGTTGGAGGAAAACATCTTGACACTTAATGTAATGTTTGTTGCTAAGTTTGAATTTGAAAGCATTTTTCCATCTATTTTTATTCACAACAATAAAATACACAAAATATAAAATATAGCAATAAGCGGTTTAGAGTGAAACGTGCATCAGTCAGTCAGATTCTCCCCAAATCTTCATAAGTCCCACTTATGAATACCATGGGGCTGTTCGGGGAGTGGGGGGCTGGCCAATGCTTCTGCGAGGGGCGCAGAGCTTTGCGTATTGCTTACATGTGGCCTGTAAAGGCTTTCACAGGTGTGGCTCCCGGCCCAGCACCTGTTCCACAGGGACACCCCAGTCGAGGCCTGTGCTCTCAGCCAGCAGCTGCAAGGGGACAGGGGCGTGTGGCAAGGTGACGCTCCTCAGGGCTGGCCCAGGCCTGCCAGGTCATTCGGCCCAGCGACTCGTGTGGTCCTCACCATCACCCTTTGAGGTAGATGATAAAAGAAATAGGTAACATTTACCTGGCGCTTTACAGTTGGTATGTGCTTTCCCTTCCGTCGACTAACTCCATGCTGGCTTTCCTGTCCTGCGTTCCTCTGTGGTGCTCACTTTAGCAAAACTGATTCTTATAATTTTCTGGACACAGCGATCAGTTTCTCTTTTTTGCGGGACACGGCTATCCTGAAACAAGGAGGTCCTTTCACATCTTTCTCTCTTAAAACTCTCTGGAGACAAGTACCAGTCTTTTCCTTTTCCCCAGTGGGGACGGTGGGGAGGCTGTAAGTGATCAGGTCATGCAGAGTAGAGGTGACCTGCCACACTGCCTTCTGAGACCAGTGGGATTGACCAGCTGACTGGTCGTGTGGCCCAAGTGTGATCCAGCAGCTGCCCCTGCATGTCCACGGGAGACCCAGTGGAAGTCCCAGAAATTTGGAATTCTGTGGCTGAGAGACCCTTCTCTTTTTTGCTAAACTTTATCCCATAGAAGAAGAAAACAGTTCACTCTCTCATCTGGCTGTCTCTTCCCCACGCCCAATCCAGTACCTCATCCTGCCTTAGCCACACTCACTTCCTCGGCCTGAAGGAGAAAGAAGCAGTCTTTCTCCTGTACTTGGGGTCAGTGTAAGGACACAATAAAGAAAAAGCTCTGATTAACTTTGTATTTGGGGCCATTTTTGTACATTACATCACTGCTTTTGAGTTTTGCCTTCTCCCTATGTGTTTGCATACCAGGAACATACGTGCGTGCGCACACGCACACACGCACACACACACACACACACACACACCATGGACACTATTGGGAATATGGTCACATTCTTCCCACATCCTGCTGGTTTTTGCCACTTTCCCCAGAGGCTACATAAAAAGTCTTTTTGTATATTCTAAATATTTGCTGAAGACTGAAGGAGAAAGAATGTGAGTGAATTTTGTATCTTTTAAATGAACTTTTTTTTTAAGTTTTAAGTATTTTTCTGTTTCTTGATAGTTCACAGAATCTGTTTCTTTTTTAATTTTTTTCTCCAGTGTCATCAATGTGATTTTGATTGGTTCCAATAAACCCTTCCCCCCAAATACCACCCCCCCGACACAACACACACACACACACACACTTAAGTGGGAACTTTGAAGTTTTAAGCAGGATGAGACCAGGGCAGAACTTGAGTCAGAGGGTGACATTTGACCAAAGTCTGGAAGAAAGTGAGAGAGTGAGCTTTGGAGCTGTCTGCGGTAAGGACATTCCAGGCAGAGGGAACAGCCAGGGCAAAGGTCCTGGGATGGGAGTGTTCACGGCGTGCTTCAGCAGCAGCGAGGAGCACAATAGGTAGCAGGGGCCAAATGGTGTCGGTATTGTGGGCCATTGTAAAGGATTTGACTTTTCCCCTGAGTGAAATGGAGCCACTGATGGGTTTTGAGGAGAGGAATGTCATGATATGCCTTGTGTCTTCAAAGTGTCAGGTGACCAGTTAGGAGGTGTAATCGTGGTGAGAGCATGAATTTGTATTTATACATACATCCCTATAGCCACCATTAAGAAGGGACAAATATTTCAGCACCTCCACTGTGTTCTCTCTTCCAGTTGACACAAGTAGAGACCACTACTCTGATCGATAGATTTGTTTTGCCTCTTTTCGATTCCATATAAATGAGAATCAAATACTATATACTCTGTTGTGTTGAGTTTTTATTGTTCAGTATTTTGTCTGTGAGATTTGTCCATGTTATTGCATGCATCAGTACATGCAATAACTAAATCTTTTTTATGGCTATGTAGTATTCCATTATATGAATATGCCACAATTTATATACTGTATTGTTGATGGACATTTGATTGTTTCCAGTATTTGGCTTTTATGAATGAAGTTGCTTGAACATACTTACACACCCCGTTTGATGAACATATGCATTCATTTTTTTCGAGTATATACCTAGAAATGGAATTATTGGATGGTAATTTAGGCATACGTCTAACTTTCGAGGATATTATCCGACCGTTTTCCAATGTAGTTGAACTAATTTAAATTCCCACTGGCAACACGTGAATGCTCCAGCTACGCCACATCCTCAACGCTTGATGTTATTAGTCCTTTAACTTTAACCATCCTGGTAGATAAGCACGGTATATTATTGTGGTTTAATTTGCGTTTCTTGATTAATAGTGATGACGGGCACCTTTTCATGTGCTGATTGGCCATTTGGATTCTCTTTTTATGAAGTACTATTTCTTTTGCCCGTTTTTATATGGGATTGTCAATCTTTTTTGTTACTGAGTTATAGGAATTCTTTATAAATTCAGGACGGAAGTCTTTTGTTAGATGGTTGTTTCGTGAATACCTTTTCCTTGTCTATCACTTGCCTTTTCACTTTCTTAGTGGTGGTTTTTGACAAATAATATTTGACAAAATAAATTTTAATGGAAACTAATTTATGAATTTTCTTTTACGGATGCTTTCTGCGCTCTGATAAAATAAGTATAGTCTTCTCATAACTTTCTTCATAAACAAAAAAAGTTAACCCGATTTCAGATAGGCCTGAAACTAAACCACCCACTAAAATATCTTGTTTCTTCTCTTCCTTTCCCCCTTCCTCCTTCTCTCCTTTCCCTTCCTCCTCCTTGTTCCCCTTGTTTCTCCATCAGAAAGTAAATTTCATCCGTGGTTGTCCTGGTCTCAGTTCTCCATGTAGCGATTACTATTGCTGCTGACCATTTCCAGGCCATTTGTGGGCCCGCCCAGCAGGATTGCAGGAAAAGCCGGGGACAGCGTATAACAGAGGACTCTTGTTCATCAACTTGCTTTAGAGTTGTACATTTAGCTTATCACAGAAAGGAAATTCGTCCCGTTATATATAGACCAAGCATAGACACCACAAGGCAAAAGCAGTAACATTTTTATTCCGTACCAGATCCAGCATCTTGCACGATCCTGGCACATAGTAGGTGCTCAGAAAGTATTTTTTCCAGAACCAGTGGATTGATTCTGGTTTTGCAGCGTTCTTGCAGTCAAACAGATTAGAAGTGATCACGATTTTCCAGTACAATGTGGGAGCTGGTATGATAAATGCTTTTCTTGTCATTCAGTGTCTTTCATCTTAAAATCGATGACAGCCTTGGCTAGCATTTGCTTCCTCTTTTTCTTAACAGAAAGATATTATTAATGTAGCTGCACATATATATTTTGTACATTTGGTACATTTCCTGCCTCAGATGCTCATAGTTTTAAATTTAAAAACTTTCAGTGCTCGCCTTTATTTTTGTTATTTATTTTGTAAGTTCTAGTAAATTGTGTGATTTTTATTTTCTAAATCAATGGAGTAAGATCCGTGTCTTTTTTTATTCATTTGTGTATAATTTCCTTTTATGTTCTTGCAGTCAAAATGTGTCCAGTGTTTTAAACTTTACAACTTGTTGCCTAATACATATTTTAAACTAGTTTTAATAATAGAGCTCTTAGATTTTTTCTGACTCAAGCTTCGACATTTGCTTTTAAAAGTTCATTCATCAGAAAAAAAATTCTATTTTTCTTGCGCATTGAGAAAAGCCATATGTGCTCAAAGAAATTTCATCAGACCTTTTATAGTTAATATGCACATAAAGACAAAATCTTTTAATTTGTATTGGGTAGATATAAATAACTCATATTTGTTTTAGAATATTCTAAACAGTTTATGTTTTGCTTAAGGATCTATTTAAAATCGAAGCTTAAACTGTCCCTTCTACTGTTTTGTTTTTTTTTTGTTTGTTTTTTGTTTTTTTTGGTGAACCAGATATAATGTTTCAATTCCTTGGTGCTAAGTCTATCAACATATATTATTTTGGACCCCACAGAACTGGGAAATTAAGCTCAGGTTTGAAAATAAGAAAAGCATTCATGGGATTTTTCCTTTTTGGCTGGAAGTACCTGCATTTTTTTTCCACTTTAGAAGGTAAATAAATTGCTCCGAGGCTAGTCTTAATCTCTCCATTTTACAGACAAATCAATGGGATTTAGTTGACATGGTTCAAGACAATGCATGTGTACAAGTGACTTAACTGGTGACGAAAATGGAAAACAGCATTTGCTTTCAGCCAAGTTATCGCTTTGTGCTGTTGTATAAAGGCCTGTTTTCTAGCCTGATAATCTCAAGTCATATACAGATAATCCTCATTTACATTTTTCACACATTTCTAAGTGAACATTTTAATAATGAAGTCTTTTCTGTTGATTAAAACTGTCATGATTAAATGGCCTTCGGTTTTTTTAGTCTGTCAATGTACAAGATTAGATAGGAATTACAAACAAAATCAAGGAAACTTTAACAATACATTACGGATAAACTTAGGAGTAAAGCAGCAGGGATTTTTCTTTTTTCTTTTCTCTTTTTTTTTCTTTTTTTGAGGATGAAAGAGAGAAGAACAAAATTAAATGAAAAATTTAAGTAATTGCATGTATTGCTTGAGATACCAGGGATTATAAAGAATCAGAGAAGACAGAAATAATAGAGTAAAAAGAACTCTTCCAGTTTGTTGTTTCTGGTCGTTTTGGGACTGTTTGTGGAAATGCAGACTATTCCCTAATAAACACTTTCCATAGAAGTAATTTTCATCCACCCACATAGCTCACTGACAGCGGTTACTGGAAGGGCAGGTGGGAGGGCACAGCCGGATGGCGCTCAGGTATCTTAGGACGTGCTACCTCCTGTTGAATGATAGGGTGTCTTCACCATCACATCTCAGAGGCTGCATGTAGCTACTGGTGCCCCAGGATTACAGCTGTGATTTCAGATGCTCTGAAATGGTATCCCCAAAGAGTCAGTCCCAGGGGACGTTCTCGTACGCTCTAAAGGGGTTGGAATTGATGACTTCTGTTCTGTGACAGACGTTTATGGAGCATGCACTGTCGTCGGTGCTGGAGAGACAGCAGTCGGCAGCAAATCCCCGCCTCCAAGGCGTTTACGGTGGGGGAGGGAATAACAACAAATACAACGAATAAGGGCATTACCTCGCGTGTTGAAATGGAACGTGGAAGATGCAAAGGGAAAGACGATGAGAGCGGGGTAAGGAGGTGGATGGGACGCGTAGTGGAAGGCAGGAAGAGGGAGCATGCTGGAAGACGGCGGAGAGGGCGGTGACTGCGA
>NW_006443225.1:13769609-13774965 GCF_000325575.1 Pteropus alecto | reverse complement strand
GTCGGGGAGGGGGCGGGGGTGGCGTGGGGAGTGGGGCCCACACCTTACAGAGCCTCACAGGCCGTTGTAGGGACTCCGGCTGTTGTTCTCAGAAAAATGGGGAGTCATTGCAGGCTTGTAAGCAGAAGATCCTGTCATTATGCATTCTTCTCGATACCCACAAAAGAATGTTATGCAAAAATAACTATTCTCTTGGATCCCCGCAGTATCTGGTGCCTGGTAGATGCTCGGTAAATATTTGTCAAATGGACGAATGAAAATAGCGACACACCCGTGCACAGGTTTTTGATTAGTCCTGTGATAAGGGGCCTCCTTGTGGGATTACTGAGTTTTCTCTGCTCAAGATCTATGACTGATTACGCCACAGGTTCTCCGTGGAGGGCCTCACGGGCCTCCTCTCACCCCACCGTGAGCACAGGAAGAGTTTGGCAGCTGTTTCTGTAAGTCAGAGCACAATAATTTGAGAAGCGTCTTCAGAGGCCTTGCTGCCTTTCTTTACCTGGCTTGGGTCTGCAGCGCGTAGGCAGCATTTCTCTTGCTAGCTCCTTCCCTGGCTGAGAGGCTGTTCACAGGCAGAGGTCGTGGAACCAAGACCATAATCTTACGACGCCCTTTCATTCACCTCCAACCTTTTCAGAACAGCCATCGATTTACCAAGGACAGCATTTCTCGAAGTGGCTGTTGTCAAAAGTACGAACATACTACTTCCTTGCGGTTGGTCACCTCTGGTTAGATACATGGCTCTACTGCACTGTCACCGTGTTGTCTTATACAGCATCGGTGATAGATTTGTACCAAATAATGTCTGTGGATGCCTCTGTTCATAATATTGGAGCTGATCTTTTTCTACTCTTCCTTCACCTTACCAGCCTTTCACAAGTTCTTGACAGCAATACTTGTCGCTGACTTTATTCTCCCCCTGTTGAGTTTATCGAGGTATAATTTACATAGAATGAGACGCACGAATCGTTTTTCCCACCATTTCAACAGGTTAAAGTGTACAGTTCAGTGTTTATTAGTATATTCGCAATGCGTGCAATCATCACCGCTATGTAATTCTAAAACGTTACAATCACCCGAGAAAGGACGTCGTAACCAGTAGCAGTCACATGGTTCCTCTCTTCTTCTAGCCCCTGGCAACTGCTAAGCTACTTTTCAGTATCTATGGATTTGCCTATTCTGAACATTTCATATAAATGCAACTAGACAATTTGTGACCTCTTGGGAATAACTTCTTTCATTTAGCCAGAGATCTTCAAGGTTCATCCATGTCGTAACATGTATTAGTACTTTATTCCTTTTTATGGCCTAATACTACTCCATTATATGGCTGAATCACCTGTTATTTATTCATTCATCAGTTGCTGGACATTTAGATTTTTTCTACTTTTTTGGCTAATTTAAATAATACTGCTCTGAACATCGTTTTACAAGTTTTTGTGTGAACATGTGTTTTCATTTGTTTTAGGTATGTATGTACCTAGGAGTAGAAATACTCCCAGGATATGCTTCTATTTTTATTTTTATGTTTAACTTTTTGAGGAAAGACCACACTATTTTTCACAGTGGCTGCACTGTCCCGTATTCCCCCCAGCAATATGTGAGGGTTCCAGTTTCTCTACATCCTCATCAACATTTATTCTTTTCCTCTTTTTATTTATTTTTTAATTATAGCCATCTGCATACAAATGAAGTGGTATCCCATCATAGTTTCGATTTATATTTCTCTAATAACTAACTACTGATGTTGAGCATTTTCATGTGTTTATTGGCCATTTGCACATTTTCTTAGAGAGGTGTCAGATTCATAGCCCTTTTTGAATCGGTTTATTTGTCTTTTTATTGTTACAGCAGAATAGTTTCTTATACGGTCGAGATGCAAGTCCCTTATCAGATATATGATTTGCAAATATTTTCTCCTATTCCGTGGGTTGTCTTTTCACTTTTTTGATGATGCACTTTAAATCAAAAAGCTTTTAATTCAATGAAGTCCAGTTTATTTCATCTGTTCTTGCTCACGCTTTTGATATTGTATCTAAGAACTCTTTTGGCTAACCCAAGGGTACAAAGATTTATTCTTATGTTTTTCTCTATGAGTTTTATAATTTTAGCTCTTACGTTTAGGTCTTTGATTCATTTTGAGTTAATTTTCAGTTATGATATGTGATAGGGTTCGAGATTCATTTTTTCGTAGGTGGATATTCAGTGATATCAGCACTGTTTGTGGAAAACACTGTTCTTTCCTCAATGAATGGTCTTGACACTCTTGATGAAAATCGATTGACCCATATATGTATGGGTTTATGTCTGGGCTCTCTGTTTTATTGCATCGATCTATATTTCTATTCTTTCGCCAGTACCACATTGTTCCAATCACTGTAGCTTGTAGAAAGTTTTGAAACCAGGAAGTGTGACTCCTCTAACTTCATTCTCTTTCAAGATTGTTTTGGCTACTCTGAGTCCCTTGCCCTTCAATATTATTTTAGGATCACCTATAATTTCTCTTAAAAAAAAAAAAAAGACAGTTAGAACTCTGATAGGGAATGTACTGAGTCTGAAGATCAAATCGGGGAGTTCTGCCATCTTAATAGTAGTAAGTTTCCTAATTCGTCAACATGGAATAGAAGGTTGAGGTAGGAAGAGGGGACCAGAAACTCAGATATTTTTCATTCAAAGTTCTTAGTAAGATCAGCCAAGCCCATATCAGTTCACTCACCAAGAAGTTGCAGATGAGAGTTTCAGATGAATTCCCAACTTGGAAAGAGAAACCAAATGTCAAAATATTCTATGACTCTTAGAAGCTCTTCTAGTGAGGACTAAAAAAGGTCTTCAAGAATTTATATGTTATTAGTTTCAATTTTGCTTTAGTTATATCAACAACAAAGTGGGTCATAATTTGAGGTTTCTATTTCAGGAGAGACTGAGTAATAAAATAAACAAGTGAAGGTTATAGCCAGCAAGAATTTTTGTTTAAAAAAATCTCCAATCTTGAACTATTTGCCCAGCTATGCAAACCAGAGAGGAAGAGTTTAATGGCCATGAAAAGGAATTGGAGGAGGCACCAAAGTTTTGTCTTTGCCTGCCAACAGTTACATCATCGTGCTTATTTTGGGTCCATGGAGTTAGACTTTGGGACAGATGAGAAAAGGAAGCAATAATGTAATAAAGGAAAGTTCAATATGATTTACTGCCGACCTTCTTTTTGGCTTTATGGTTTTTTGTTTTGTTTTGTTTTTGCCTATATCTTTAGAGCAACTAGTTAACATTTGGAATCAAGCTTAGTGTCTTTTTATTGTCATGAAAAAAGCATACGAACAAGGTTTGTGAAAGGGGGACAATAGATCAGTGAAAAATCTTTCTCTTGTTCTTGACCTCTAGCCCCATTCCGCAGACATAGCCCTTCAACTATCTTTTATTCACCTTTTCAGAACATTTTCATGCACATAATTTACCTAGCCTGGTTTTACCCAAACTCCACATACTCTTATGTACTTTGATTTTTTTTAAAATCAAATCTATCCTTGCTAACTCCTTGTCAACACGTGTATAGCTACTTCATTCTTTTCTAGCCATTGCATAGTATTCCATTGTATGAATGGACTGTAACTTATTTAACCAGTCCCCTATTGCTAAGTATGTAGATTTTCTTTTCTTTTTAATTACAGTGAACTCCATATATCTTTGATGTAGGAGAGAGAAGTAAAAAATATTGTCTGTCTTTTAATTGGCTACGAAAATTATCCTGTGCCTTCTAGAGTGAAGTATTTTATGTCCATTATCATTTTCATAATTTTATGTATGTCATTACTTAATAGGTGGTTCTGAAGGTTGATTGTGGGTAGAACTGAGAACAATTTGTAGAGCTGAGAATGAGTGTATATGATAGCTGTATATAATTCTCTATGTAGACGTTTTATTCTGTCATACTCTCAAACAACATGGCTAGATGTCTTCATGGCACAGTTGTTGATCAGAGTGGCTTAAGATATGTAGTCTGTTGCTGCTTTTGTTTGTACATTGTGTTCAGCCTCACTCCCAGAGCCCTGGAGTGTTATGCACTCATCTGAGAAGCAGTAGCGAAGGTCTACTTGAATCAGAGCTCTTATTTTCCTAACCCCTGTCCCCCAACACACATACACACACACACACACACACACACACACTCACTCGCTCACTCACTCACTCACTCTGCTGGACCTGCTTACTAGGTGGAGTCAGCAGCCAGGACTTTGTCTAGAACTCAATATGACAAGGTGGAGCAAGTTGTCCAAAAGACCAAGCATGTACAAAAGGAGCTACAGACTAGGTTTTCAATGGCCTTCTGATAGGTGTTTGCTAGAATGAGAGGCACTGGCCCGTTCCAGTGCTCGTCAGGATTCCATTCTGTAAATGACTGCTTCCACGTCTTGCACCATTTTTGGCTCCCCACTTCACTTCTTTTCTTTAGGTGTCTAATGGAGACCCATTCTTTCAAGGCAAGTCAAGTCTCGTCCTCTTCTGAAAAGGCCCCCTCCTGCCGAGACCCTTGGTGCCCTCTCTGCATTCCGGTGAAATCATTACACACAGCAGTTCTCAACTTGCATGTTGTGATAGGGTCAGTTATATGCTGGTTGCGTGCAATTTGCTACTTCTAGTGACTTTTATTGATATTTTCATGGATTAGAACAAGTCGGTAGCTACTTCCATCTGTTTCTTGCCTTATCTCATCCTGTGCTCTGCACCACTGAACCTCACAGTGTCCCACACGAACCTGCCCACTCTCGGCCACGTGGATCTCTGCATCTCGTTTGCTTTGCTCCTTCCCGTCAGAGCCTTTGAACAGCCTGCTCTCTTTGTCTGGAGCATGATTCCATCTCCTTCTTGCCTCCTCATCTTTCAGATCTATAGTCAAGTACTGCTACATCAACAAAACTTGACTGACAGTCTGACGAATGCCTCTACTTTATGTCTCCATACAACTTTCTTTATAGCACTGACTGTGGCTGGAATTTTACATGTGGGAGTCATTGATTAATGTCTGTCTCTTCTACTAGACTGTAAGCTCTGTGAAAATAAGGGCCTTGACTTTTTTTTAAACATTATTTTTCTCAATAAATATTTGTTGAGTAGGTAAATGAATTAATCAATTTACATTATAATGCCATAATTTTTATTTTATTTTTTAAAATTTATTTCTTTTTTATGGTGACATTGGTTAATGAAATCCAATAAGTTTCAGCTGTATACTTTAACAGTAAGGCATATATAATATATGCCTTACTTTTTTTTTACACTGCGTGTTCATCTCCCATAGTTAGATTTCTTTCTGTCACCACATATTTGACCCTCTTTACCTCCCACCTCCACACACACTCTC
>NW_006443225.1:13761757-13768448 GCF_000325575.1 Pteropus alecto | reverse complement strand
TTACTTCTGGACTCTTGATTCTGTTCCACTGGTCCGTGTGTCTGTTTTTCTGCTAATTTTGATTACTGTCACGTTGTAGTATAATTCGAAGTTGGGCAGAGTGATGCCTCCAGCCTCGTTCTTTTTTCTCAGGATGGCTTTGGCAATTCTGGGTCTTTTGTGTTTCCATACAAATCTGATGATTTTCTGTACTATTTCTTTAAAAAAATGCCGATGGGATTTTAATGGGGATTGCATTAGATCTGTATAATGCTTTAGGTAATATGGTCACTTTAACTATGTTGATTCTTCCAATCCAAGAACATGGAGTATCTTTCCAGTTTTTGTATCTTCTTCGATTTCTTTTAATAGAGTCTTATAGTTTTCATAATCCCATTATTTTGTATATGCTCTCCTTTATGTTTTCTTAAGTGGGAAAGAAAGGGATGGATTTAAAGTCACCAAGCTGGAATTAAACACTATATGGGCTCATATTTATCTATATCATAGAATGTCTGCTGAGAGTTTGTTTAGCATATATTGCTTGCTGGAGAAATATTTGAGAACCATCGCTTTATAGGATTAATTTGACAATTATGTGCTCCCTCTATCATACAGTGTTTTACTCTTTTGCTGTCTAGATAGTAAACTGGCAAATATAAATATGTATATTTATAAATATATATAAAATATATGCACAGATACATACATGCATGAATATATGTATATATACAGATACATGCGTATCTACACATATACATACATATGGATTTTCAAAGCTACATCTAAAATATATGTACTTAATACATGTGTGGTGTACTGTTTAAGTACACGACTTTGGTCGCGTGAGTTTTATTTTGGAGATGATGCCACTCAATGGCTGGCAGTTACCTTATGCGAGATACTTAGTCTCTCTGAGCCTCAATTTCTTTATTGTAAAAGAAAATTAATGGTATTACTCTGAGTGAATTTTTGTGAGGATTAAATGAGATAATGCATTGTAAAGGATTTAGCAAGTGCCTGGCATAATAATAATGGCTGTTTTTGAGAATTTAATAACTCTCATATGTAATAATTAATGAATAAATAGTCATGGCCTTGACCTATTTTTAATTCAAAACTGCTTACATGGTTAAATCAGCAACCAAAAATATAGTAAGGAAATTCGGACTTCTCGGGCACCATCCCAGGAAATGACCCACAGTGATGACCTTGAAGCACTGTCACCTCAGGAGAATTTCTCTGCTACGCGACTGGAGTGAGGCTCACGGTTTCTTTTGAAAGGTGTAGGAAGCATTGCGTTTCGTCATGTGCTTCTCCTTTAACAAAAATCTTAACAGAGAGAAAAGAACAATTGGCGTTTAAAGTTGGCGGACTGCCTTGTTTTAAAGTGAAAAAAGAATGCAAGCTGTAAACACCAGACTAGCACAGGCTCATAGGAGGATTTCAAAGAAGAGAGAAACGCAGTTGCAAACCAGGGAAAACGTTTCTGGTTGAATATAAGATGTGTGTTAAGCTCCAAATGATCTTTGTTTCTGTTAATTCTCCTGGTACGAATATGATTCTTGGCTCCTAGGGAATGGCAGTGGCTCCTCCTTCGGAACTGCACACATTATTTGTAGGAGGCTCGCCAGCCTTGTCATAAGCATCCAGAGGCTGATTTTGCGTTTGCCAGTTTAAGTCACCAGTTTATAGTGGAGAAATAACAGACTGCAAAAGGCATTTCCATGATTTGAAATCAAAGGTAAAGTTTGGATGTTCGATAACCACGAGACTGCAACAATTGCAGAAACTTAATTTCTATTGTATGATAACGTCTTCTTCTCTCATCCCTCCCCATCATCCAGCCAACCATAGCATGGCAGGAAACAAAGTGAAACAGAATCACTTTTATATGTTGGGAGGTTGGAAACTGTACTATGGGGGCTGCGCCCATGATCAAAAACTTTGAAACAATTTCAGAATTTCTTAATATATTACTCTGGGGTGAAAATATAACTAGGACAAAAGTGATCCAGAAACAGTGCTAGATAATAATTTTTATGTCTTATTTATAAGAAAACAGTTATTGTGCCAGGTTTAATTTATATACACATGTAAACACAAACACTTATACATATATAATCCTTATGTACACATATACTATGTTAAAATTATGTCATATGTCATACATACGTCAGTATCTATCAGCTTATTGTGTTATAGTTTGCTTAGTACAGAATTGATGATAACTCTTCTTACTTTCAGAATATAAGGATTATATGCATCTGTCACTCCTGAAATTAATTAAAAATCCCAATTGTACAACAATTGTTTTCAGTGTGTTCACATTATCTAAATAATCTGAATTCTGACCCTTTCCCCAGAGAGGCAATTCCGACTCTGTTAATTGAGTCCTGTGAATCTGATGAAATATCAGTTTTATTATAGGGATTGCTGCTCTCTGGGGCTTGACTAGGACCACCAAATATAAAACTCTGAACCACACACAGTTTGGAAGCTACTAATATCTCAAGACGAGTTAAGTAAGAGTAGTAAACTTGAAAGATGTGAGCGTGTAAACCTAATGTCTGAAGAGGAAGGTTCTCCCTTTTTGAAAAGCTCACTGGCACTGCTTTCTAATGGGTCACGACATTTGGAGCAACCACAGCGACAGCTCCAGACAGAAATTAAAGGTAAATCAGACACTTTTTCATCATGTAATATTAAGTTGATATGGCTTTTTAAAAATGTGCTACATTCATCTTTAAATTATTTGGTATTAAGTCTGTATCATTACATAGATATTTTCCTCCTTCATTCTTGAATATTTAGGACATTTTTAAAAAATGAAATGTCTTTGTGTTTCCTATGTGATTAATCTTTTCTACATCTTATTAATATTTCTTTTATCCTCTTCTTTTGATCCGTGTGACAGGATCAATTAATACACAGCCGCCGAAGGCCCCTAGCGCCCGTCTACTCCAGGCGCCTGACCTGTAAATTCAGTCGGTTCCCTTTTTCTCCTGAAATTCCTGTATGGGTTATGAGTTAGAGAAATTTTATCATCTCCACTGCCCCTAGGTTTCAGATGGTGAAGTAAAGCCACAGTAGAAATTACATACTTGGTTTCAAATCATTTGAAGCCACCTATGCAATTTTCCCTGTTTTCTCAAAAATCTTGTTTGAGAGCAGTTACATGGACCACCGGGTTCAGCCATACTTGGGGACGCTCCCACGGGTTCCCGTGGAGAGAGGAACCATCTGGCTGGTCCTAACAGAAGAAGCAGCCCCTCCCAGCACCAAGTTCTCGGTGCTTCGCTTGTTTGCAAGAAACGCTACTGATGCTGGCGACAGAGGTGCAGAGGGGTATTCGAAGGGTGCTGTCACAGCTCACAAAATCAAAGGACTTCTGAACAACCAGACTTCCAGAAGGGTCGTACCTGGGGTGATTCAGGGACCGTCACTCCAAAGTTTTACCATTGAGGATTCTCAGCTCCCATGAACTTCCAATTCTTTGCGTCTTTGTTTCAATGATCAAATACTCCAGAGAAAAAATGTGATCCAGCTTGGATCATGCATCTGTCCTCGCGTTGGTTAGCATGGCCAAGAGGAAGGTCAAGGGCACTGTGATGTATACTCAAAGTCCATACTTGCATATCTGGCTATCCCAGCAAAAGAGGAACCCCCATGAGCTGGAGATGCATCCAACTTATGGTATCTACTAAGCCTTCAATGATCTAATAGATAAAGTAAAAACAATTGACTGTGTGATATATATATATTTATATATGTACACATATATAAATATATATTCTTGTGTCTGCGTGCATACATGCATACACACACACGTGCATGCCTGATTCTAGATCTCAGAAAAGAGAGCCTGGTTTTGGTTCAGAGTTATATTCTAAGGCAAGCAAAGAGGATAATATTTTTGTGTGTTTACAGGGTGCTAGGCATAGTGCTAAGTATGACACATGCATCATTTATTTGATCTTGATGATGACACTGTGAGATGGATGCTGTTTCATGCCCATTTTGCAGGGGAGAAAGCTACATGTTTGGGAGGTCATGCGTCTCCAAATCACAGTTAGCAAAGTGGTAGGAATTTTCTTATCCAGCTTTGACTCCAGAGCCCACAATTTCTCCAACTAAAAAATTACATCTCATACTCGCCACATTGAAAAATAGCTATTTATTTACAGCGTTTCTCTCCTCCTAAGATTTGAGCAGCTTGAGGACAGACCGTCTTATTTATGTCTATGTTTAACACCTAGCAGAGTACCTGATACATGCCAGGGGCTGTAATTAGTTTGAATATACGAGGGAACATTTGACCCAATCAGGTACAAATTCAAAGCTAATAGTTCTCACAGTAGAATTAGCTAAAGCTATTGCTAGATGACATATTGACTTCAAGAATCATTTATTTAGCTCTTACTGACTTTAGGACAGACAATTTGAGAGTGGATGGATATTCAAAGAAATATAACATATTGCTCCCCTCAGAGGACTTACAATTATTCAGTGATAAAATGCATAAAAATAAATAGAGCTATTTGATAGGTATTAAATTTGTGGTACTACTAAATACTGTAGGAGCTCAGAGGAGCATGGGCAAAGGGGAATTGTCGTGGGGAAAGTGGAACTCGGCAGCAGCATGGCGTCAAGTGGAACTGACAGCAGCATGGCATCAAGAAATTTTTGTGGCATTAAAATTTTTTTTGTAAAATATACATAACTTAAAATTTACCATTTTCACCATTTTAAAGTATATAACTTGGTGGTATGTACATTCCTGATGTATATTTGTGATATTTTGGGAAAACAATGATCTGACAAGATCTAAACAGTTGCCTGCTGGAAATCCTTTTTTGACTCATATACATTTTGACTATATTCCACAGTTTCCCCTGATCCCTGCACCCTCAGCTTATTTATGAAAAATTGCAATATGGTTTTCGCAGATCTGGAATTGCAAGGCTGGCGTATGTACAAACACGAAGTCGAAGGATATAAGATGAACTGTATTAGATGATGCCGGATAGGAAGGCTGGAGCCCAGAGTTAGAACAATAGCCCTGCTATTAACAGGCATATTCTATTGCCCAGTGGGATGAGCTTAGATCAGTCACATATACCTCTCAAGATCACTTCCCAATAGTAAATCTCATGAGTTCAAATGTTTTATCCGTGCTCCTCTGAAAATGGGGAGTAATTTGGTCTTGGTACTAGACCAAGCAGCCTAGCTCATTGTGCACGGCTCTTGGATCAGTTATGCCACCAAGACTTTGCCTGTCAGCAACTCAAATCTCAAAGTCAGAGCTACAGGTGCCTTTCCTACCAATGTGCAATTCAGCATGGCCTTGGGCTACTGAGGTTTAGTAAGTCATCTAACAATAGGAGGAAAACTCAAATTGTTTGAGACTTAACTGAATGCAGTGAAGTATTACAGAAAAATTAGTGACATTCATGCTGTACATGTTCTATTGTATAAAAATCATGGTAGTTATCGCACTATTAATATTTCAGATAACTGCATGGATGCTCATGCTTCATATAATGTGTCATTTCTGCCGGCACCCATACCAACCCACAACCGCTTCCGATGCTCTGTATTTTGATATGCTTTCGTCCTAGTCAATGACTCCAGTGGGAAGAGGCCCTTAGGCACTTAGAACCATTTAAGAAACTCTCAAAATTAATTACAAATAGTGAGTTTTAGATGGCACCCTAGGGACACAAGATAATTTATGATTCCAAAGGTGCCAGACTTCCTTGAAAGCAGGAAGTAGCTTATAACTTGTTTATCATGATAAACAAAATGCATAAACAACAGAAACATACAACAAAAATAAATTCACTTTCTTTTCCTAGATACCAGTAATTTTTTGTTTCTTCTCAGAAGGAAATGTGCCACAAAGGAAGGATATCGACTTATAAAACATTTAATACTCTGCAGTGAGAACCTAGTTGGTAAACAGCAAAGATGACTCTAATGCCTAATTTATTAGACAGTCTTAAATGCAAGGGATATTAAAATATATTGGACTCTGGAAAGCACATTAATTTCGTGTATGTTTAAACAACAAATGTTTAACACATATATTTAAAATTGTTTATTTTTAAAATCATGTAAATGTATTTTTAATGCAAGTATAATTCCGTCTCCTATATTTATCTAATTATTACTTTGAGAGAAGAGCTGGGCTCCAATATACAGAATGAAACAACTTTACAACTTTATTAATCTAAAAGCCCGAAATGCTTTAGAATTTGTCTGCATACCTATTTATTCCCAAATAGTGTTTCATCTGATCATGTAAATCAGTGTTGTAAGGCACATATAGGAATCCCATCGCTAGTAAACACCAAAGTTTAAACCAAAAGGCATTTGCAAACCCATAAATCTGGACGGCTCTTATCCAAACCCCAGTGGGAAAGAGGAGACAGAGGAGACTTCTGAGGCGAGACTCTCCTTCCCACATCTCACCTTCTGGAGGTTCTCGTTTCCTCCAGAGATCTCACCTGTAAATATACATAAACATCTTCTCCTTGCTCTATTAATTTTATTCCCTCTTAATGAGAAAACGACGTATTTAATTGAGAAAACCACTTTTGAGGCGCTCCACTGGGAAACATTTTGTCAAGAAGTATAAGTCTGTGGTCATAAATTTATAATGTGTGCAGGCTGTGCTGAATATCGATGAAGAATTGCATCTCCACACCTG
>NW_006443225.1:13748993-13761722 GCF_000325575.1 Pteropus alecto | reverse complement strand
TCGCTGCATGTTACTGTCATTCCCCCTCGAAGACTTTGGATTTGAATATAATTGAGTTAGGTCACTGTATGTTATATACAGTATCACACATTACATCACTCAGTGCAAAATGTGAATTTTATAAAGTTCTGACCTCTTCTCCTAATGCCAGTGTTTCAGCAGCATTCCACTGAACAAACATTGCTTTTGGTGTGTTTTGAGCTTGTCTGTATGTGCACAAAAACTTTACTCTTCCATGTGTGCTTTGACAGAAATACCATGTCACCAAGAAATTGTTGCTTGGCTAATTCATGGTCATCCTGAGGCCACTGAGGCTTTTCAGTTCTAATCTCCACATCAATTTAGAAATATTACCTGCTCTATTCCAGAAGCTTTTATTCGCTTTTAAATAACATTTTTAAAAAATTTACTGCAAAAGAGCATATTTTTCAGAGCAAAAGACTTCAGCTATCCATCTAGAACAGGATGTTTTTGGTAGACCATTAACTCATCTGTAATCTTTATTTTCTTCTATGAAATATGAACATGATCTTTTGTCTTGTTTTGTAGAATTTGTGTCCTGTCACTTTGGAAGTAATAAGTGATCAGTAAATATTTGTATGAATGGATGAATAAATAAGAAATAAGACAATTATATTTAACTTTATGAATAATTTTGCCTTGACTTTTCTGACTTTGAAATACTTCTCATAAATATTTTTTACTTTGTAAGTAGTATCTGTAATCTCCAGGAGATTTGGGGGAATATCAAGTAGGTGAATATTACTTTTCTAATAGTGATGCAAGTTGCAGAGCCTCAAATAGGGAACACCTACCTTCTCTAAGGAAACTGAATGATGGCGAATAAGATTTTCTTTTTCTCACGGTTTAAGAACTTCTGAGCATCTTAACACAATGCGGCAGATGGCATCAGTGAAACTAAACGTAATATGGGACAACACACGCAAAATCAAAATTTTAGGTGGAAAGTGGAAATGTAATCGCATATTCTTCAGAATAAGTGTTCCAATTTACAAGAGTGAAGAATGCATGGCTGACATTTAGGAAGAAAAGTTCCCAAGATTATGCTACTGAGGCCAGGGACACAGGGACAAGTAGCATCTCGGGCCTGAGGAGATCTTACGAAAGAAGCAGGTGGATGGACGTGCTGTGGGGCGGGCTCTGTGACGCTCGCCCACCAGAGATGGGTGACCGACATTACTACGCTCCTTCACAGCCTCATAATGACCCACCCGCTCCATCATGCATGTTGACAAAGCGAACGCGAGCTAAGATCATGGGCGATTATCCATGCATTTCATTTTTAAAGGGATTTTTATTGTGAAAAAGATCATTTATGCAAAAACATACATAAAATATATCCATATTGTTTAAAGAGTAATGAAAACAGTTTTGGTGCTGAGCTCACGAGGGACTCTGCCAGGACCTCATATTACCCGCAGAGTTTTCACCGGACCATCAGTAGTTTTTTTAAAGTTCCCAGGTGACTTGGACGTGTAACCAAGGTTGAACACCGCTGATAAACGTTTTTAAAACTTCCCTATATTTCCTGCGTTTTAAAACAACGTTTTGTTCATATCCTCTCGGCACATTTGTATTTTTAAAAGTAAAATATCACTATATTCAGCTAGAGCCAGGCAAATATTTACACCCTACCCTGAGTAGGGCAATGTGCCCCCATTTAGACACTCAGGGGTTACTGTTCCCAGACTGGATTCAGCTTTAACAGAATAAAAGCCGGGAATTAAGAGGTGAAGTGAGTTGAACTCAAGTCCATGACCTAACATAAAGTATCCTTGGTACATATGCTGATTACTGCTGAACTGACCTCGCGTGACTTGATATTAAAAGATTAAAACCTTCATAAATCAGAAAAGGGAGTTAATAAAGATGTGTTCACTTTACCAACCGATAACTTTGCAAATGAGGAACTACGTAATCATTATCTTCTCTATTAAAAGGTGAAGATATGTATGAACTATTTTATTTATTTATTTAATACAAACAATTTTAAGGAGAATCCTGATTATTAGAGTGAAAAATGAAAAGGAAATTTGGAAAAATAAACAAAAACTCTTCTTCATAAACCCATAACCAGAAGTTTGATGTTTCACGTATTTCTTTCTGGTGTTGTCTGTGTGCGCATATGCATACACAATTTACGGATTTGTCTCAGATATACTTTTATTTTATACTCTTATTCTTTACATTAAAGTGTTTTTCCATGTAGTTAAGTACTCTCTGAAGATGTTATTTTAAATGACAGCATAATATTTAATCCATTTATACCAAATTTTCTAAGACATTTTTCTAGTTTTTGGATATTTTGGTTGCTTTGTATTTGTGTTGTTATACTTAATACTATGACGGACATAAGGAATTATTCCAGATATGTAATTACTGGATCCAAAATTCATGTACCCTTTTAAAGCTATTAAAACAGAGTGCCAAATCATTTTCCAGAATAATTTATCAATTTATATTCCCATATTAGTGAACAAAAATATCTATAATTTCACTGTACCTTTATCACATCAAAAATATGGTTTAAATTCTTCCCAATTGAATGGGTGATAATAGTATTATAGTGTGCACGTCTCCGATGATTAATGCAAATGAACGTTTTTCTGTTTATTGGCTTTTTACATATTTTTAGTTCATGATCTTTGCTTACTTGTGAAATCATTTTAAAGAAGTTAAAAAAGCATTACAGAACTGTAATTCCATTTTAATTTATACATTTATGGTTATAATTTTATAGTGAATCCAATAATCAGCGACTGTAGTTTCTATCCTGGTGAGTCCTCTGTGGGCATCTTTCTAGGTCCCTTTGTGTGTGTTCACAGCTAGTGGGTATGAATTACCGCAATTTAATTCAATGAAGTTAGATATAACTTTTTCTATAAATGTGAACTTTTTCTGTAAAAGGTTAATCTAATAGTCTAGAAGCGCAAACAATGAGGGGTAGTTGAGAAAAAAATCCTCTTCTATTATTCGCTAATGTCAGTCACTGTGAAATAGCCTAGCGACGTGTCATGCAGTTCACAGAGCACACATGGAAAGGGCGTTTGAAGAGGTACTTTTGGCCTTTTCAGACGTTACAGTTGCTTATATTTCAGACTTTTTAAAGAATGGATGGGAATGACGACAGGTAGCCATTTAGCAATCGTTTAAAGCAAACTATATTTAGATGGATTGCAAGCTGGGGAAGCTGAAGACCCCAAAGAGGTGGAGGGCCTAGTGTTGACGGAGTGACAGAAGGTAAAGAGGGTGACTGCCTTTTGAGGTGGAGGAAGCTCAAAATATGGGCCCTTCACCATGCCACTCTGTGTAATGTATGTAATCAGACAGAATTACTCGTCACGAGGCTTCAGAGTGTGCCCGCTCTGCCACGTGCGGAGCCAGGTGGCTGCAAGTTGGCTTCATTGACTGTTGGAGGACTTACACTCAGTGCCTGCCAACTGAGAAGAGATCTCAAGTTGCAGGTGGCGTGGGCAGGGACATTTTATAAAGACTCCCCTCCCCCCCACCAAAGTACAATGTGAAATATGTTAGCATCGCTTTCAACTTCTGAAAGTCTAGGGCAAAGAGTCCTGCTACCAGCAATCAGAATGGTGATGGCTGACCCGGAGCAAACATCGGGCAGATGGAAGATGCAGCAGGATAGTCAGAGATACATCTCAGTCCTACAAATAGCAGCTGTCATCATAATGCAAAGGGTGGTTTTTACCATTTATAGTGAGTGTGAAGAATTGCCGGTCACCTGTTTTCTTATCTACATTTGCAACATAATAGCAAGGACAGACCTAAATTTTATCATGTGTTTCTATATGGGCTTTTCTTGAGGTAGGGGATATTTTTTAAAAATTATTTGAACTCGAGGGCATGTGGATGTCGAATGAATAAAATTGCAAAATAGTGATTTAAATGTTTCATAGAATTCTGAAGCCTTTTCAGAAGTAAAGCCAAATGCTTTCTAAGACAAATATATTTACCAAGTTCCCATGTCTGAGACTGGTCGCTTGTTTCAATCAATTACATTCTCCTTAAGTATAGTTCTAGAGAGGAAATGAGTGAAAAAGTAGAAAGGAGGTTATGCTGCGAAATGAAGGCTTATAGGACTCAAATGTTTGTTAATTTCTGAAAAGTTTAAAATGATTCGTGATGACAAAATTTTAAAGCAAAATACACATCTACAAAATGCAAGCCTAAGTTAATATTAAGTAATGTCACTTAAAAAAAAATAGTTCCTAATACTTACATTCTTACTGTCATTTCAAGCCAGACAAAAATATCATTTTGTCTTCAGCATATACTAAGAGTAAGTATAATTTTGCATTTGACTTAACTGATAGTTTTTCTAAAAAGCGTTTCATTGACTGGCAAGTCTTTGATTTTCCGTTAACACGAAGTCTTCATTTCAGCTACCAATTTCAACTTCTATTAAATCACTAAACAAAGTTTAAAATCCAGTCTCTTTCCCCAGAACAAATCATTCAGTACAGTAACGAACAGTAAAAGAGGCAATATGGAAGAGGGAGTTTTAAAAATAAAAGGAATGAATGATAAAGATGGATTTTTAACTGCTAAACTCTGCTAGATTCTGGAAGCACATTCAAAACTTCTCAACACACACACACACACACACACACACACACACACACACACACACACACTAAAAACTAAACTAAAACAAAACCGAACAAAAGCTATCCTACTAGTGGCAATGTTAAAACATTGGGTTAATTATCTTGTGAAAATTCATAGACTTTTTTTTTGATAGGGTCTGATTTGAGTTCCATTTCTCTCCGATTTCACACATGGTTCGAATTAACATCTCTAGCTCTTGGAAAAAATATTACATTTTAAAATTGCACTTAAAACTACATATTTTCCACAAATAAATTGGTAACAGCCATCTTGAGGAATATTTTTCTAAAGGTAGTTTTACTATCACTACCTCCCACGACGTGAAATCTAGTCGATGCGGCAGACAGTTTAAATCCAGCCCCAGTGGTTAAGAGTATAGTCCTGTCTAAGGGGATAAATTCAGACGTACAGTTCTGCCTCCTACATCCCTCGCTCTTCTGTGCAGATTTAGTGCTGTGAGCCAGAGGCCCATCAGGATGCTCATTTCCTCAGCACCAAGTCAGCTCCCCTCTTGCCTTCTTGGTACCAGTCGGTCCCCACCAGACAGCCCCAGTGGCAACACCTCCTCTCCTTACTTGCTTGCATCTTACTCTTCGTCGAGTAAATTCTCAATACTGTGTTCTGTGCCCTTAGTACCAACATCTCTCTGCTTCTTTCTGATCTGAGATCATGTGTTTCTGTTCTTGGCAAAGGGCACTTCATTTCTGATTGTGCGTCCTGCCCTTGAATTAATCTCTCCTCCTGCTGCTCTCTCTTCTGAACCTGTGTCCCCACATGTCTTTCCTTAGTGAGCTCGTGTTCAGGTCCAGTCCTGGAAGTCTACGTCGACTCCCATTCTGATTTATCCAGTTCACAACCCACTTCTTCTTTGTTAGAAAGGAGCATTGGGCTTTTATTCTGTGATTTGAAGAGGACTCATTTTATGAGCACGGGTCGCCTAAGTTGTCATAGAGGTCATCCGAGCATAACATGGCTGGAATAAACACAGCTACTACTTATTCTTCTCCTTGTATATTCACACCTGTAGCAAACCAACCATTCATTTAGTGAAGTCAGTATTTATTGAAAATATTGTTTAATCACGTGTGTAGGAATGCAGGTTATAGAGGCTTTTGGAATCAAATTATGAGGTTGTGTATCTCATCTTCCTAGAGAGAACAAATAGTCTTATTGATGTTTGTAGAAATGCTATAGAAAACTGTCCACTTGCTCTCTAAAATGTTAATATTCCTACTGTTTTTAAAAATTCTGTTTTGTATAAGGACACATCTTAAATGAAATGTTAAGCTATCTTTTACTAAGGGGTCTCAAAACCGTTAGAGTTTAAAGGTAGGTCCCATGGGAGGTAAAGCAGTGGCACTCAGTGATATGTCAGGACAAGCACAAATGTGCCCGGTCCGTTCAGTTTGGAGGGTGGGCATGGCGGCAGTGTTCTTGAATCAGCACCATGTAGGTTTGGGTGTGATCACTATAGCACAGCTCTCTCGTAGATGCAGATTATACAGTAAAAATAATTCTTTATTTTTTTTCAAATCTCTAACTTGTCTCTGGTCATAGATTTTTTTTGCCACTAACAATTTTAGCATTACTGATCAGTTACCCCAGGCTACATGATGTCAGAGGGCTTGTTCATTATTCTCTCTCTCTATGGGACCGTTTTCCTGAACTTGTGCTTTAATACCTAGCATGATAGTTCTTTCTTTTATTTCTTTGTGGCAAATTGTAGTGTAAGTAGGCCATTTAGAATAGTATAGTAGATAGCTCATTGGTTGACAGTCTTTTCTATTTGGGGCATTCATTCTCACTGGTTGAGGGTACAAAATCCAGTGCCCCATACTGGCTCTCGTTTGGTTGTGAGTGTAAATCATGAGAGAATAAAAAGTAAACTGTCATACACATAAGGAAAAGTGTTTCAGAGAGAAAGTATTATGACATCAATGTTGGCCAGGACATGTACACGTATCCCTACTCTATGTATCAGGTAACCTCAAGCATCTCATTGTGCTTATTTGTAAAATCATGATAACAGTATCGACCACCTGGTGGTATTGTAAAGATAAACTGAGTTCATGTATACGGCACAGATAACACAGCACCTGCCATAACACCTAAGTTAGTGCTCAATAGGCATAAATTGGGACTCTACCATTTCAGAAGTTTTAGTGAAGACCGGAAAAAGTTTGACTTTCATAATCAGTACAAATAGCTCTGGAGAATGGCCCGCATAGTATTACAGCTGACCCCAGGTAAAGACGCAGAACCTAAAGTTGCATATTTCTTATGGGTTTCTCAGATAGCGGCTTATATCTCAATCGCTTTTCTAGTTAAACTTAGAGAAGGTCACATGCCCATGTTTGGTAGTTTTATGCAAACATGAAAATAAGATTTCATTATCTCAGAATCTTGTTATCTAGAAAGCAGTTCATTTGCCTCAGGATTCAAATGTCTTCAAAAGAAAATGTCTTTTTCCTATGAGACCCATTGATTAATTGTTTAGTCCATTCCCTCAGACAGCTATCGAGAGAATTAAAAAGACAGTACATATAAAGAGCTTAGCACATTACCATGCTCGTACTAAGAAATAAATACGAGCTATAATAATTTATCTAACTTTATCCTCATTCTCAACAAGCTGTAAATGGGCTATATTATTATATTTAATTAAATATTAGAAAGATAATACAGAGGCCGATTTATTAACTTGTCCATAATCACATAGTAAGTAGAGGAGCTGGATTTTGAATCCGGAAAGGCCTAACTTAGAAGCCAGTATTCTTTCTCATTCTATGTATATGCACCATACTATGTTGATTCAAGTCTATAGATAGAAAGCAGGGGTGGGGCTGTTTGAGCACTAGACTTGCCCTGTTGCTGTTCCAGCGGGGGACACCTAGAAATTAACCTTCCAATCTGATTTGAATGATTTTAACTGTTTTCTCTATGTTTTCTCAGATGACAGGTGTATCTCTATCTTCACTACTCACTCTGTTGCACGTAAACTGTTTATGACTGTGATATTAAAATTTCTCATGTCATTCAGGCCCCAAGTCTTAGAAGTTCCTTTATTTCTTTTCTCTCCTTTGTGCATATGTACTTGGGTCTGTTTTTGGACTTATCTGTGGTTTTGATGGGGCAGGAAAGAGTCTAACTTTCGTAATCAGTGAACCTGCCCTGTAACATGGTCCCGTGTGGGTTTAAGTGGACTTCTCCTAGGCATGTGCGTGTCTTCAGGAGGGGCTCTGAATTCTTTCTCTCCACCTGTAGGGACTTCCAAGGAACTTGTACCACATGGACTCGGTTCTTTTTCCTTTCTCTCTTACTATTACGTTCCTTTATTTTCTATATGCTCTTCTTGGCAACTTTACCCATCTTCATGTTGTTAACTACAGTTTAACTTAACAATAACTCAAAAACTTGTATGTCTAGTGACATCCAGGTAAATATGACCAATAGGAGCTTGATGTATGAGCTCCAAGTTCTATCCAGATGCCTACAACACATCCCACGTCTTAGACTCAGCAGATTTGAACCTAAAGTTCTCATCCCCACCCCTAAGCCTGTTGCATGTTTAGTCTTCTCCATCTCAAAAAAGTGGCCTGTCCTTGACACAGTTGCCCAGGACTTGGAACTTTTGTCTTCCTGTGTTTTTTTCTCACCCACTTCCCACGTCTAATTAGTTATCAAGTCATATAAAGACTTCTTCCAAAACTTCTCTTAGCATATAGGCATTCTGTGATTTGGTTCCTACTTCTAAATCTTCAGGCTCCAGCCTGAACGAGGAGTCCCTATTTTGTCACCCTAGACCTCCATTATTTTCACAGGCTATTTTAATCTGCCTCCAATGACCTTCTACTATTTCTTCTAAACAGAAAATGCCTGCTAAGACTTCAAAGTTCTGCACAGCTGTCTGCACCTCTGGAAGATATCTTTGATTTGACTAACCCCAACTCTAAAAATAATCATAATAATAGACATTTTTTCATGAGTTATTATGTGCCAGGCCATGTTCTAGGCATTCTACATGTCTGAACCCATTTAGTCCTCATAATTTCCCTGTGAGGTGAGTGTATTCATAATTAGAGCGAAGGCACACAGTTAGTTTAGAGGAGGAGCTGAGATCTGTCTGCTCATTCGGCATAACATTCTTGCTATACTTCCGTTAGTACCTGTAAATGCTTAGTGAATATTTGCAAAATAAATAAGTTAACAAATATTCTTGCAACTGAGTTAATATTTGCTATGGGAAGGACTGACGTGGCCCATTCAGCTTTGCAAGTCTACTTTCACGCCCCTAACGTCAGAACGAATGGCAAACCGCATAATTCCATGAAGGTAAGAAATGATGGAGGAGTCCAATGAGTATTTATTGAATGAATTAATTGTAAAATATGAATCTACCCTGAAGTACAGGTCCCAGAATCATGGTCAAATGGAATGACGTTTAACAGTATTCCAGGTGTGTCCTGGAACACCAGCTGGATGACCAGCATCCCAACTAACACACAATTGTCTGTCAAACTTCAGCTTGGAACAGCCACTCCTAAGTTTATATCCCCTTCTCCAACATTCAGAAACTGAGGTAACTACGTGGTCACATCCTTCCCATTCAATGGAAGCCAAACAAGCCCAAAGATTAAAGCAGCTACTTGCAGGGGAGCAGGGAACATGAGAGGTGGTGCTCGAGAAAGAGCTATGAGAAGGTGGTTAAGATTTACAGATTCTACTCCCAGCTTTGGTGCCACCTCGGATAGTGAGCATGGAGAAGGGTGTTGACCTTTCTGAGATTCAGCTTCACAGTTATCTAGGCCTCCACTGGCTTTGCTGATTCAGGGACTACACAGGGCCCCTTATCAAAAATCTCACCTTGTCTTTCGGTCCCAGCTTGGCTGGCTCTTTGAAATCTGACTGATCCAGTGTAGCCTGGCTGTTGGAGTCTGACTCATTGCCTGTTCTGGCCAGTCCTTACTTCTCAAGGTTTTCCTCCCATACTCTAGGTTTATTAACTGCTCTGATCTGTAAGATCCATAAAGATATTCTCCAAAATCTCGGTACACAGATTTGGCCCTTCCTTGCAAGTTCTGCCATGTTGTCACATAAGCTGCAGCCAGAGATCTGTCTTTTGATGTTCTTCTGCTCAGAGCTCTCACTCTGAGTAAGCCAGGGTCAGCCACTTCCCTGTATGTGCCGTGCTTACCCCAGCTTCTCCTGGGCCATCCCTGGGTTACTCCCTCCCTGCTGTCCACGCATGCACACTCCCCACATCCCGGGCCTCGCTGTAGCAATCCCGGCCCCCTTCATATAGTCATCACCCATCATTCCGTCTGTGCCGATCAACTCTGACAGCACTTCCTGCCTACGTCATTCATTTTAATCTTGTTAAATATTCTGGAGGTCTGCAGTTCTTCCATGGGATCTTATGATCCTTGGGGACAAGAGTTGTGACATATGTCTATGGCATTCTTCAGTGCACAGCACAATGTTATGTGTACGGTAGTAAACGTTTGAATGTACTTTATTTATGTAGATTATTTATTATACATAAACATATTATCTAAATCTATTTAATTCACTAAAGACCATTTGATTGTGATCAAGTTAGTTGGTTATGAGCTATGCATCATCTTACACATTTTAAAGAGCTGTGCATTATTTTACATATTTTAGAGATGGGGAAACTGAGGCTTCAAGGATCAACCTCTGGTTTCTGGTTGTAAAGCTGTTCCTTCATACATCTGTTCCTGTTTTTAAAGCTAGAGAGCTAGAATTTGAACTCTGCTCTTACTCAGTACATTGATATTTTAGTAGAGAGGATAAATGACACAAAAATATTTACTGGAACTACCAGGACAGGTTTTCTAAAAAATTATACCAAGAATGAAACTATCTCCCCGGCAAAAGAAATTGACTGAAACAACAGCTTTTCTTCAGACTAATGGACCAAAAAAAAAAAGGAAAACTTTTATAGCTTTAAACGTTTAAAGTATACATACATATTTGTATTTTAAATGTGTAGTGTGAATATGCATATATAGATGTATATATATAGACTATGTATAAAGTGTATACGCACTAAATATACACACATATTACACACACTTGGAACTAAGCATAATGCAAAATTATGTGTATCGTAATTATAAAACTCAGGAATGCACTAAAGATAGAATATAAATGTCTCTAACATCATTATATGTTTACTGAAACAGTTTATAAAAACAAAATAATGTAGTTAAAGTCCCCCTGATGAGAGGCACTGTGTTTGGGGAAGATGACCTCTTCTTTATTAGTGTGAATTTGCCTTCAAGGCAAACATTTTTCAATCAACGCTAATTTGCATATAATTTATCAAGAGTGAAGTGCAAAATAATTTTGTTTAAAGATTTCCCTTTAAGTGTCATTAGCAGTCCCGACTGATCTGATCTTTTCGATCTCATCAGGCGCTTTTAGCAAGTCTTTCTGAACCCATCTGGAGGGCGCATTTATCCCTAAGTGTCCCGTGTTGCATTACAGCTCAGTGGAGAGGCACAGCCGGCTACAGATGCTCATGTGAAACGCAGTTAACACTCTGCCAATTCAGTTTTTATAGGGACACAATCAATTTTTATTCATTTAAAAACCAGAATGCTTTCTTTTATTGTGCGCAGTCTCTTCTGATTATATAGCTAAACAAATTATTTCTCTGTTTGTACTAAATGGTACAATTCGGGGAAGGGCAATGGCATGGTCTAAGTGTACCATGTATACGTCAGGCAAATAAACAACGGCTCTCTCTTAGGGTATGTTCCTTGCAATGGGTTATTTAAAACATACATACATACATACATACATACATGTTTTACTTACTGTAAATAGGCATAAATGAAATGTAAATCATGCAGTGGGTTGTCTGTGGGCCGTGTCATCTGATCTTGACTTTCCCTGGAGTTTATAAGCTATCCTCACGAACATTATCTCACGTCATGTTAAGATGCTTAAGTTCTACTGTCAAGACTGGAATATTCAGGTGTTTCCAGTGTTTTGTCAAAAGATTCCTATAGATTTATTGTACTGCAATTTAAAAATGCTTTTAAATTCAAGTATCGATACTTTTGACAATACATAGCAAAAGATAAAGAGGACTAAAGTTTAAACAATCTTGGTGACATGGGAGAGATACATTTAGATATTCAAATACTTGAAAATCCACCAGGTTGAATTTTAGCAGTTACTTCTAACGGCGGAGTGGAGATACAGTACCCAAACGGGCATCACAGACCGCCTTCTTTAGACTCTTGGTGTGATGGAATCCATTCACTGTCGAAGTGGGTCTAATATTGCTGAGAGAAGGCCTTGGCTCAGATTTTCTTAGGGGCTGATAGTAAAGGCAATGACTATAGACTGTCTCCATAGAATTGATAAGATCCCCTTTACAGGATAGCACTAAATACATTCTTTCAAATTATGGTTATATATCATTATATATATTTGAGACTTAAGCAACATGGACATGGTAAGGAAAAAGTAGACAAGTCTAAAGCCTTTTGGTTTAGTGTAATAGCTCTTTTAAGTTTCAGGTGTACAATTCAACAATAAGGCATATATATATTGCATTGTGTGTTCACCTCCCAAAGTTAGATTTCTTTCCATCACCACATATTTGACCCCTTTTACTCCGTCTACCTCCCCTTTTCCTCTCTCCCCGCACCCTCTACCCTCTGGTAACCACTAGTCTGTTGTCTATGTCCATGAGTCTCTGGTTGTCCTGTTTGTTTGTTGCTTTTAGGTTTATATCCCACATATAACTGATATCATGTGGTTTTCCACTTTTTCTGTCTGGCTTGTCTGGCTTATTTTGCTTAGCATGATTATCTCAAGGTCCACCCACGTTGTCGCAAATGGCAGTATTTCATCTCTTCTTATGGCTGAGTAATATCCTATTTTATATATGTACCACAGCTTCTTTATCCAATCTTCTATTGTAGGGCACTTTGGTTGCTTCCATACCCTGACCACTGTAAATAATGCTGCTATGAACATCAGTGTGCAAATATCTTTTTGGATATGAGTTTTCAAATCTTTGGGGTAAATACCCAGTAGAGG
>NW_006443225.1:13701669-13748843 GCF_000325575.1 Pteropus alecto | reverse complement strand
ATTCTATTTTCCAGAGTGGCTGAACCAATTTGCAGGCTCACCAGCAGTGTTTGTTGGCGATTTGTATGTCCTCTAGGGAAAAGTGTCTTTTCAGGTTCTCTGCCCATTTTTTGACTGGATCATTTGCTTTTTTGTTGTTATTGAGTTGTATGAGTTCTTTGTATATTTTGGATATTAGGCCCTTATCGGAGGCGTTGCTTGCAAATATATTTTCCCATTTGGGTGATTGTCTCTTTACTTTGTTGATGGTTTCTTTTGTTGTGCAGAAGCTTTTTAGTTTGATGTAGTCCCATTCATTTATTTTTGCTTTTATTTCCCTTGCTTTTGAGGTCAAATTTATAAAATCCTCTTTAAGTCTAAGGTCCATGACTTTAGTCCCTATGTTTTCTTCTATGCATTTTATTGTTTCAGGACTTATATTCAGGTCCTTAATCCATTTTGAGTTAATTTTGGTGTGTGGTGATAGACAACAGTCTAGTTTCATTCCTTTGCAGGTGGCGTTCCAGTTTTCTCAACACCATTTATTGAAGAGGCTTTCCTTTCTCTACTGTATGTTTTTGGCTCTTTTCTTAAAAATTATTTGCCCAGTAAAACATGGGTTTACTTCTAGACTCTCAATTTTGTTCCATTGGTCTGTGTATCTGTTTTTCTGCCAAACCATGCCGTTTTGATTATTGTCACTTTGTAGTGTAATTTGAAGTTGGGCAGAGTGGTCCTCTAGCCTCGTTCTTTTATCTTAGGATGGCTCTTGCAATTCGGGGTCTTTTGTGCTTCCATACAAATCTGATGATTTTTTGTTCTATTTCTTCAAAAAAATTGATGAGATTTTGATGGGGATTGCATTAAATTAGATAATTCTTTAGGTAATAAGGTCATTTTAACTATGTTGATTCTTCCAATCCAAGAATACATAATATCTTTCTATTTCTTTGTATCTTCAATTTCTTTTAATAGAGTCTTATAGTTTTCATTGTATAGGTCCTTCACATGTTTTATTAAATTTTTCCTAGGTACTTTATTCTTTTTGTTGCAATTGCAAAAGAAATTATTTTTTCCACTTTTTCTGACAATTCATTATTAGAGTATAGGAACACTGTGGATTTTTGAACATTGATTTTGTGTCCAGAAACTTTACTGTATTTTGCTTATTTTTTCTAGTAGTGTTCTTCTTTAAGTAATTGGATCATTTATTATTATTGGATAAACCTTTATTTTTAGGCTTAATTTTTATTAAGCTTATGTTCTAATAAATTATTTTAATTGTTAAAAGGAAGAAAATAAATATATTACCAATTATTTATAAATCAATTTATATATTCTATAAAGCAGCATAATGCCCCTATACCACGATTAGCTACTAAAGAATAAACCACATCTACTCTGCCCTCAAGAAGTTCACAATTCATTTGGATAGCACAGGTTAACCACCAAAATGACAAACAATAAAAGCAGGTTAGAAGTATAGTATTGCAATACAGGAGATGTCATGGGCAGCCGTGATCATGGATCATGTGAGTGGAATTATGTGAGTACACTGAGTTCACAGAAGAACCACTGTGGGTCCAGGAGAATTGAAGAAGGCTTCCCAGAGCCTTGAATGAGAGACAGGAATTGGATACATGAAAAGCACACATCTGGAGAACTTTGCTTACTTGGAAGATGCATTTGCCATATTTTCAGAACTGTGAAGGCATTCATAAGCCTATAAAAGAGAAGCTGTATGGGGATGTGTAGTGTGTGTGTATGTGTGTGTGTACACACATATACACATATATATATATACATGTATGTAAATATGTATATATACATATTTACTACAGAGTAAATATGTAGTAAATATGTGTATATATATGTATATATACACACTTTTACTTAAGTGGTGCTTACTATGGTAAAATTGCTTTAAGAAAACTGGATTGCTTCTTTAAGTTTATTTTGGCTTTTAATTGCACATATACTTTTTAGAAATTACACTAAACTCTTTCGTTTTATTATGCCGATTTAGTTAAAACTTTTGATCACCTGTTTTTCCTGCCTTATGGCTGCTCAGTTAACTTATCCCTAACTATCAATAACATCTCACATCTACCTGTATTTAGTTAGAAACTAAACAACTTCACAGTTAAAATGTATGACGTTCATGTTGAGGCATCGTAGTCATACTTCTGAAGGATTTCATTTCCTTGGCAACCTTCTTCGACCTTCTAAGTAAACTTTGATTTTTCTTTTTGTAAAAAGTCTGTGTTTTTCCACTATCTTTCACCAAGAGAACCATATGTGAATAGCTTTTCAGGTTGAATTAATGCCATAATTTATCTAATTGTATAAAACTTTTCCTTCTGCAGAAATCCTCTTATCACTGAGGTAATGTATAAAGGATAGCCTTTGAAAAACAGGTTTACAGAAATCTGGACTGCTTTATTACTTACACATATTTCATTCTTGTATTTATTAAGGAAAAATTGGAGTACTTACGTGTGTGAAATTATATGCTAGGTGCTAAAGGATGTCATTTCTCAAGGTTTCAACTTGCAACTAAAATAATATCTGAAAAATTATTTATTTTATTAGGAGTAATAGTCATATAAATATCTAAATATACATTCAGTGACAACTCTATCCTTCAGTTGCTTAGGTCCCCATATCTTGGAGTTATCTTTAATTCTGCTTTTTCCATCATACCCCATATCTTGTCTGTTAGCAAAACCAGTTGGGTCTCCCTAGAAAATATATTAAGAACTGCCCACTTCTCACCAGCTCCACTGCTATGACTCTGGTGCAAGCCACCACCATTCCCCCGGTGGGTTATTGAAAGAACCTTTGAACTCTCTGCTCCGTCTGCTCTAGTCTATTCTCTACTGCAAGAAGTGTCCCCCTACCAAAATGCAAGTCCAGTGTTGTGATTCTGCTCGGAGGAATCCATGGCTTTTCACTCCCTCAGACTCATAGCCAGTGGCATTCGAGGCATCGAATGATCTGGCCCCTATGCACCTCGCCCACGTCACCTCCTACCCTTCTCCCCTTACTACTCTACTTCAGCTGGGTCGGCCTCGCTGTTGTTCCCCGGACCCAGTGAGGCCGACCCAGCATTTGCTATTGCCATTTTCTAGCATATTCTTTCTCTCCAGCATCCCCATGGCTTGTCCCCTCTTCAGCTTCATGGCGCTTTCTTGGTGCAACTTTACTTGCCCCTGTCCCCATTTAAATTTCAGCCTTGTAAGTTGCAATGGGCCACTGTTGTTTCTATTGCACTAATCACCATGTCATGTTTTAGGTATTTCCCTTGTTTCTTTTGTACCTCTCTTCTTATGTGAAGGTAAGCTCCATGGGAGAGGATTTGTGTCTGTTTTATTGAAAACCGAGACTAGTGGAGTAGTCAGAAATGTATTGCATGCAGTACAAGTAGCATACAAGTATGTGGAGACTGGGGCGATCTAGGAAATACAAGCAGATTGGATAGTTGAATGAGAGGGTCCTACCTCGCCAGGCTGCCAAATTTAGACTTCACGAAGTAGTTGCAGAAAAGCCCCTGAAAGTTGTGATTAGGTGGATGATCGATGCAAAACAATACGATTGAGAAACCAACGCGGTAGAAACGTGTGGCATGATTGAGGAGAGAGGCCTGAGCAGGGCGTCCTCTGGAATCTGTGTCGGCGGTATGGGCTCATGCTTCCCAAAGCAGGGACAGTAGTGTGTGTTCTTGGGGAAACACAGTGCAAATCAGCATATTTTAAAGGCCTTTAGCAGTTCCTGTTTAATTATGTTTAACCCTGTGCTTCCTATACATTCTGACCCTGGGAACTTTTTTTTTTTGAGGTTGGCAGAGTGACACCCCTAAATACCTCATGGAGCTAGTGATCCACAGAAGAGCAGCATTAGGAATCACTAGTCTAGGCCTGCAGGCCCAGACTGAAGCGATGGGGAAAGGGAAATGAAAGAAAATATTGGATTCAAGAGACATTTCAAAGGGAGACGTGATATCTCCCTACGTCAAGTGAGAGAGATGCTCACTGAGTGATTATAAAGTTTGGAGGAAGGGAGAGCAGGGAACTTATTCTCCCCTCTCTAACCAGAACGTAAACCAGAGGAACAAGGACTGTGTCTCTTTCCCGTTCTCCTTTCCTCTGCACTTAACGGATGACTGAGAGCATGATCCATACACAACACATAGGCAGGCGTAGACTTCTTGTCTAGCATCTGAGTTAATACTAGCGAGAGGACTATTCAGACGTTACATTCTAAGCTATCCGTAACTGTCAAAGCTAGAATAAAAATTCTGTCATGTCCTAGGCGTCTGTAGGTGTCTGCCTTGACTCTGTGAAAGCTTTATCCACTTAGTGAAACCCAAGCTCTCTTGTTCCCTGTTCGTAGGCTCTGTGGGATTCGCTTCTGCTTCCTATCTCTTCCAGTTTATTCCTAATGATCTGTCTTTTGGTTGTTCCTTATCTCCTCCCACTTCACCTTTTGGGCTTGATCTTAAAGTGACTTAGGTAACTTTTGACTCCGTACTGTACAAAGACTGTGTTCTTGCGGTCCGACTTCTCCATGTCTGGCTGCTTCAGAAACCTTTACAGCCCCAGCACAGTTGGTTTCAGGGATAACAACGCCTTGGCCAGCATCCCAGATGGGCCGGCTCCAGCCTCCCCTGCGGGAATGAATTATTTACCACGGGTTATTTCTAGGCATGACTCAGCTGGGTGTTCTTAGCCCAAATCAGGGTGATGACACAGGGCAAGATTCCAACAGCATTGATTCATGACTGCCATCTCATTCTTATCTCCTTTCTTTTTGAGATTTTAATATAGGTTTCTCAGTGTTCATTTACCTAATTTACTTACTTCATTGTCCTACTGGATTCTCAGCATAGTCTTCACACTCAAGTATAGTTCACAGGTTGTAAATTCAGATTTCCAGCCCTGTCACTGACTGGTTGTGTGTGACTCTGGGCAGTGTATTAAGCTCTGAACGTCACTCTCCTCCAGCTGTATAGCATAAGGACAAAAATGACCTTAATGATATCTCCCTTATGGGAAGGACCAAATGAAATAATACACGTAAAGGATTTGGCAGAGTCGCTGGCACGTAAGTCGTTAGATAAAAGATAGTTATTTTTGGACTCTCGGAGAAAATGAAACTCGTGAATTAAAGTTTTTACTATAGGATTAATACATGTTAAATAAAATATTTTTATTTCTTTCAAATTTATACAGCGGCTCAGGCTATACCATCAAAGCATTGCTTCCTGTATATCTGCAAGTTATTTTTACTAGTAGTAAAATGTGTTTTTTTTGCCCAAATGATCAAAAAAAAAATTAAGTTGCTATATTTATAGTTCACCTTTTTCACCAATAGGAATAATATAGTAGCAGTGGTACACATATGAGAACCATCCTCTCTATGCAAAACATCCCATTCGCAATATATACACATGTAACAAATCATCACATTGCCCACCTGAAACTCACATAATGTTACGTTGATTATTACCTCAGGAAAGCTGGGAAAAATTATCCTGAAAAGACAAATTGCCAAGAAATCAGAAATACTACTAGAAAATACTCGAGTCCTTTTTTGTGACATGGAACGATAGTTTCTTGGCCCATCACATCTCCTTCTCCTTTCAATAACTATTTTTGAGAGCTCAGTGTTTATTGAGAGCCTACTGTGAGTCAGGCTTTGTTTTTTCATTTATAACGACTAGAACAATTCGTCATATGAGGTACATGATCTTTAACAAAGATCTGTTTCACGCTGGGATTGCCGATGTTTATGCTGCTTTTCATTCCCAAGATAATTCGACATCTCTTACTACAAGGTGCTTACTACTATAGAATACTAATATAATTCAAACAAAATAATCTAAAATACAAAGGTTTTTATTTCAGAGCTGCATTTATCAACATTTTAAAAGTGTGGTTAAAATAAACTTTCTTTTCCAAGTCGACTTAAATGTGTTCTTGGGTGATCAGATATCTTTAATCATTTACAAAAGTGAAAATGGTTTTGGTTATAGTCAGATACAATTTATTGGTGAAAATCTGACAGATTTGCTCTGTAAGTCTATAAAATATTTTCTGTTTCTTTAAGGAAATAAGTGTCCAAGTTTATTTGTTAATTTAGGGGGGGTGGGGGTTAATACTTTCAAGAAAACAAAGGAAATGTATGAAAAATGATGACTTTGACATTCAGGATAAATTATATATTCAAATGAATTTGGCAGAATGAGGCCATCTGAGGCATTGCATTTAAGCTATTTTGAACTGATTTCTCCTCCTATAGAAGGTGACCAAATACTTCCATCAAAGGAGCTAATACCAATAACTCACATCGGAGCTCAGCTTTCCTGGGCCTCTCGGCAGGCAGAGTGAGGACCTCTGGGGCATTCAGGTTCAGCGAAATCTAGTTGAATAATTGTAGAAAATAAACACCCCTAGGAAGTATAGAAAGGTGAATGGTAGTAAAATGTTATTAAACTTAGGGATTTCAGCTTTCTCCCTTGTTTCTTCTGGCATTTTTCAAAGGAAATGCCACAATGACTTTGAGGCTTTTTAAGTCACATGCTGAACTTGCAATGGTATTAGAAAGGAAAGCCATTGTGAAATAGAAAGAGAAAAAAGCAGTTAGGACACTTTAATGAACACTTGAATGTACCTCAAATGAAAAACAGATGTTCTTTGTTAAGTTTAACTGCGTTTCTTATTCAGATTGAGGTAACTAGACGAGCCAGTGGGGCTGAATTGGCTACAGCAGGATCTTGTTCTAGGAAAGTTTGTATATTTTATGTTGTTTTGTACATAGTATTTCTCCCAGTTTTTTTCTGCATTTAGATAGAAGCGAGCATTTCAAAGTTTAAGCCTTGAAGATTGATTTTTTAATGTAGTATTTTGCATTAGTAATTTTTTTTTTACCTATACAAATAAAGTTCTGTATGTTTTAAATTTATGAAATAGTTTTAGTTTTGTAACTATTGCATCAGTCTTATTCTGGCATTTCATTTTTTTTTTTAAATGCATCATTGACATACAACATAGATTGATTTCAATGTTTTAGAATAGCAACTGATGTTATATTAAATACATTTTATTAACACCCTCTCTCCCCAATAAATATTTATCCACACCTCACCATAACCGCTCCCTCCAAAACAAGAAAGAAAAGAAACACACAAATAAAACCCCATTAAACAAAGTTTTTTTCTGGGCAACCCATTTTAATCTATCAATCAGTGATACTTGCTCCTGTATGCCAAGATTTGCTCTCCCGTGTCAACTGATTCATTCAATAGAAATATGGTCACGAGCCAATGCAGACTCATCCCTTATGACTCTTTCTGAAAGCATAAATTATAATACTCCTCCAGCTCTAAGAAGTTTTGAGGTATACTGGTTCTTCTTTTTCCCCCCCAGGATATATATTGAACTGCACCTGGCATTCTGTTTGGTCATATCTGTGTCAGAAACTACAAGGTCAGAAAGCAAGAAAAAATGAAGACGGGAAAAAAATAATTGGGGGAATAGAGGTGTGGATAAAACAGTATATTAACATATCATTAATTTTTAAGTTAATGGCTTCCCTAGGCATTGTATAAGGTGTAAAAAGAGACACAATCTCGGCCCACAACAAGGTGAGAAAAATATGTGATTTATTCAGAACCCTTCAATGAGACAATGAGAGAAATACAGACAGCTCGGTAGGTATTCCGCTGCTCTAAATGGACGAATCTTTTTCAGTTCCGTGTCTCTATGTCTGTGTATATTTCAATGCCTGACAAATTTATTCTCTCTTTTTTTTAATCTTTATCATTTAAAAAGGAAATCCATAAAACAAAACTACAACCAGGCCATAGGATAAGCTTAGCAAACGCTGTAGGACGCAGAGCTGAGCGTTCGGCAGGCCCGGCCTGTGGAAACTTACACCACGGCCAGCTTCAGTGTCCGACGGGAGGTGGGTGAAAAAAAAACAAAAAACTGCAGCATTTCCCAAGGACAAAATCACAGGTCCAAAGCCACTTCTGAGTTTGTACCAGACACACGGGAGGAAGGACGGGAAGGGACACAGCAGACCAGCTGAGACTCTGTCAGAAGCCGCGTGTATCTCACAGGTCGTGCTCACGATTTATCCTGTTATGCTACATCCCGTCACACGTAAATTTTAGGTCATGGCTTCAAGTTTCTCATTCTGAGTCTTCTTTCTGTTTTGTTTTGTTCTTTTCTCATTTTGGAATCTTCAGGATTACTTTATAAATGCTGTGTTTTAAGTAGGATAGATTTTTCAGTGGGACTCAAAATGTCATTTTCTCAAAACAACTCTTTCTTTTAGGGGGGATAAAACCCAACAACTAATAATTAAGAGTTCAACCACTGCAATATTAAAGCAGGTTAGATTTAGGAATATATATATAATTTTTTTTTTTTTTTTTTAGCCTATAGCACCTGGTCTTCCTAGGTGGTTTCCCATCCAAGTACTAACCAGGCCCGACCCTGCTTAGCTTCCAAGATCAGATGAGATCGGGCACGTTCAGGGTGGCATGGCCATAGACAGGAATCAATGTTTTTAATTTATAAAGCAAATTGATAAATGATTGATTTTTTACATTTTGAAAGTTTTTGTTTTTGAGTAAACAAGATCTCTATTTTGCAGACCTGGTTGTTTAAATTTTGGGAGGAGTGTCTAGAAAAGACAGGGAACCCAATCAGAACGTCAGCTGGACCCTCTCCAGAGCGAGGCAAAGGACCCGTGCTCCCTGGGCACGGCCCTCCTCCTAGACCAGGTCAGAGAAGCCAGGAGGCAGGACGGAGCATCGCTCTGTCGTCCTGCACTGGTGGTTTCCTGCACACCGCATCTCCCCCAACCCCAGCTCTTCCTCTCATCGGAACTCTGGAGGCACTTCCTTGACAAGATGCTTTGTCAAAGAGTAGTTCCTGTACATCAAATACATCTTGTACGTTTACTATCCTGTCATCCACTCGTAGTTCCCGTCCTTGGTCAAGTTGAGGATGCTTCGCATGTAAATGATAATTCTACTTTTCTTGTTAACGTCTCCGTGTGTCAATGAACAGATAACTATGAAAAGTTCTGTTACAGCTTACAAAAGCACACTATTAAGATCTACGTTTCGCATACCAGGATTAAATAAGAAAATTACCTACAGTTTAAGGCATAGTGAAGTGTTCGATTAACTTATAAATGCATACTCTTATTATTATTCACCCTTATAGAGTATCAGCCAGAAAGGATGATATCACATTTCCTTCCTTAGTCTCACTCCTCTAAACCAGACATCCCAGCAAAAATAAATATGAACTTGTATCAGCAAATTCATCCTCGTGAGGTCTGTATGGCTTTCATCAGGACCTTTTCACTCTCTCTGCCCTCCCGGCCTTTGGCCATCCAGCCGGAAGCTGAGAGTCTCAGAACTTCCCTTCTGGGTTCTTTGATCATCGTTTACAGTGCCTCGTCCCAGTGGTGCTCAGTCTCCTGGTTACCTGGAAAATTGTCCTTCTCTCAGCCAATTCCAGAAGGCAGGCTTGTTTAGGGCTAGAATACTGACACTGAAGCAACAGGTACATTCACCTGCATCCACACGCATGCACACACACATCCACACGCATGCACACACATCCACACGCATGCACATCCACATCCACACGCATGCATCCACATCCACACGCATGCACACACATCCACACACATGCACACACACACCCACACGCACGCACACATCCACACACATGCACACACACACCCACACGCACGCACACATCCACACACATGCACACACACACCCACACGCACGCACACATCCACACACATGCACACACACACCCACACGCACGCACACATCCACACACATGCACACACACACCCACACGCACGCACACATCCACACACATGCACACACACACCCACACGCACGCACACATCCACACACATGCACACACACACCCACACGCACGCACACATCCACACACATGCACACACACACCCACACGCACGCACACATCCACACACATGCACACACACACCCACACGCACGCACACATCCACACACATGCACACACACACCCACACGCACGCACACATCCACACACATGCACACACACACCCACACGCACGCACACATCCACACACATGCACACACACACCCACACGCACGCACACATCCACACACATGCACACACACACCCACACGCACGCACACATCCACACACATGCACACACACACCCACACGCACGCACACATCCACACACATGCACACACACACCCACACGCACGCACACATCCACACACATGCACACACACACCCACACGCACGCACACATCCACACACATGCACACACACACCCACACGCACGCACACATCCACACACATGCACACACACACCCACACGCACGCACACATCCACACACATGCACACACACACCCACACGCACGCACACATCCACACACATGCACACACACACCCACACGCACGCACACATCCACACACATGCACACACACACCCACACGCACGCACACATCCACACACATGCACACACACACCCACACGCACGCACACATCCACACACATGCACACACACATCCACACACATGCACACACACATACACATCCACACACATGCACACACATCCACACACATCCACACGTGCACACACACCCACACACATGCACACACACACATCCACACACATGCACACACACATGCACACGCTCACTTTTTTCCCCATTGCGTGTGTGTTGTGGGCAGGGTGTTTAATCACATTTCAGAACATGTAATAATTAAACGTAAAATGAACATTTCATAGGCATATTGAATAATAAGGACAATTTATTTTAGATTTGCAGCATTCATCCGCATTTTATTTTCAATATTTTACTGTTTCAAATTTTGTTTGCTTTTTCAACCTCTCCCTCTTTAAGAAATTTTTCCAAGCGTGCATTTTCCTAGGAACAATGTAAAAAATGACTCAGGAAGCTCTTTTTTCCCTCTTTGGAGTTCCACAGGGTTTTCTCTAAGAGTTTTGGCGATGGTTTCTACCAGAAGCCTGACGTCATTGCCCCCAGTGAAGAGTCTAGGAAGGCCTGGGCAACCTGGCAGGTCGTAGGAAACCATCCGTCAGGCCAGGGTCAGGATAGACACCCGGAATGTCACAAAAGACTTCTCACCTTATACAAATGAAAACCCTTAGCAGACAGAAAGTTCAAGGGGAACTAGCATCGCTCACACAGAGCAGAGGGAGAAAAAAGTGTCTGGACAGCAAACCTACGCTTCTCCAGCCGCATAGATAAGATGACAGCCACAGGTTCTACCGTCTTACTGAGGCCAGTGTTTCCACTCAGAGTAATTCCAAATCTAATAAATTTTTGTTTGAATGAGCTTTACATTTATTAAAGTGAGTCTTGAATTTGGGGGAATATGATGTATATTCATGGATATAAAAACCCAAGATTCTTCTTGGGCAAAGCACTTGAGGACATTCCCAGTGCAATATTAGAATTTTAATTTTAGAACCAACAATCTTGCCTACTTTTGTATGTGCTTTGTAAATCGTCATTACTGTCCAAATCACTGACCCAAGTATTGCTGTAGTAGTGACTGTATTAACCAGAGATTGTGGACCTGACCATAACAGCTGTAGGCAAGGATTGCTTATGTGATTCCCAAGAAGTACGTTTCCTTGGCAACATTCTGTTACTGAAAAACCATTGGACCAGGGATGGGTGGTGCTCAGGAAGCACTGTAGCAGGGCTGGGTGTTTTTTAGTTACTTTCATCAACCATTTTGTTTTCCATTTGAAAGTAGCAGGAAGCTTCACCCTTCTATAAGTAAGAGACAGTTTTTCTATATATATGAAGTGGTTGTTTAACATCAGCCTAAGAAATAGAAGTATGAGCAAAAGTTCAGGAAGCAAAGTACAAACAGTTCGCCCAGCTGGAAGGTGGTTCGGACCTGACATCCAAGACTCGTTTCTACTCAGCTGTTTTCGGGTTTTACTTATACATTTTCCGAAATGTGCACCTTTGAATCGAGAGTTCTTTCTATAGTTTTGTTAACTATTTTACGAAAAACAATGTGGATATACAGGGTACAAATGATTTCATTAGACATTTTAAAATAGAGATATTGTGTATTTGAATGACATTAAATGAAATCACCGAAGGAAAGGAGACCCCTTTCCTACCTCGTCTGCCATGGGTCACTAATCCCGCATGCACAGGTACCATCTGCAATGTGAATAAAATGGAGGTAGCCAAACAAGGAAGTCATGAACTGTTATACATTTATTGAAAATTATTACCATTATTTGGATATCCTGAAGAAATAAAATCAATTTGATTATGGGTTTCTCTTGCAAATTTGAAGGATAAAACCAAATAATATTCCATGAGATTCAGATTGGAGAACATAAAGAACAGCAATGAAAGCCACCTTCTAACTCGGAACACTGGAAAGAGCGTCAGTCTCTCTGTACTGTTGTTGTTGGGGGAAATGTTTCAGAGGTTTAAGACAGTATGACGTTGTCACTATTTAAATCCCATCTTTAAGACTGTTTTTGTCACCTCGGTTTTGTTCTATAAGAGCTGTAAACTTTGGATTGGTAGCAAAGACGCTCCAGCCCCACCAACCACAGCAATGTGAAAACATTGTTTTCTAAATATTTTTCTGAGTGGAAGTATTTGATAGCATCTTATAGTAAAGGGAAAAACATATTTTTTTGAAAAAAGGACTTAGATCCTGATTTTGCCATTTGTTTTTGTGACCTTGGATGTGTTTCTGCAGGTCTCTGAGTTTAAGAGTTTTCATGTAAAATGAGACTAAACATACTTGTCTTAGTGTTGTTTCTAGTAAAGGTGGATGTCTGTAGAAGTCCCTTCCCCTGAGAACGCACTGACCAGCACAAAGACAGAACCCTGATTGTGACCAGATTAGGAGTGAGTCTGCCCAGGGCATCGCACTTTATATGCCTGAGAAAAGACTGAGGCAAACATTCTGCCAACTGGATACCATGTCTGTTACCAAGGACCAGGAATCAGTGTAATAGTTTTTGAAGTGACAGCTATTCTAGAGAATAAAACCGTTAATGCCTCCAGAAAGAGAATGGATTAGAAAAGTTGTCCCAATCATCTACTGCTTTCTCCCGGAAAAGCTTACTGGGTTACGACTGACTTCTCTGTAAAACAAACGAAAATAAAACCAAAAAGTTTCCTTATCAAAACCAAGTAACTACTTTTTTGAGTCATTCAAAAGAAAGGATGTTTATTGCATAATAAATTTGCAGATACAGAATTCTCATCTTTACATTAAGTGAAACCAGGCATTAGATTAAAAATATCTAAAAGGAGGTATCTGCTCACTGAAGAAAAATTTATCTCCTTTAAAAATTGATAGTTATAGGTAATCACTTGTCTCAACACCATCAACGTACTTAGGATGTTAATGCGAGTGCTCTTCAAATCTTTGGACATCCTTTGCCCCATGTCAGCCTTGCTCCCCGCCCCTTTGCACACATGTGTACACATGGACAACACAACCCATTGTTCATTTTGCAGGTGCAGCAGCAGCAGCTGTTGAGAGCACCTTAGTTCAGTTTCAGGTACTTTTTTGACATCCCATATGTCTTAATTGAAGGTTAGTGAGAAGGGAGGAAGTTTGGAGGAGGCCGAGGGAAGAGCTGGATAAAGCCAGTTCACTGTATTTGTGTAACCTATGGTTGACCGCCGCCATCATCAAACAGCTCTTCAAAGGGCTGCATCATTTATTTCCTTGACCTTTTAGGACTTTTCCATTCACAAATTGCCTCTCCCCACCACACACACACTTGAGCTTATAGTGATGGATATCGATTTTGAGAAACACTGAGTTATGGTTCTTTAAAAAAAAAAATCCTTTTGGCAAGTTGTTGTAGAAAAAAACCCTAGACCAGCGCTCAGAAAACCTGGATTAGTTCTGCCATTAAACAGCCGGATGGCCATGAGCAAGTCACCATTCTTGGCCTTCGGTCTCATTGTGAGATGGAGTAGTGGGACTAGATGTCTGTGTACTTTCATTTCTGCAATTATTTATTTCTAAGATAAATTCCTATTCAAGAAAACAATTCTTTAAAGTTTCAGTAGGATTCATGGCAACACCACCAACACTAAAGGAATTGATTGATCACCTTCAGGGAGTGAAGTAGGGACCACTGCTCATCCATCTCCTTGTCCCTAATGAAAACAAGGAGTTTCCCTGTAAACAAGGTGCCTTTTTTTTTCCCAAGAGTTGGAGAGCCCCATGATTCAGGTTTCAGGGGATGGACCATTTGCCCCAGATATGAGCCTAGCACTCTGAGGCCAACGGGTTAGTCCTTTGGTGTTCTAAATGCAAATTTGGACATAGTCACCAATTGAAGTTCTGTTTAACTTTTTTTAAAAATCAAGAATATTCCTGGTCTACCAATTGTTATTTGCCATGTTATTGGTAGGAAAAAAATCTGCCCGGACCACCTGGCTCAAATTTTGTGGTGTTTGCACCTTTGCCTCTCACAAAAATGATGCTTCTAAAAATAATATCTGATAGAAGAATGATGTCTTTCACCATTCACATTAATTCATAACTGATCACCTGTAACAGATAACTACTTAGACTACAATTTTACTATTCTAGTCTGGCTAAGTGCTTCTGGAGACTAGAAGCACAAAACTCTGCTCACTCAAAAAGCTTGTTAATGGGTCCCTCATGACTCAGCTATCAATTTTTTAGTATCAGATGTACATGCTGTAGCCATTATTACTTTCACTTAGAGCTAGATCTGACCTGACTGTACATCAGCTTATGAGATTTTATTTATTTTCATTTTAGTAGTAGGTAAAGAGTAGAAATAATGGTGTATAGAAAATGTATATTTTAACAAAAACTTCCAGTGTAATATTATGAATGTAGCTACTTTGTCTTTTAAAAGACTTGTTAATTTTTTGCATGGTTTATACCTTTAACGTATCCTAGGTTGTTTAAATGTGCTTTGTAAGCAATGATAAAATGACAAGTTATCATTGATCTGTCCTTTCTTCCATCTCAGAGGGATTCATTAAATAATGCATGCACCCATGTGAATTACCTTCTTCACTATAGTATCCCCAGACCATTAGCCAAATATAGCAACATTAGCATCTTTCAACCCTTAGAAACCCTTTTGGCTTTCATTTAATTAAATTATCCCATTATGAAAACTCTTATAATGAGATTAAATTTAATTATTTATTAGACACTTATTTGCACTAGGGAACCTATCAATTATGCATGATGGAGCTAAACATTTTTCAATCCATCACCTTTTCTTTTCAAGGAAGGTGCAATTTATTAAGTACATTTGGGATACTATATCTAGCTGACCTTAATGGGAATAAGTATTTAGCTCTCTTAAAAGCTATTGTAATAAGGATTAAAATTACTATGTCTGAGAAGGAGACGAGAGAATTGCCGTCAGATATTTTAGTGTTCTAGACTTTCAGTTTTTGCAAATCCTCCTAATAGTCTATCTCAGAGGATTTTCCTATTATTATATGTTTACCAAATATGTCAAATATAGCTTAAAGTTTACACATAGGAATAAGTATGTATTTACATCATATAGTTTTTGAATAATTCTTTAGTAAAATGTTAATACTAGTAATATCTTAAATGCTGATTTTAAAAACTGTTATGGAAAATTTCAGAATACACAAAAATAGAATAAATATAATGAACGACCCAGGTCACTGTCGTGTATCTTCAGCCATTTCCAACTTACAGCCAACCTTGTTTCACCTGTTACCTTTCACCCCAACTGAAGCAAGTCTGAGACATGATATCATTTTGATAACTTTTATGAAAATTGAGCGTCTCAAAGGCAAAATGGTTTTTACGATGGGTGGAACTTTTAATTAATGCTGTGATGATGTCAATTCATGGCGTAGGTTCTCCTCTCAAGTCTCATCAATACGTAATTAATTATTCTTCTGGTATGATTTGTGCTGTGTCTTCAGTCAAGATGGTAGGAAGGATATGATTTAAAAATTATAAAATACGTGCGATTGATGGCATGTATATTTTTAATAACACAATGGACTATTGTCATAGCTCCCTAATTGGCCTCCTTGCTTCTACCTTTGTCACGCTAGAGTTTATTCTCCACACAGAAGCTACGGTGACCCTTTTAAAAGGAGTCATTGTGCCATGATTCTGCTCAAAACGCTGCAATGGTTCTTTATTTCACTCTGGGTAAAACTAAAAATCCCCATCACGGCCACAAAGCTGCAGATCATCTGAATCCCTGATGGGTTCTCTGATCTCCTCCCCCGCCTCTCCTACCGCTTACTGCTCTCCAGCCGCAGTGACCTTGCAGAGGCTCAGACACCTGAGGCACATCCAGGCCTCAGATCCTCCCGCCTGCTCTTCCCCAGCCATCTCTGTGGCCTGCTTTCCCCCTGGCTTTACCTGTCTGACATGTGATCAGGGAGGCCTGCCCTGACGACCCTGGTGAACCGCACCTCCCGCCCCCACCACCTTCACGCTTTATCTTCCTCCCTGCTCCGTCTTCCCTCGTGGCGCTCATCGTCATCTGACCTAGGTATTTCTTTATTTTTGCCTTTCCTCCCAAAAGATGATTTTCATGAGAGAAGGGACTTCGTTTGCATTGTTTTATTCTGTCTCCCCTATGCTAGAACAATGCCTGGCATAAATAATAGGGTATTCAATGGATATTTGCAAATAAATGAAAGAAAATAATACCAATTTTCTGAGATAATATATATGTTTGACTATTCATAACAGTAGTTTTTTTGTTTTTTGGGGGTTTTTTTTTTAGCTTTTTTTTGTGGGGGGGGGGTGGTAGAAGAGGATGAGATAGGAAGGTAAACTAGGACCAGTTTGTGTTATCGTCATGGCAAGTCAATTGTAAGGCTGTTAGATATTATTCTGTTAGCCAATGTGTTTATGGGGTCAAGGCGAAAAAAATAGGTTCAGGTCGGATGGGAACTGAGGGCAAACTGAAGAGCTCATGACCCATCAAAAGAGAGTAGCAGAAGCAATTTATGAGACTCGGCTCAGAGTCGATCTGTCTTCTCATTTCTTAAGAGAAGCTGAACAAGTAGAATTTTGTGTGAAACTTCCCAACTGTAAAAACACTGTATGAACCAGACTAATTATATCCATGGGATGCCATTTTGCAACATCAACACTGAGTGTTGGAGACCAGAATAGCATTTAAGGTAGAGAAAGAAGGATCACATTTCTCTTTACAAAGGTCAGTTGGGTGTCCCTGTGGGGAGTGGACTCACACGGTGAGAGCCCAGAGGCAGAGAACCCAGCTAAAAGGCGACAGTATTAGGTGAGGTGAGAATTATGGAGGCGTGCAGGCAGGTGGTGTCAGAGGAGGGAGAAGTGTCAAGATTTGCTGGACAACTGGGTGAGACAGGGAGGCATGCAGGATGGCTTGTGGTTTCGTAGCTTAGGAGAGCAGGGGATGAGGCTTAGAGGCTGATCAAGGGCTAGGAATGATGATGGTGATTGGAGAAAGGACGTGACTTCAGTCATCTCTCAGTATCGAGACAGAGCTGTCCTTCAGGCAGTCAAAATCATGGGTCAGGGCCGAGGAGATGAGGCCACGCGGGATTTCTGAACCACGGCGTTGCTGTCGTCTGGGGCCGGGTGGGTCTCCTTTGCAGAGGGCTGCCCGCTACGTCGTAGGACGATGAGCAACATTGCTGCCATCCACCCGCTAGGTGCTAGTAGCACTTCCTAGTTAGAACAACCAGGAGCATTTCTAAACATTAACAAATGCCCCCTAAGGGGCAAAAGTTGCCCCTAGTCGAGAACCACCGGACTAAAGATATAAAATTCAGACTCGTCATGTTTGCCTAGTGTTTTTCAAATTGTTATGTGAGTATGAATAACTGGGGACATTTTAAAACATGGAAGTCGATTCAGTAGTTCTGGAGAGGACCTGAGGTGCCGCCTCCCTGACAGTCTCAGGTGATGCTGAGGCTGCCAGTCCAAGGATCACACTTTAGCCCAAGAATGACAGGTGACACTTGAAATCATGAGATGGATCCAGATCACCCAGAAAGACTGTTTCGAGCAGGGGTTTTCACCTCACAAAAGTGAGCTTTAAGGGGGGTTATGAATTAGGCTTCCCAAGTGACTATTTTCTTTTCTTCCTCTTATTAAAAAAAAAATTATATATTTCTCTCTTACGTCGTAAACGTTTTATTAGGGTAGCATTGTCCTCTTGTACTCTGGAATGAGTGAGAGTCCCAGCAGAAGACAGCATTCCACTCAGATGACACAACTCCAGTGCATTTAACAAAGAACTGTTTGCGCAGATGTAGGAAAGGTTGAGGAAACCAGTCAGGAATTGTAAGTCTCTAGGACACTGGCGACGCTGTGCAGACAGAACCGGTGCCACGGAGAAGGACCGCTGAGGAGGAGCTGTGGTCCTGGGGAGGAGCAGCCTCTGGCAGACACACAGCACAAAGCGGGAGGCAGTCAGGAAGGACGCCCCTGCCTCTCTCCCTTCCAGCCCCCCACCATCCGCCTGGTGCTTCCATTTGGTCGGGTCCATTCAAAGCCTGTCCCCTGGGAGCCTGGGTGATGGAGTCGGAAGCACTCAGAGTCCTGAAGCAAGAGAGAGTGGAGAAGAACAGAGAAGGGAGCTAGAGGGAGAAGGGGACACACAAGAATCACGAGCACGCACTACAAATGGGTATAAAAGGTACATATTCGGGCAATGTGTATTTGTCATTATCTCCACATTATGATATCGAGAATAGTTTCCCATAAGAGAGATTAAATAAAAGATCCTGCTATTACGATCACAGAGATTCGGCTTTGTTTATGTTGGCTCTGGCTTTAATTAAAAAACGTCCGTGAAAGTGAGACAGGGCTCAGCTATCTTTGGTTTTATTTTCGCTGCTGAACATGCACCCAGGAGCCGCAGTGCTTCTTTGTGGCCGCGTCCTGTCTATGGAAGCATGAAGCCAACGAAGACAAAGAAGCAGCTTGTGTGTGTCTCCCTGAAAACATACCAGGCCAGGTGGAATTCTTTGATGAGGGCAAGGCTCAATTTTGAAACGTTGGGATGACTCCCAAACTAACATTTGTCTCCAAAAGGGGCTTGAAGCACTGTGTGGTGCACAGGGCAGACTCTGAAGTCGAGCTTGCGGTGAGTTTTTGAATCTAAGCTTCCCACTCGCGAGGTGGCCAAGTTTAGGCCAGCTCTGTAACATCATTTAGTATCAGTTTTCTCGCCTGTAAAAATGAGAATCTGTAAAGTGGAAATAGTAGTAGTACTTACCCCATTGGGTTATCATGAGAACGAATCAAGCTAAGAGAAGCAAAGCGCTTAGAATCGTCCGTGGCGTAAGGAAGGCCCTCAATAATCATCAGCTTTGCTGTTCTTAGAATAAAATCGGTTGCCTTGTTACCAAAGAAAAAGTGTAAAAATAAGTGAGAACTTTTCAGTGCTGTGAAAATGTTCAGAGAGGAAGCAGAGGAAGAAAACTTAACTGGTCCCCTCATCAAGGATGTCACCTGCTGAGAATTACTGATATTTCTCTATTTCCCTATAGAAGGCCACTGGATAAAGCTGTTGGCAATTCTCAGAGCGCCGAACGTCTCTCATTTTCTTCTGTTTGCGCATACTAATGCCGTTAAAAAATAATTCCTATTTCTGTTCTAAGTGGAACATCCGCAGTGCTCTGGAACATGCCAGATTTTGTTGTTTTCGTGGAGAATTTTCCCAATAATCATCTAACACGAGAGTCACAAACTCAATTAGAGCTACAGGTTTACATCGTGATCCTTTCCAAAAGTTTAGTGTATAAATGGAGAAACGGCATAAGGGTTTCCTCTGTTCTTCTGCATACCTACAGTTCTTCCAAAGTCTTATGAAGTCCACAGCATGCGGGGACGAAGGCTTCAGAGCCAGTGACCATCAAATGCTCGTTTCGTTTTCTCTGAGTAGAAAGGGAAGCTACTCTCACGACATTTGGCCAGAGTTCCAGCGCGGCTTGGCTCTCTTTGTGGGAAATTTTGACCTATGTTCGAGGTAAATATTTTGATTTAAGAACCTGAAGGAACTCTTACAACACGGACAGAAAACTGCTGGGCTTACCAGCCTCCCCGGGAGAGGCGCTGCAGGCGGGTTTTAACGTGAAGTGTCTGGGTGCTGGGAACGTGTCCGCAGGCTGCGGACCGCAGTGACAAAGCTCTCGCCGTTTCTCTGCAGTCGCAATTAGAGGGACTGCGAACCTTGTCAGCGATGGCAGAGTACATGATAACCCACCTGGGCACACAGGGAGTGCTGGGACAATTCAGTTCATGGAGTCTTCGGGAATTCTGCTTCATGGAAGAGCCTCCTGTAGATAGTATCGTGTGCTGCCCAGACCCTTCTTTGGGAATGAAGGACTCACTCCCCGGCTTCCAGTGCTGCCAGAAGGTGCTCCTTAGCTGTCAGCCTGGCTGAAAAGCACAGCCTGGCTTAAGGGCACACCCTCCCCTGGGGCAGCCAGCATCCAAAGACTGACATGGGACTGTGGGGCTGGGTTTCTAGCCCCAACTCAGGGTCACTGAAGGGCCTTCCTGGAGGCGGCCTTGCAGTCACCCCCTTTCTCTGCCCACCCTACTGTCTTCCCTGCCCTCCCACGGTACACCCTGCAGCCCTCCCTAATGAATATGCTGCATGCCAATCCGCTTTGATCCTTTCTAGGAAACCCGGCTTGTGAAACCCTCAGGCAACAGAGTGAACAAAGCAACATACCTTCATGCGACAGACCTTTAGGAGCAAGATTTGTTGCATCCGTTATTAACCAAACAGAAATTCACATGACCGAGTACCCAAAGATGACGCACACGTGGCCAGTCAGGAGCCACACAATTACAGCGTTTCTGTCAAGCTACACTACAGCATCGACGTTTGCTTTTGGACACAATTAGGTTGCTTTTTAGTTTACATACATAATTTGTATTTTTCCTTTTCTTATAATCAAAAATGCAAAAATGGCTGTTTTTTTTTTTTTAATTCGTGACATGAAGATTGTTTTATAGTCTGTATATTTCGAGTAAATTTCCAATGCAGTAAAATAAATGGCACAACAAATTTTGTGCCTAGGTGTTTATGGGCATTTTATCCTGGGAAATGGTCCGTGCCTTTCACTGGAGTCCCATAGGAGTTCATGACCCCAAAAAAGGTTAAGAACAATTGGTATAAAGTAAAATGAGAAGCAGAACTAGAATAATATCCTGAGCATACGGAAGGAACTCAAATGCCTGCTGAATATCCAGGGGCAGTAGGAGTCGTGAGTGCAGGAGACCGAGCAGCTCCTGCCGAAGATGCCAGCTGCTGGCCTGTGGGAGCACCTGGGGCTGTCATCACCGCCACCAGACAGGTGCTAGGGATGCCTCGGATGGAGACGGGACACACTTTTATTGACATTTGAAAGATGGTCTCCCTGAGTTTTTGCTCAACTTGAATTATCTTCTACTTCTGACTCTCCGAACTGCTCCCTTTGGCACATCTCCTCCTTTTGGTCTTTCTCTCATGCCGTAGAATTAAACTGTGGCTCTTTCACCTACGACGTTGGTTTGGACTATGATGTTTCAGCTTGTGTCATTAAAAGATAAGATCATTTGAAAATCTATAATCATAACTGCAGTCATAATCATCGTGCCTAACCAATGAATGATAATTTCTTTATATTGTCGAATATCCAGTTAGTGCCAATTTATGTCATTGCCATTTTCCCACAATTTTGCATCAGTCTCATATATTGCTTTTCAAAAGTTTGTTTGAATCAAAAAAGGTCCACCAAGTGAAATTAATGTTTTTAAAATCTTTTTTTTACTTCTCTCTCTCTCTCTCTCTCGCTCGCTCTCTCCATTTAATGCTATTAGTTGCAAAAGAATTCAAGTCGTTTGTTCTGCAGGGGTTGCCACAGTCTGGATTTTGACGGCCTTTGTATGCTGTATTTTAATACGTTTCTCTGTCATCCATATTTCCTGTAAATTGTAGTTGGACTTTTAAATAACTCTATGATACGATGACATCCAAAATCTCCTAGTCTTATTCTGAAATGTTATTGCTTTTTAAATGTACGTTTTTTATTAGGTCACTTTCTTTCTTAAACACAAAAGATGCCTGAATAGGCTGAAGGATGTCAGTCCTTCACGCGCCGGACCCCACGACCATTTTCCATCCGACTTCACGGTGCCCCTTTCTTTCCCAGCCACTGCACCGTAATCGAATTGACTTATGATCAATCCCCCAAACGAGCACAATTATTTTTTAATGTTTTTAGTGTTTTTTAAAGTCAAAAAAAACAAAAAATGAAGTATGCACTTTAAGAAGTGAAACAACGTAAATATTTAAAGAGAGTTAATGACCTCCCTTCAACCCCCTCCCATGCCCATTCTCTTCACCAGTGCCAACAGCCCGGGGTGTGTATTTTCATAACTTTCCTCATTCTTTTCCAAACACATATATTATTTATAAGGTTTCCTTCTTGTTTTCAAAAATGGCATCACAGTATGCACACTCCTCAGCAATTTATTTTTTATTTGAAAGTGGATATCCCTCCAGGTTTATAGATACGGGTCTACCTTGTTCGTTAGAGAAGCAGCATGCTATTCTTCAGTGCCTGTGGTGTACCCAGGTATTCCTCGACTGGTGGAGGATCAAGTTGGTTCCATTTTTGCCATTACCCAAACGACGCAGTGAAAGCCCTTCACAGGAGTCTTTTCTGTTTCAATAGGGTCCATTCTCAAAAGTGGGCCTGTTCGATACAGCGTATGTAAACTCTGTAAAGTTTTAATGAATACTACCGGTTTGCATTTCCAAGATATCGTGGCATTTTCCACTCCCACCAGCATCATATGCGAGTGTCCATTTCGTCACAGCTCTACCAGCTTTGACTGTCATTCCTGGAGCACTTATGTGGGGGTCAATTTCTTTGGATTGCAGAAATGATGTATGTCTTTTCGTATGTTTCTTGGCCATCTAGAGTCCCTCTTCTGCCATTTGTTTATTTTCTTTGAACACTTTTCAATTGAATTACTTTTCTTTTTCTAATCATTATAGGGAGTTTTGCTTGTTTAAGATTACTAGCCCAATTTCTGTAACATATTTTCTCAGTCTATCATTGACTTCAGTTATGCCATCTTTTGCCATACAATAATTTAAAACCTTTAGTAGTTCACTGATGTTAATCTTTTAAAATCTCACTCACCTGAAACTTCTACAGATGGTACCCTGGTTTTCATTCTAATAATTTTTTATGCTTGAATCGTTAATCCATCTGGAATTAATTTTAATATAGAGTATACAAGTAAAATTTTACTTTTTTTCCCAGCCAGTTATGTTTTCACTATTATTAAATGACTCGACTTTCTTCACTGAATTGAAATGCCACCTTTGTCATAAATTGTTATCTATTTATACTTGGATTAATTTTTCGCATTTCCTTTCTTTTCCACTAGTTTCTCTGTATATTCCTATGCCAGAAGCTTACTGTTTTAATTAGAATAATCTCATAGTAACTTTTATTATCTGGAAAATCAGGCCTTGCCTTAGTCTTCAGTTCAAAATTTTGAGGGCTATTCTTGAACATTTCAGAATGTTCATATGAACTCTGAAATAATTTTACCCAGTTCATCACCCTCAATCGAGACACTTTGCTTTGAATCACATTATTATATATGTTAACACTGTAAAATTTTTATAATTTTAAAATACTAAACCTTCCCATCTTTGAGCGTGGTATATTCATTCATACGTTTGGGGCTATAACATTTAATGATAGTTCATTATTTTCTTTATAAAGCCCATATCTTTCAGGTTAAATTTGTTCCATGGTTATCTTGTCATTTGTGTTGCTATTTTGAATGAAATTTTTTATTTCAACCTGGGATCACTCGCACCCCCCATTTGCAGCTCATTATTGCTAATAAACCCTGGACTTCTCCTTGAATCTAGAGAGAACAAGAGTGCTCACTGCCTCTCACTGAAGTCTGGGTCAGTAGATCACAAATCGTGGTTCCCTGAGGGAGCCCACGAGATGGTAACCTGCCCATTTGCTTCCGTTCATTTTCAGATGGCTCACTCCTCCCAACTCCATGGAACTGGAGGGACCCTACACTGGTGGGCAGGATAACACTCAGATCCCAAGGCTGGGGAAAGACCATCACATGTAGCAGGCTGAGCTGGGCACAGAGACTGTCTCCCAGTGCTTAACAGAGGGCAATGACTGGACAGCCCTCAAGAACAGAAATGTCGTCGACATCCCTTGTTCACTCATTTGTCTCCACCTGAGAGACCTTAATAGTCTGGCTTGTGTGGATGATTAGTGAAAACAAAATCAAAGCAGACAAAGAAAAACTATAATTCATTTGAGAGGGGCCTGGTAACCTGAGGGAAGACAGCAATTGAAATCTACGACAGGTGGATTCCAATGAAGTAGAACTTTAGTAAAAAGGCGGTAGAATATCCGAGGAGCATTTGGAGCATAGAAAAAACTTCCTGGAACTAAAAGCCATTATTATCTTTTTTTTTTTTTTAATAGGTAAACTGAAAAAGAAAATGGCCACTTCTAGATACGTAATCCATGGTTTGAAAGATCAAGTGGGAGAAGAATCTCATGACCTAGGACAAAAATAGATGGAAATTATAAGGTAAATTTTTAGAAATTTTGCTATACCTCAAAGATCTAACAAAGCAAAAGTACTCATATGACATAATATTCAAATATATAAGGAAAAAATTCTGGAAATAGAAGATGTTTATTAAACCCTAGTACAATGGGAGACTTTAATAATTCCTTCAGAATTTGACAAGTCTAGTAAATAAAAATAGTAAGCAAATAGATCATGTGAATTATATAGTTTACAAGCATGAATTAGTAGAATATATACATTTATATAAACCTTTTTACTTTTTTATTTTCATGGGATACTTACAAAATAATATCATATATTTGGCCACACAAAAAAACTTTGAGTAAAATAATTAGGGTTTTCAATATCCGAGATTTTGTAATATCTGATCCTTATCTAATAAAACTTGACAGAAATCATTAAAAGAAGACCAAAAAACTCTAAGTGTTAGAAATTAAGAATAACACGCTGTTTAAATAACCAGTAACTCAAAGAAGAAATAAAATTGAAAGTAAAAATTATTCAGAAAGCACTGGTGGTAGTAATAACAAAAAGCAGTTATTGAATGCTTATTCAATGCCAAGCACAGTTAAGCCGTTTTACCTAGAGGATCTCAGCCTTTAGGATAACCTTAGGAGTTATGTATATCATTATCCCTGTTTGACAGATGAAGACACTGAAGCTTAAAGAGGTTAGTAACCTGCCCGAGGTAAACAAAAAGGGACAATACAAAGAACCTGCATTCTTAACCACCATCGCATAAGAACACTTCGTAGCAAAACCTGTATAATATACTCATATGCATATGCCGATAGGTTTTGGAGGGCAATCTATAGCGTTAAGAGATTTTAAAAGAGTATGAAAAGAAATTTTTTGGTTGCAGTAATGAGAAACTAACAAAATATATCAGGATGAAAGTAATGAAGACTACAGTTAATGAATTAAAAAGAAAAATATTGAAGTGTGCTCAATTTTATTTGAAAAGACAAATAAATAGGAAAACATTTTCCATGCCTGATTTTTTGAAAAGAGAGTTAAAAACACAGATATGCCACATTAATGATGAGGAGCTATAACCACATATGTGGGAAAGATAGATCTAGGAAAACATTGTGTTTTTTTTGTTTTTTTGTTTTTTTGTTTTTGGTAAACCTATACCAATACATTATAAGAAGAATAATTTTTTTAGCAAAATTTAAACTAAAAATATTGACTCAAGAAGAAACTTAAACACTGAAACGATCAAAAACCATAAAGCGGGTTGGAAAAATAAATAAAGGTCTGTATTTTAAAAGGCATCAGTACTTCCAAGGACAACCAAGATGGCGTAAGCCTGCTGTAGCCTCTCTCTCCCAATGATTATGAGGGAAATACTGGACAAAAGACAGAGAGCAGCCGTTCAGAACAATGAAAAGTAAATAGATGCAGGAAGATTGGAAAGGAGGGTCAAAAATTAAGAAGTGAATCATATAGGAGCGAGTCTTTTGTTTTTTCTCTTTCTTCTCATGGCTTTGACTTGAGGGTGGCCAGAGATACGGGAAGCAAGAATGGAGAAGAACACTGTGTTTCTGGCTAGCCAAAGAGGTAAAATCTTTAGGATTTTGCATTTTTTCTCTTTCTTCATCCCTCCCTCTCCTGATGGCAGCCCCAGGTGGGTAGCTTGGAAGTAGAAGGTGCAGACCTCTAAAACTCAGAGAAACCCTGTCTTTCCTCCAGAGGAACAGACCCTATATTCGGAATTGTGTTGGGGGGAAATCCTGTTGTCTCTTTCTCACTTTAATGTTTCTGCTTTGACTCACGGGCAGGCCTCAGACAAAAGACCGCAGATGCAGTTTTAAGAGAAACTATTTTTTCAGTCAAAGGATAGATAAAAGAGAGCCCTGAGCACAGTAGTGTGGTGAGGTCAGAAAGGAGGAAGTTGGAAAAGGGGACTAATTCTGAGTATGAACTGGCAAACATTCTGGGCTCACACCTGAGCTCTGCATGCCTGGGAGAGATCAAAAGGAACATAGCAGAGGCTTCGAGAATTGCACTGCTGCATTGACCACTGCCAATACCCACACTAGGCTTTGAAACCTAAACTGGCACCCACAAAAAGTAAGCTGGAACTTGCAGTCTGAAACTAATCAGACTCATTGTCTTCTAAAATTTAAAAAAAAAAAAAATTCTCCCAGGACCCAGAGTTTTACAACATAAATCAAAATGTCCAAGATACAATTCAAAATTACCTGACATACAAAGAATAGGGAAAACGTGACCAGTTCTCAAGCAAAAAGACAACCAATAAATTCCAACTTTGAGATATTAGAATCATCAAAAAGTTTTAAAGAAGTTATCACAACTATACTAGATGAGGTAAAGTCTATTGAAATAAATGGAAAAATAGAAGTTCTCAACAATGTAACAGAAACTCTAGAAAAAGAACAAATAGAAATTTCAAAATTGAAAAATGCGGTATCTGAAATTAAAAAAAAATTATCGGCTCAATAGCAGAATAGAGATGACAGAGGAAAGAATAAGTGAGCTTGAAATATATCAATATAATTCAGTCTGAAAGATAGGAAGAAAAGAGATTAGAAAAAATTTAACAGAGCATCAGGGATCTATGGGATGCTTTCAGAAGGTCTAGCATTTATCTATTGAAGTCCAAAGAGGAGAAGTAAGAGAAATTGAGGCAGGAAAAAATTAAAGAGAAAAGTCACCAGAGTAGGTAGCTCTATCTTTAAAGAAAGAATAATTTCTATAATTTTAAAATTATTTTATATCATACAGAAAGATAATAATTTCTCCTGTTTATTTTATGAAACAGCCTAATATTAATATCAAATCTAAATTTTATAAAGTACGAACAGACCAGTTTCACTTGTAAATGCAAGATTTCCCAATCATTAAAGGAATTTGATTAGCAAATCAAACCTAGTAGTGTGTTAAAAGCATAATACACCATTACCACCTCAGGTTTATTCCAGGAATTTAAGAATGGTTTAACATAAGGAAATCTATCAATACATAAATCATTACATTGAAAATTTGAAAAAAAAACCCAACACTATGAATATATCACTAAATGCAAAAAAAGTATCTGGTAAATTCAATAGCATTCAAAGTATGTTTTCAATAATGCTACAAAAAATTAGTATCGACTAGGAAAAAGATATGTATAAAATAGAGTTAACTAAATGGAAGGATTAATTGAGGAATGCAGAGAACTCAATATTAACCTAGAGATCTTCAAGGTTTCTAATTGAACTATCGGCATCACAGCGTAAAGGAGTCTTGTGGACAGCGCAAAAGTCCACCAAAGCCAGCTTCAAAAAGATTTTAATGTGAATTTGTTACTCAAACATGGACCATCAGATATTTTGGGAATGAGTCTTTCCCAGGTGTTAGTGCCTTTGAGGAATTTCTTTTAATATTAATTTTTTGCACTTTCAAAAGCCAAGCCCAACAGCTAATTAGAACAACGCTTAAGAACAAATGAACCTAAGCGACATACACAGAACTTCCCACCTAACAGCAGAAGGTCACACATTCTTGTCAGGCACACACAGAAACATTCTCCAGGATTGATTACATGTTAGGTCACAAAAAAATTCTTAACAAATTTAACAAGATCAAAATTATTTCGTGTATCTTATCTGACCACAACAGAATGAAACTAGAAATCAATAACAGCAAAGGGGAAAATTCACAAGTACCTACCTGGACATTACACAACACAGAATTAAACAACTAGTGGGTCAAAGAGAATATCAAAAGGGAATTTTAAAAGTATATTGAGAGAAACAAAACAAAAACACAACATGCCAAAAGTGGATGCAAAAAAAAACAGTGCTAAAGTCGGTTTATCGCAATAAATCCTACGTTAAAAAAGAAGAAAAATCTCAAACAACCTAACTTACACCACATCTGTTTGTGGATGACATGTTATATGGAGAAAACCCTAAAGTCTCTTCCAAAAAACTATTAGAACTAATAAACAAATTGAATGAAGTTGGATACAAAATCAGTTCCATTTCTATACATAAACGACGAACTATCCAAAAAGAAAATTGAGAAAACAATTCATTTACAATAGCCACAAAAAGAATAAACTACTTAGGAAAAAAACTTAACCAAATGAAAGACCTGTACACTGAAAATTATAAAACACTGATGAAGGAAACTGAAGAAGATACAGATAAATCAAAAGGCATCCCATGCCATAGATTGGAATAATTAATATTGTCAAAATGTCCATAGTACTCAAAGTGATCTACAGATCCAGTGCAACACCTTTCAAAATCCCAATGGCATTTAGAAATAGAACAAACTATCCTAAAATGCACAGTTCAGTTATAAATTCAGTTTCAGTTATTCGAGATAAATCATCTCTGGAGACCTAATGTACAGCAGTGTGGCTGTAGCTAACGATACTGTATGTTGTAATTGAAATTTGCTAAGAGGGTAGATCTTAACCGTTTTCACCACATACACACACACACACACACACACACACACACACACACAAAACGGGTAACTGAGATGATAGACATTTACATTAGCTTGATTGTGGTGATTATTTTACAATGCATAGGTGTATAAAAACATCGTCATATGCCTTAAATAGAAAAATTTTTATTTGTCAGTTATACTTCAGTAAAGATGGGCAGGGTGAAAAAAAAAAAGCCTAGTGAGAGAACGTGAAAGTTCTAGCTCGACCCTCTTTAATAAGAGCGGCTCAAGTAATACAGTATGTACTTTGCCGACTTGCTCCCTGAAAGTCTCGCCGACTGCGTGTGGTTGTATGCAGGGCGTTTAATACATCTCATTAAAGGGGATTTCCACTGCATTTCAGGTCTCATGTAACCTGCACAACGTGGAGCTGTTTTTTATTGTCGTTAATAATTAATAGAGAATAGAACACATGTCCTGACATTTTTGCTCTAAAGCAGAGATTTAATAATATAATTAAATACCATTTGCTATGTTTTTAAATATTTATAATATGTTCAGATACTAAAAGAAAAGATAAACAAGTTAGCCCTATACACTGAATCGTAAATCCTGTTAGAATAAAAAGAATGAAAAGGTCATGAGAGTTTCCTGGCAGAAATGGCTTTTTTTTCCCCCCTTCATAAAAAAGGGCAGGGAGGCGGGGGAAACTTCATTGTTTTTTTCCCTTTTCCCTTTTCATTTTATTTTCATTTTATTTATTTGTTTATTCGTTTATTTATTATTTTGGGGTTTCGTGTGTTGGTGGTGGTTGTTGCGTTGCCTGCTTGTCTTGGCTGTGTCCTGAGACAAAGCAGATTGGCAGGGAACCTGGCGTGGATGGCCACAGAAGAGGAGCTCACTGCACGGTTTAGTCTACACACGGACGGGTGGTAGGACCTGGCCGACTTCCCGAATCCGTGGAACTAGCTGGAGGCTGTGAGGTTGCCAGTGTGATGTTTGATAACCTGGACCCATCTGCCTAAGACTTGACTTATGTAATTCAGTTCGTTCCCAAGCTGATTTTGACCATCATTCTCGTGCTTATTAAAATATGTTTCCTCCTATCTGAGCTCCTCTGCTGAGAAAGACCTGCTCACTTCCCCTCCCCGGACATGTATGATAGAGCTCCAGCATCACAGATTGTCATGGCAGTTCTGCATTTTCCTGTTTAATGTGGCATGAATTAGAAGAGGGGATAGTCTTATCATCCTCCTTAGTTCCTATTCCTAAGTAGCTGAGATTGAAGCTGGGTGGAGAGATGATCAATAGCATCATACTTCCAGAAAGATTCTTGGACCACCTTTCTGTCTGTGCGTTTAATTATAACATTAGCCATCATAATAACGAACCCCTTGTGAAATTCTAGACAACCAAATAACAATGGTTGTCTTCACTGTCTAACCCACACCCTTCTCTGTTTTCTTTCTTTCTTTTTTTTTTTCCTATCATCATAGTCAAGTTTCTTTACAGGCGTTGCATACACTTGCTGACTTCATTCCTGACTCACCTGTCTTTCCAGTTAAATGTTCCTGGCTGTGATTACCAGTGGCCTTCATATTGCAGATCCCATGGGCACTTTTCAATCCTTAACTTACTTGACCACCTTGCTGTATGATTTTGGGGGAATCACTGGCATCGTGATCAAGTATAAATAGTACAGTCTTTGAAATGTGGCAGGACTAGATTTGAGTTGCAGGTGTCTTAATTCCAGGGTGATCTTGAGCAAGATACTTTACCTTTTGGGGTAGTTCAGTTGTCTTGACTGTAATGATATACAGGTTTATACAGGTTTAGCACAGTTCCTGGTTAATGAGCACTGGATGTGCAATACCATTTCTTTCCTTCTTGAAGCATAATCACGTATTCTATCAGCTCGTCCACTTTTCTGATGATTCCTTGTCTTTGTTCTGTTGCTATAGGCTTCCATGTTGCACCCTGTTCTTCTCATTACACATTTGCCCTAAATGTTTTCTACGGCCGTCATGCTTTACCTATTACCCGGTTTCTGAGATTCTCAAAAGTTATTTCCAGCTCACGTCCGACCCCCAAGATTTAGACAACTGAAAGTCTCCACCTAAATATCTCATAGGCACTTCACACTTAAAGCATCCAAACTGAATGTGTCACCTTCCCTTAAACCTGCTCTTCTTTATTCTTCATCTCCTTGGACACCACCACTGTGTGCGCTGACCCCAAGGGAGAGAGCCGTGAGTCGGTGGCACAGCTTTCCCGCAGCTCCCCTGTCACATAAATCTTTCTGTTCCAACTAGTCACCTTCCCAATATTTTTCAGGTCTCTTTTTCTTTTCTCCCAAAGGCCCTTATCTATTTTTGTCTCTGGCCTAGGTCCTTATATCTCTACTGGACCACAGATATAGTCTCTTACATGGTGTTTCTGCTCCTTCTTTGTCTCTCTGAATTGTATCCTTTACACAGCCCACAGCATAATCCATCTAAAGTAGACGGCAGTGTCCTTCCTCTTCTTAAATGTCAGCAGTGGCTCTTCGCTGGCACACTGATGAGGACACTATGTTGTTTCCGCCTCCTGTCCCTTCACTGGGGCTGGTTCATTTGTCATTCCTGGCTTGCCTAAATGACCTCCACTCATTCTGCAATATTCAGTTCAGTCATCACCTGCAGTAAGTCATCACTGACTACCACACTCCCCTCCCTCTGTGCCCCCAAATATTCTCACCGTATGTCTGGCTGCCTGTTAGATCACGGGCTCTGTGAGGGCAGGAAGCATATCTCAGTCATCTGCATTCTCAGCACTTGGCACAGTTGGCCCACATGAGGGACCAAAAGCTGCTTATTGACACGAATTGAGCTAATTCTTATTTGCCCAGTTTCATGTTAAGGATCACTTCACATCAGAATGAAAAGTTCTGTTTACGGTTATTTTTTAAAATCTTTATATCAGATTCTCATAAAATAGAAGAAGGTTTACATTTCTTCTTTTTAAAAATTCCTTATTCTTGGCTTCCCATCAACATTCACTTATGCTGGCACAAGCAAGCAATTTCTTCCTCCATGTTCGTTCTGTGGGTCTCTAACATTCGAACTACGTTCATAGCAACCTATTTCCCCGCCCCGCTAAATTTGCCCAGGAATTGGATTGTAACCAGGGGTACGAAGCTCGGTGACTTTGGCTTAATCGTCCTGCTTGTTAGAATAGGAAGCTGAATTAGCAGTTGTAAACTCATGGCCCACAAATGCCGTTTGTTCTAGACAACGTTGGTCCGTATGCTGTTTTGGAAAATTATTTTTCAGCGCAACATTTAAAGATCAGAAACTTTCTTATGAAAAAAAATATATATATGGATTTCTGGCTTCTCTCCAAAACTCGGAAGATCCAGTGCCGGTGAATCCACATTTCCGCATGACGAGAACCCGCTGGGGTGGATCAGCGATGACCCACTCACGGGAGCTGGCGCCACACTGCGGGCCCCCCACCCCCGACTTCCCATTCACTCGTACTGGCTCCTGAAGGCATTGCAGTTTGCCAGCGACATCAGAGATGTTCACTCTGCTCTTGGAGACAGCGCTGATCTTACATATGTGGAAGTTTCTAGATCTGTGAGGCTCAAAGATTCACAAGATGATAAAGTTAAAGAAACTAAAGAAGTATTGCTAAATAATATGACCTAATTGAGAGAATCCGCATTACTGTAAAACAGAAACATCTTTCTAAGTGGTGTGAGAGTAATACAGTTAAGCATATTTTTTTACTACAAAACCAAAAACAAGCAGGAGCATATTTTATAGCTACCTAAATGGTGAGGTGTCAGGAACAGATTTTCAAAGCATTAAATGGGAATTTACCCACCTGATCTCTGTTAGTGTTAACAAGAACTGCCCCGCTGGGCACCTTGCCTGTTCCTTCGAGGTGTTTTCTGAGTATTTATGCAATCAGCAGTAAAATGTGCCACTGGGTCTAACTCATGGAGATACTCTTCAATTATAGTAGAATTTCGAAATTTTCTAAAGTTCAGTGCAACTATATTCACTTCAAAGCATTCTTTTTAAGTGGAGGAACATTGAGGAAAACTTACAGTGCCATATATTGAAAAGACATGGGTTTAAAAGTAAAAAATGCAGGACACTATCCCTGTGTCCTTGGCCTCTCTGAGCCTCAGTTTCCTCCTCTGTAGAACAGATTTGTTGCCTGATCTTTCTAATACTAGGATTGTCATGGGCCTTCGATGAGATTACGTAAGTAAAATAAAGGATACGTAAATTCCAGATTTTGTTCTTTAGTCAGTAGCTCTTACAACAGGTGCAATATTTTTTCTCCTCATTTTCTTAACTTTTCTTCCTTTATACCCACGTTCTCCCAGTTCCTGTTTTCCACACTGGCTAGTGTGAGGGCGCCCCTTATTCCTTCAGGGCTGGAGGGCACTCTGTCACGCCAAGGCCCCAGCTCAGCTGCCGCATCGTTTGTCCACTGCCGGGCTACTCCTGAATTTGTTCCTAGTCGCTCATTCTGATTAAATAATAATTCTTAATTTACTTCGATGTTAGAAATCAAGTAAGTACTAACGTTCTATCTGGAAAGCCATTAGCTTCACTCCTCAATTACTAAGAATAAGTTAGGAAAATCTTTTGGATCATATGTTAATATTTTAAATCTGTCAGGGTCTACTTGTGCAGTTCAGCAGAGGAGTACATGGTACCAACTGAAAGATTACCGTGTCAGCCAACATGCCATTCTGAGAACTATTAATTTTCAGATCGAAGCACCATAAACTATACTCCTGAATGCTCGAAACTTGGATTCAAGAGTAAGTTGTGTTTCTCCCTCCAGGGAGCATTGCCATTTCCTAAGGGGAAGGTTCAGTGCTGATTTTGTCCTTTGCCTTCCTAAGAGAGAAAAGCACTGTCTGAAGAGCAATCCTGATGAGAAAAGATTGATGCTGATGATGTTACAGCTTCTTTTGTACATTTATTCATCCAGGAAGCACCTATGTATTAAGTAAACATATAACAGTGCGAAGGCCTTGAGGAGGTAAAGGGAGAATGTAGTTGCTGCTTCCAGGAGACTTCTACTCCAGGAGAGGAGGTGGAGCATCTCCTGGAACAGCATCCCGAGGAGATGCCCCAACCCCACCCCAGTTGGTCAGAGAAGCCAGGGTGGCCCCACTTGAGAAGTCTCACGTGACTGGGCAGGGGGATCCGAGGAAGGGGAAGTCAGCCCTCCCTCGGGACCTTATAGTGCTTAGAAGAGAAGAAATCTGTACTGGAGGTTAAGCTCTTTACATAAACCTTCTTAAAAATGTTTGGGGAACAGACACACCAGTTTAAAATACATGCAGGCTGATAATATCACCTTTGCGAAAACGACCAATTACCTTATCAGATAGTGTACCATCTGGGGTCTAAGCGTTTCTCTTATTGAGGGTGGGAAATTAGACACACTCTTAAGGATCTGGAGACGACTGTGGATTTGGAAAACACTTGAAATTGTAGTTGCAATCTCTGAGATGCAGTGAATTTTTAAAAGTAATGTAAGCATGGTAACAAATACTCTAGTAATACATAATGGGTGAAGAGGTAATTGTTTTGCTCTTTGAAATCAGAAATAATTTGTATATACTGAAAATTGGAAATAATAATTAATACCTGTGTCCATCCACCCAGACAGCAAAAATGTAACATTTTCGTCTTGTACTGTTCAAACGTCTTTTTCTTTTTTTCAAGAAATAACACATTAAAGAAGCAGTTGAATCCCATTGTGCATTTTCTTCATTTTCACTCTCCTTCCTTCCTTCCTTCCTTCCTATCCTCCTTCCTCCCCCTCTTCCTCCCTTCCCTCCTCCCTTCCTCCTATCCTTCCCAGAGGTGACTACCATTCTAAGTTAGGTGTGTTCATTATCCTCACCCCTGGTCTTTGTATTTTCACTACAAATCTGTGTCTATGTGCAATTCATATTATCACGTATTTTAAAACCTAAGTAAAAAGTATCCTATAATCTGTTATCATCCTTAAAGTTTCTTCATTGCTTCAAGTATATTTTATAAATATACATATGTACATATATATGTCGCTGTTTGGAGCTCTAGTTCATTTCTCTGACTGCCATAGAATAGAGAATATACCACGATTTCAAAATTGATTCTCTTGGTGATGGAAATTTAAGCTGTTTCTTCCTTTTAAAATTAAAAAAAATATATTTATTTAACTATCTGAAACAATGTTGTGGATGGTTTTGTGTACCTTTCTTTGTGCTCACGTATGGGAGTTTCTCTAAGAAATATATAGAAATAAAATTTCTGGATGCGAGGGTGTCTTAAACAAATTTGGTATACCTTTGCATACTCTTAATAGCAGTGGATAAGAATTTCTATTATTCCAATTTTACTAATTGGAATTGGCAGAATTTATAGTTTTGGTTGGTCCAGGATATTTTTTTAATTAATTAACTTTTTTTTATGGTGACATTGGTTAACGAAATTCGGCAAGTTTCGGCTGTACATTTTAACAGTAAGGCATATATATATTTATATTGTGTGTTCACTCTCATAGTTAGATTTTTTTCTATCACCACATATTTGATCCCCTTTACCTCGTCTACCTCCCCCCACCCCCTACCCTCCGGTAATCACTAGTCTATAGTTCATGTCCATGAATCTCTGTTTGTTTGTCTTGTTCATTTGTTGCTTTTAGGTTTATATCCCACATATAACTGATATCATGTGATTTTCCACTTTTTCTGTCTGGCTTATTTCACTTAGCATGAGTATCCTGAGGTCCATCCATGTTGTCACAAATGGCAGTATTTCATCTCTTCTTATGGCTGAGTAATATTCCATTGTATATATGTACCGCAGCTTCTTTAGCCAATCATCTATCGTAGGACACTTCGGTTGCTTCCATGTCCTGACCACTGTGAATAATGTTGCTATGAACTTCGGTGTGCAAATATCTTTTAGGATATGGGTTTTCAAGTCTTTGGGGTAAATACCCAGTAGAGGGATTGCTGGATCATATGGTAGATCAAGTCTTAGTTTTTTGAGGAACCTCCATACTGTTTTTCGTAGTGGCTGTACCAATTTGCAGTCCCACCAGCAATGTATGAGGGTTCCCTTTTCCTCTGCATCTTCTCCAACATTTGTTATTACTTGTCCTGTTGATTATAGTTATTCTAACAGGTGTGAGATGGTATCTCATTGTGGTTTTGATTTGCATTTCCTTAATAGCTAGTGATGTTAAGCATCATGTCATATATTTCTTTGGCCATTTGTATGTCCTCTAGGGAGAAGTGTCTGTTCAGGTCTTCCTAGGCTGAGAATTTTAAATAGCATGTTATTTTAATTTGCATTTTCTTAAATGAGATAATATTTTTAAATTTTTATGAATAAAACAGGTGTTCTTAGAAAACAACATAACTGAGACTCACATATTAATGTAACTGTACCAAGGAAGAAAAGTTGCTTAAGCAAAACTACAACCTTCTCCCAAAATAGTAGCATTAGAATTTTTTTTAAGGTAACATGAAGCATTAGAATTTGTTTAAATCACAATTTCCTATTCTTGTTGGTCTGACATCCACAGCTATTTAGTTATGTCATTCTTCCAAGATGTGGACTGCTGCAAATTTTCTACTGTTATAATACTAAGAATTAAAATTATTCCTTTACTATAGAAGCTTCCTGAGAGCCTAGAAATTTATAGACTTTCTATGCGATGTCGGTTTCTTCCATACAGTGACCTACCATAGAGACGGAAGCAGGGAGTCACTGAATTTAGAAAGTATAGGCCACCAAATCATAGAATTCTGTAACTAAGGTGGCCTTGGAGATAGAGAGTCTGACTTCATGAGTCTCCAGAGCAAAATTTTGTCTAGATTTATCTAGCTTGGCTCCCATGCTATGTAGCTTCCTTATGTTATCACTAACTCCGCTTTATTTTATGTGGTTAATTAGGAAATAAACATATATATTCTTTACTAGTAAAGGAGAAAATGCCATGCCCTTTAAATCGTAAATACTGCTTATCTGTTTCCTGTTAATGTATAACTTTTAAGAAGATAAATTACGACTTTAAAGAATTTAAAAGAAATCCTTGTGGTATAAAATAATACTGCGTACTGAAAACATGTGAAGTGAATATAAAATTAAATTTAATATACTTAAAATGTGGATACTTTGCCTCTAGTTTAACTTTAACCATTAGGACACAGTTGGTATACTTGATCTTTTAAATTTAATTCACTTCTGTTAAGGTAGGGAACCTTGGGGTATTTTTTAGTCACAAATTTGTATATATTTTATCAACTTGTAATGCAAAGTAATTCAGTCTTCTACACAGTAATTCGTTACCACTGCATAAATATTACTTCAATTCAGCGTGATATAATTTTAATTATGAAAATAAAGCTTTCATCTACTTTCATCTGGTTTTGATTCCTTCATTTTTATTATAAGAGCCCTTCATAAATATTATGCAATTCATCTGTAGTTCTATTAAAACGTCTAGTTTTACTCTAATGAATGGAAGATCAGACGGTAGCCGTCATGCATGCATTCTGTTCCTTCTCATCTTGTATGCCATTAGTAAAAATAAGGGTGGTTGTGATGTATAATGAAAATGTAGATTCATAACATGATTAGCTTGATGTAAAACAAATTTTAAAGTGCCCGGGGCTTTAAAGACATTACACTGGATCTGTGCCCAAGCCATGTATACAGAGCGCTTTTGCTGTTTTGTAAGAGCCTGGAATCAACCTGTTGACTAAAATACCAAATAAACCCCCACATGGCACATGGAGGGGACCATTATGATGGTGTCTGCGCGTGATGGGGGCTGTGTGTGTGTGAGTGAGTGTGGGGAGGAGTACGTTGGAATATCTTTATGTTCCTCTAAGAGTCTAAGAGGACTAGAAAGGAAGGAAATCTTCAAAGCAATTTTGGAACCGCGGCACTAATAGGTGTCCGCACGATTGGTACAAATATAGAACCCTGGCTGAAGAGCGAATAGCATAAGGATAAATTGAACGAAAGATGGTCATTCTGTAGCACTACAACAGATTTAACCTTAGCCTTGATAAAAACGAATCTTAGTTTCTTGCTGTCTTTCAAAAACCCACAGCCTCGCCAGTCCAGTTTCTCCTGTCATTGTCTGCGTGTGCCTCAGCCCAGGCCTCCATTTGCCCGCCTGTTTACGGTTTCCTCTTTCTCGCAGTGTCCCTGTGACCTCGTGTGCCTCCAGGAGAGTGTGACATAGCACAGGAGCCTTGGCTCGTAGACGGCGGGCAGGGGCTTGGTGGGTGTGCTGAGGCAGCTGCAGAAGGCCCTTTCCCTCCGTGTTTGTGCCCACTGAAGTCTGTCTCAAGGTGCCCAGGGCCCAGGTTTGCTTTCTTGTAATTCGGCGTCTAACTGAAAGTTTCAGGGATATTTCAGGTGATGGGTCGAACATGAGTGCAAGAATCTTGAGAAAAAGCAGTGTGTCCGGAGTAACCCAGGCAATTGAAAGCTGGAGCAAGTGATCCAGCGGGCCAGGTGGGTCAGGGGGGCCAGCATCTAGCCATGGGGAGCCTTGCAAGCTGTTGTATGGATTCAATCTTTAACCTTCGATACGGGAGTGTTAGCTGCTAAGTGACTTGAAGCCCTGCAGCGATGTCACGAGAATCGCAGTGCGTAGCGTTCACGCCTGCTGCGCGTGGCTTAATGAGAACTCCAGAGGCAGCGGGGTCTGCCTGAGTTGGACCGTGGAAATAGGGCCAGACACGAGGAGGCTCAGTGCAGGATATATAAAGATGGCATCAGCTGGGCTTGGCATTGGATTTGGATGTAGGGAAGACAGCCTTTCAATTTCCAGCTGGGGTTACAGGTTGTGCCCAAAATGAAATAAAGAAATAGAGAAGCAGGCTTAGGGCTCAGAATAGGAGTTGACTCTGGTAGAGATTGAATTCGAAGAGCTTGTGGGAAAGCTGGCTGGTCACACTGAAGACGGGTGAGATTATGACATAAGTGTGGCCTAGGTAACGCTGAGCTGAATGAACTCTGAGAAACATGACGGCTGAAACGGCACAGAGGCATGAACTGAAGGTCGGGTTTAGGAACTACCCATATCTTGGAATGGCTACAAGGCATCGGGAACATGCAGCGGGTTAGGACCTCAGGCTGGAGAAGGGGGCGTGTGCTGGATCGTCCCGGGTGCTGTGACCAGCTGACGAGTTTGAACTTCACTCTAAAGTCCGTGAAGGATTTTCACATGAGAAATCTGATGCAACCTGTATTTTGTAAAGGCGGCCTGGCAATGTGGGTGCGCTGCGGTGAGCGGATTGGGTTTGGAGCTCAGAAGATGCCTGTGAGGACAGCGCTGTTACAGTTTATGCACGACTCAGATGTGAAATCAAAGTTAATTTTATTTTCCACAGCCAGCGGCACCCTGCTTCCGAGTACATAGAGGCAAAACAGAAAGCAACAACAACAAGAATCTTTAAACTGGATGATTTCAAAGTGACGGAATCTCTTAGGTGAAAGTGGTCCTTAAGGCTGTAAGCCTTGATCTTTCTAGACGCTCTGCCCTCCGTCACTTGCCCTGCTCCCCAGGGTGATCTGAGTGCCTGGAGCTCATTCGGGTGCCCGCCCCAAGGCGGGTCCAGCTCTGCACTTCAGGTGCGTGTGCTGTGCCAAAGGTTGCCTTGGGCCGCGTGGAGATGTTTTGGTCGTGCTTGATCACTGTGAACCCTGCCTGGTGTCAGGCACGGGTGTGGCTGCTCCGCGTGGCCCTGTCCAATATCATGCCAGACCCTACTCTTCAAGTCCTTGGTCCTCACCGTGACCTACGGTCTCAAATGACCCATGTGTGGCTTCCTCATTTTCACAAATGGCCTCTACTTAGTACATCAGGTTTCTTAGCACTTTTGTGTCTAACTTTCAGTTACTTTCAACTCTTTAGAATCTAATGATTCCGGCTCTTTGTGTTTATGTCATGTCATTGTATGAGCAAGAAAGCAGAAAGAAGAAATGAATGGAGATGAAAGTCAAATCAGTGATGTTTATTGTTTATGCGGAGAGACTGGAGTCACCCTTAATTTCTTTCTTTGCCTCAAACCCACACCAGTCTACAAGTCCTGTTGGTTCTGATTCTAAAATAGACCCTAAAATTGACTAGTTATCATCTCCGCCTAGTACCCCAGTCTAGATAACCATCACTTCTCACCTGGGCCACTGCAGTAGCCCCCTAATCTGCCCCCGCCTTCATCCGTGCTGTCCTGTTGTCTGTCCTACGCATAGCAGCCACAGTAGTCTTTCTTACATGTAAACCAGATTATATCACTTATCTGCTCAAAAACAAAATAAAAGCCAGCAAACAAACAATATCCCTGGCAACTTGCTCTTATACCTAGACACGAATCCCAGCTTGTCACCTAATCCATGAGGCCCCACATGCCATGCCCAGCCCCGGCCCTGTCCTTTCCTGCTCGTTCACTGTTGTCCACAAGTCTTTCGTCCATCCTACTTGCCAAGCTTGTTCCCTTTGAACTTGCAGTTTCTTACATGTAGACCACATTCCTCCTCCCCCAATATTTTACAAGTCTTTGCACATTTTCATCGTTTATGTCTCAACTCAAGTGACACCTCCTCAAAGGCTTTCCTTGACCAGCTAACATAGCACCCACCACTTTTCCCATGTTCCTCTCTACCAAGTTTTATCTGAAATTTTTGTACTATTTGTCAATGATTCACACACACACACACACACACACACACACACACACACACACACACACGTGCCCACACAGGGAAATGTCTGTTTTTCTCTTATTTTAATCAAAATTCTTATCTGTGCATAATGTTACGTCAAACGATTCTATAAAATTTACTCCATCTACATGTATGTCCTTTACAGCAGCAGCATGTACTAGTCTGTGATTCCGTTTAACAGGTCAAGTTCTCCCCTGACAGTTTAACTCCATATGTCCAGACGTATCAACTATTCTATCAGATTTTTCATCTCGATACTTCGCTGGTGCCTTCCAACCTTCTCCAGTCCGGACTGCCCTGCCTCGTGCCGAGCCTTCATGCTAGACGTTCGCTCCACAGCAGCACCAGGAATTAGCACCTTCTCTCTCCTGGTTTACTCATGTCAGAAAGGTTTGCTCTCACACTTTGACAGGACACGTCCTCTGTTAGCTTCCTAAGAAAGGCTACTTGAAAACTACATTTTCTTGAGACCCGTTGTATCTGCAAGTATCCTTCAGTTAATTTAAATGTCTTAAATTTTCCTGCTTGTTATAAAGTTTGTTAAGGTACAAAATTCTAGGTTGAGAATTATTTCTCCTTAAGGAGTTTGAAGCCGTTGCTGTTACCTTCTAGAAATACATGTTCCAGTTAAGAAGTCTGGAACTTCACGCTTTGTGTCTGATCTGTTTTTTCTCTTTAGAAACATGTAGGAACTCCCCTTTTTCAAAGTGTTTGGAAATTTCTCAGCAATGTTCATCAGTGTGGGTCTTTTTAAAATCCATTTCGTTGGGTGCTCATTGAGCTCTTTCAATCTGAGAACTTATGTCCTAGAAAATATTTTTTAATTACTTATTTAAAATTTATCCTTCATTTCCTCGGCTCTTTTTCTGAAATTCCAGTTATTCAGATGTTGGACCACCATATATGTTTACAGCTTTGTATTTTCTTATCATATTTTCTCTTCTCCTATTTTCTATCTCTTTCGCTCTGTTCTCTGGGAAACTTTATTTTCCAAACCTTACTGAAATATATATTTCTTTTTTTTTTTTTATTTTTCAAGAGTTCTTTTTTGTTGTTGGATGTTCCTCTTTTTAAAAAAGAAAAATTGCTATTTTCCTATCTTGTGTCATGGCTGCAGTACCTGAGTTCTCTGGGGATAGCGAGAGTTTGTTTTTGTTTTTCTTGCTTCTGCCTGATCTGTTTCCCGCAAGTTATTTTTCTCTGTTCAGTTGGTTTCTACATTTCTTGATGGAGGTTTCCCTCAGACACAGATGATCCTTGACTGCTGTCTCATATGCAAAAATGGGACACCTTAAAATTGATCGTGCTTTTTCCTGCGGGGCACTTGGCTGGGTTCTTTCCTTGACAGACACCCAGGTATAAGTATCTTAAGTCTTTCCACCGGGGCTGGTCACAGTTCTTAATGAAGGCTCTTTTAGGCTCCCGCCTGAAAAACCTGGATGTGGTGGCCGGTGTTCCAGGAACCCTAATGGGGAAAAGGTTTGGTGGAGGGGAGTGGAGGCGGTTGTCCCAGCGTTCAGCATTCAACACACGGAGTCCAGCCGTTTTGAGAGTGCGGTGCCCCTTCCTCAACACATTGTAAGGCTTCGCCTTCAGTCTGCTTGTTTGAATGACCGTGTAGAGTGGTGCAGGGACTCTCGCTCCTTTGGGTACTGACCTGTACCCAATCCTCCATATCTTTTGGCCTTCCTTACACTTCCTCTCCTAGAAGTACCTGGTACCGTCAATTCCTGAGATACGGGGTGCTTTGCTGGTATTAACTGGATCGCTTTTCACTTTCCTCATTGCCACCTTTGGATTCAGCTTCCTCAGATCTACCAACTCAGTTACTAACGGTCTGCCTGTTCTTTTCACTTCCCACATTGGTTACGGTTTTCTTATTACCTGCCCTGTTTGTTCTTTGGATTTATGCTATTCAAAAAAATCCGTTTATGATTGCTCTAGTGGGATTTATAGAGAAAGCAAAAATAAATATGTCAGCGTACTTGACCATCTTTTTATTTATTTCCTCTCTTTTATGCAGAGGTGATAAGCAGGAATTGTTTACTACTGCATCTCCTAGGGCTCACCAGTACCTGGAACATACTAAATGCATGGAAAATATTTCTGAGTGACCGATTGGTTGACAGAGCAACTAACTAGCTCAGTTACTTAGATTTCTGAATAGCCTAAAAGCTGCAAAATTTGGAAATGACAGGATTGTACCTACATCTACAATGAGGTATTTCCAAAAGCCAGGAGATGTAGGGTTTCTTTAAAGATATTTTCATTCTATTGTGTATCCTTTTTAAAATTTTTATTTCTTTTCCTGGATTTTTCATTAGTATTTAAAAGGAAAACATGAATTGTTGCAACAGAGTCCTTGAGGAGGAATATGAGAAGATAACTAAAATATAGTGTTGATAGCTTTTTTCAAAGATCCATAACTTTTTATTCCATTTTCCTGTCCCACTCAAGCACATACACCATGTGAATACAGTGATTTCAGATCTCGTCTAATTTCTTAATTTCCCTAGAGTTTGGTTATTCCCTGTTGTCAGGATGACAAATTCCTAGCACAGTTTCAATGACTCTGTTTCGTTCCACAATGTGTAAGGATAATAAAGGAAAACATAGAAACAGAGGAAATTCAGGGCATTTCCTCTTTCTTTTGCAAGCCAGAGCCATGTTCCTTTAAATAACCACGTTTGCATGTATTAATTAATTTAAATAACATTTATCAAGCACCTATTATGTGTACCAAGCTATGCTGAAACCGGAAATTCACCATGCCCTGTCTGAGCACTCATTCTATACTCATTAATTGATTCGATTTGACATTCAGTTTTCTGTTACTATTTTACCATCCACAAGAGCTTTACTGTAGCAGTAAATATTTTCATCCCTGTGCTGTTTTGGTAAGGTGTGTAAGCGTCTTGCATTTACTTCTAGTTAGCCTGTTTACAGATGATAAATTGAGTATTGTGTAAGTAACACGATAGCAGCGGACACAGAGAAAAACCCATGCCGAAGCCAGAATTCTAACTTGAATCTCTGGTGCTTTCGTCTCCGTCCAGTGAATAGCGCCCTTGACTCTAGACAGATTTTAATAATTCTATACATTTAAGGGAGAGGACAACATTTAAAACTTAAACAGTGATAGACATAAAGTCCAAAAGTATGGAGAGATGGGAGAAGGAAATTTCAGGGTATTATATGCTTCTTCAGGAAGGTCTTAATGTGAAATATCTCCTTTAAGTACCTTTTTTCAAATATGGGTCATGCATTGGTTGGTAATAAGCATGATTTGGGGAAATTGTAAATACAGAGCTTGGAGATGTGGGTTCTCCTTTTAACTAGTCTTTAATAATGAATGATGAATTAATTTATTCATGTGAGTTAGGCCATTCTTTTTTTATTTTATTTTTTATTTTTTTAAATTTATCAAATGTGACGCCTCTCAAAAGAGATGGGTATACTAGTAATGGCAAATATCAATTCAAAACATACAATCTGCATATCTAAAAGCATTATCTTCTTCCTTTAGAATTTCTGGGCTGTAGACACATGTTCTTTAAGACAGGCCTGGGGTCCTGGAGCTGGTTTTGTGATTATCGTCTTGAATGACTTCTTCCCCCCGCTTTGTTTTCGTCCTGTCCCTCCTTCACCTCCTCCTCACCCCTCTCACCCACTCTCTGCTGGGGAGGGAGACCCTCCCAGGCAAGGACAGGAAGGAGAGGGAGCTGCTCTCCCAGGAGGCCCAGCTAATGGGGGCTCTGTGGATCTTTCAGCGGGGCCTGTCAAAGGTGACCTTGCAGGAGAGGTCCCCTCTACCGGCTCTCTGACCTCTTGGTAAACTATTTGTTTTTCCTTGTATTGATTAAAAAAACAAGCCACCAGTCTGTAACTCCCTACCGACCAGGCCACTGTTTTTAAGAATCGTACACATTTAAAATCTACTAATTCAGAAAGCCCCAGATCCTTGACTTTGTTTTACTCTGCAATTCAGACGAACCCGACCATCGATGGTGTTAAAATGGAATTCCCGCAAAGGCAGGGAGCCTCCAGACTTCCAGTTTTGAGCCACAGATTTACAAAATGAGCGTAATGCTCCAAATAGCAAATCATCTAAAATAAGAATTCTGGTAAGCATCTGAAGACTAAAAACCTTCCATCTTTATTCACATTTCGACCATAAAAAGAGCCTCTCGGTATTTGAACAAGCTGAAGCTATTGATTTTCCTGGTATTAAGTGCAGAGTCTGTTTTTTCGTATTGTACCAATTTCTAAAGTAAAATTCAAGGACCCAAGGCAACTTGATCGCCTGCAAGTAGGAATCTTTACAGTAGAGAGAGACCTCCAGGTTGTATACCTATTGACATTGCTTAATAAAAACATCTAGAATAATGGTGCTTCTGGTTGTGTTTCCAATAGCAGTGTGATTGCAGCGCACTGTGGATTAAGTTACAGATCCTTTGAATTCTGACCTTCTGTCTAAATCAGCTTCAGAGGTTACTCTTTTTTCCGATTGGGAGACTGGAGGGGGGAAATGTTAATGCTGCTTGAAGGAAGAAAAAAATTCTATAGGTTATTAGATTTTGGTTTTTTATTTTTCCCCTTCTTGGCATTTCCTTTATAACAAGAATAGAGCTGCTTGACTCAGAACACTTAAACTGTACCTCCAAATGCAGGAGTCTTGGAGGGCATTTTGGATGTAATTATTTCCTCGGTGAACACACCAAGGGTTTATGATGTAATAGCTATTAAGAGCAAAGCACATCACACTGGGCAACTGAAATTAAGGAATACAAAAGGGAAGAAATCAACAGAACCGTGAAACAAGTTTGTCCATATCATTGCTTGTCGTGAACTCAGACCCTTAGCTTCTCTTTTTTATTAAGAAAAAAAAAAATGTTGGGAATATTTATAATTTCTACTTCAGGAAGATAGTTCACTTTTTTAAAAAATAAATAATGAGTAAAAATGCATCTCTTGATGTAATAATTTCAAGTTTAAGGAGTCATCACAATTTTTCCCTATGGATGATTTATCGTTACTTTTATTTTTGAATCTGCACACTAACTTGCAGATCTGTTTGTGAATAATCGGATATTATATAGCGATTATGTCTATTCTATATTGACTATATCATTTCAATATATCACATATCTTTCTGGATTTATTGACTTCCTTGGGTATCACCTTGCTCCAAAATAGTGTCCCAGCCATGACACATTAATGTCCTGTGCTCCTCCACCCGTGGTGTAGTGATAACTTTCATGGTGCTGGAGAAATGAGGCAGATTCCAGAATAAATAGTGGGAGAGACAGGGTGGGGCAACATAGTTTTAAAAAAAAACAGGATTAATACAGATAAACCGGAACATTATTTGTTAAAATAAATGAGGAATGGATATAAAATGCCTAGCACAGTGCCTGGCACGTAGTAAGCACTCAATAAATGCTAATTCCCTTCTTTCTTCCATGAGAGATTCACTGTTTCTGAAGAATTTAAAAACTGTGAACTCAGCTGTCACGAAACCTGGAAAACACACAGCAAATTTCCAGATCCTCTTACATGTATTGGGAGGTGCTGACAAGATTGGTTTTGCCCATGGCTTAGGGGAAAAAAGGTTGAAGAGGACACAACGTGGGTTTTCTAGGATGCTTCATGTCAATAGAAGTCCATTTTACAGTGTGAGAAAGCAAAGTAGCATTTCGCTGAGATGAAGCATATGTTTCAAAGCCCAATGATTTACATAGTTTTGGCAGAAGGTACAAAAAGCAACTGTTGCCACTCTGAAAAATCAGTCGATTTAAAAATAGAAAACCTGATATGTCATATTTTTCTTAAAGTACCTCTATCATTCCATTCTCTTTTCTTAAAAATCTACCGCTGCCTTTGTTATCATGATTAGTTTCAAGAAATGCTGCCCCAAGGTTTCATTAAGAATAATAATTTTTTAAAAAAACATCCTATAGGCAGTCATTACTACATATGATAACAAGTTTCCCACCCTACATAAATAAATGGTTACTATTCGTATGTAATAACTGATGTGCTTATTAAGGGACCAGGAAATAGGTCATATTTCCATATTGTGTTTTGGTATAAAGACTACAATATTTATTAAAACAATTTTCCATGGTACAGTGAATAAGTTAGTAATTTGCCTCCTTAAATTTACTGTTAAAAGCCAGTCATGTTGGAGTTTGAATGGAAAACATGTAGCAAAATGCTGGTAGACATTCAGTTTGGCGGATTTAATATCATTCTTAAAATAAATAGAGGATGTTTTGCTTGGTTGCGTTTCAGCAGAAGGCTTCTGGGAGCAGGGCCCTCA
>NW_006443225.1:13698826-13701644 GCF_000325575.1 Pteropus alecto | reverse complement strand
TCATGCAAGTGACCACTCCAGATGCCAGCACGGATCGTAATGTCAGCTATCCAGACACTGTTCCAAGGGTTCCATAAAAAAGCCAGAGCGTAGCACCGTGGCACGGACTACACGAAAACAGAGCTCTCTGGACGCAGAAGGACTAGGACTGCGCTTTACAATGCCCTATTTGCCGTTCCCCGTTGAACAGTTTCAATTGAAAAATGGTGAATTATTGTAGATAATATTGATTTTAATAACGTGCAAGAACTAATACTTGGGATTTTGCCCTCGAAGAAAAAGCACTGGTCTTTAAGTGCTAATTATATTTTGCTAATTATATTTTGGAATGTATCCTCCCATTATTCTTGAGGAATAACCTCATCAGAATGGTAGAAACGGAGAGATGAGAGATGGTTTGTACCGGGCCAGGTGATAGCATGCATGCTTAATTCAAAAATCATTTAAAGGTAATAGGAAAATGTATTTATAATATATATTATTTAATATATATAAAATTTTGTTTCAGTAAGGAGAAAACATTAGAAATTTTTTTTACTCCTATTCATATGCTTATGTGTTAAAATTTCTGGCAAAACTTCAGCAAATATTTCTAGTTTCTGTTGTAATATGTTTGACTTTATTTAGGGAACATCTTGATCCTTAAAGTTTATGGGTAAGTATGTAATTATAGTTGGTGAAAATTCAGAAATGGGAAATTAACAGTACACTACAAATGGGGTCTTATTAATAATGGCTTACATTTTGGCTATTTATCAGAATATTTGTTGAGTAAGTTGTATGGAAATTATTACATATTTGATATTCAAAGTAGTAACCAATTTGTGGATAAGCATATGGTTGTTTTTAATCCATCTAACTTTGATTTAGGAGGGATACCATTTGAAAGTGCTAAATATGCACATGGTGATTTCTTTTCATCAATGACTACTAAGCTATTATATAATTACGAAGCATGCCCTACCTATACCAGGTCAGTTAGTGGTCACATTACATTCATCACGCTTTTTATAATTTTCTTCATAATTGCATGAATCATTTCTCTAATGGTATCTTGTTTAGATGTATAACTAAAAATAATTGAATTTCAATATAAAAACTAATGTAATAAATTTGATTACAATGTAGGCAATTATATATAAAAGTCAAATGCTTTACATGATATCCCCGTGGTTCTGACTTCATATAGTTTGTGTCTTCTGGATTTGCCAATATAATCTTTCATGGGTAAGAAAAATATTTTACCCTTTTACATTTCAAATAATTTTTAAATTATGGGAAGCATGGATCCAATAGCTTAATGTAAAGTTTCAAATAGGGTTAAATTATCCAACCAGAACCTCAAATTTTATATTTTACGGAGCTTAGAAATAAATATGATAGCAAAAGCAGTTACTATTTGATATCATAGATTGAGTTAATGTGACATTACATTTCCTCACGGCCCTAGAAACCTCTATTACGTGCTGAATTTTATTTCTGCATATATACCTTATTATACTGAACAGCTGACACTCCTGGTCTGAGAAAGTACTGTACGCGGTAACCTAATTCTATTTCTGCTGCATAGATGAACAGGTCCAGTAGCAATCAGCTGATTTGTGACCCGGCTTCCCAAATATGGTGGATGACTAGCCCCCGATTCCTTGCCGCTACCATACAAAACGAAATCCTAGGTGAGTTTGCAGTTTAAGCTGTCTCTTAGGTTTGACAAAGCGTCCTTTTCTGAGGAATTCAGATTGGCATCCTTTCATGGGGAAAGAGAGGAGTCCTTATTGAATTTTGGTCATTAGAAGCTTTTTGTTTTGTTTGCATCAGAATGGTACTTTTATTTACAAATTAGCAAAGGAAAGGTAAGACTATGTCTACTGTTTTATTAGTTGATCTGGAAATGTATTTACAAAATCATTTAAGAAGTTACTGTGATTTTTAAAAAATGTTTTTTTTCATACCAAGGTGAGAGCCTTAATGAAAAGATGCTTTTTATTACTAAAAAAAAAAAAAAAAAAAGCAAATACATAGAATAGTATTATTGGTAGTGACAAAACAATAAATATTGGTATTTGAACTGTGGTATAAGGCTGGCAAATAAAAATATAATCAGCCACATAAGTGATGCCTTCTTTAAATATTTGAGATCAATATAATGGTTGTCATCAATCGCATAACTGAAGTCATTTATTTGCCTAAAACATAATAGCAAATAAATATTTTAAACTGGAGCCGTAATTTAGTCATAATCTGAATAGCTCAATTATCTAGGCGTTATAGACTATCATGCATAGACTGAGTTTAGTTAGAATTTTTTAAAAAAGAACAGACTGTAAAGAAAGAGTTCCAGATAAAATAAACCTCCCCCCTGCCCCAAATCATTTAAAACTAACAACACTGACATTTTATCTGGTTCGTAGCCACAAAAGTCGTTCAGGTAAATGTTGCCATTCTAGAAACCATTGCAGACTCATCATTCAGGCTTCCATTGTCAGGCGGATAACAACCTACACGTTTGTTTTATTTCCCTCCCTTTACTTATTTAACCTGGAAATAACTTCTATTTTTTATTTTCCCCAGACCTGTCAATTGTTATATTCGGGGGAAAAAAAATTTTTTTTTTTTGGAAAGTATCGCTTCCCCAAGTTTCAGGGCCTGGCGGAAAAAAAAAAAAAGTTTGGAAAAGTATAAAAGATAACGTGTAACAACTCCCCAAAGCTCGTAATTGGTAGCTGCTGTAGCGAGAGATGTGTTGACAGTGTCTCGAGAAGTTCTTCTGACACAGCTGTTTATCCTGATAGCGTGGGGCGCGTTCATACATAATAAA
>NW_006443225.1:13652230-13698809 GCF_000325575.1 Pteropus alecto | reverse complement strand
TTTTTAAGCAGCAAGGTTGAGTCAGACCGAGCAGTGTGCTCCTTTCAATTGTTGCATTTAAACCAATAAGGTTAGGACAAGAGAATAGCTGTGGTTTGCGTTGCAAAAACAAGAAAGAAAGAAAGAGAGGAAAAAAAAAAAGCCCCGAGGCTCCACGGGCAGACCTACAAGGCTGCGCAAACAAACCGAGGGATGCGATTCTGCCGTTCCTTTGTCTAGGGCGCTCAGATGCTATCAGCTGCTGCTGTTTGGTGGGGCCGCAGCGCGGGGCTCAAGGCGGTCTCTCCACAGCACGGTGGGAGCTGATGGCTCCGAGTCTGGGGCGAGGGAGAGACTCTCCAGTGCCACTTCCGACTCTCAGCCTTCCTGTCGCCGGCCGCTGTGGCGGTTTTCTTTCTGGGGAACGCGTTTTCGCTCAGTCGCCCGGCAGCCCGCGCCTGCAGCAGCGGCCAGGCGGCTGCGCCCGCGGCCCGGCTCGCCCCGCCACACGCGCTCCGCTCCCAGGAGCGCCGGGCTCCGCCACCAGCTCCTAAGAGCCCTCCCGCGTCCTTATCCAGGAGCAAAACTATGTCAGGAATGGAGGTTTGCTAAACCAGAAAATTCGGAGGAGCGCGTTAAACTGGTGGACGCAGCAGATGTAAGCGCTGTAAGTACAAGCTGACTGTTTGAAAAATTGTAGTGACTGACAACAGCTGTCCTGTGGGCAAAGCTCAAGATAACAGGAGCGCTTTTAGTATTGTTTTGATTTCCTTTAAAAGGAAAACATGAGGGCATGGGGAAGATTATGACACTTTGTACCTAGTACGTTATGAGCCACAGGGTTCCATCATGAAAGTGTAGTTCTTAACCCCCAAATTATCTGAGCGATTAGAATCATTAAGAGCTGATTATAAATTAATTGTTAACAATTACTTTTGTCATGATCCATATCACATATATTGCACGGCCGTAGTCTTATAAGGAGATTACTTCATATCTCTTCTGAATTGCACAAACCTCAACTATTTGTGATATTGAATAAAGCGGTGTATACGCATAGATACATCCATCGCACCAGGCAGATAACTTTTCCTACACACGTCAGGACGATATGAGAAAACAAGGAATTAACATTTTGAAAGGACAAGAGATAACAAAAATAGATACCACTTTTTAAGGAAGGAAATCCTTTTACTTCAATAAACCAGTTTCTCAACCGTATTAAACAGGCTCATCTTCAAAAGGTGAAATAATAAACATTTGCCAAATTAATATATTTTTTCACTTATCGACACTTTATAGGATTTTAATGGACCTTGAAATCAGAAACAAGGTTCTTAAATTTTGAATTACCACTTAAAATATTTGTCATTCAGACTCCATAGATGAATTGCTAATGACTCATGGGCTTGTATGTCTTGGGAGGAGTTTTTGAACACATTTAAGCATACATTTGCAAGAATTCAGTAAATTCAGAGCTGTCATTGAATTTAGACAAGCGTTTTTATGTTTCACTTTTTAAAAATGACAAGGGGTAACAAAAAGTCGATAGTTAAGCACACAGTGTAGTTGTATAGGTTTGGGCTTGTTTGTTTTTTTTTTTTTTACAGTGTCTTTCAGAGTAGGTTTTATTTGAGGCTTGTGTGTGTTTTTGCCCACCTTTTGGGTTTGAGAACATGTGTACATGAATAGTCATGCTCTTTTTTTTCTTTTGCATTATCAAATATTTGATATTTGACTTTCTTGCTGCTTGAGTTCTCCTCAGGCCCAAGTATTCAGTAGATGAGCAAGTAGCCATGGATTTTTAGTCATGAAAACTCTTCGCGCTGACAGAGAAGCCTAATTCAGCCAACTCTTCAGTTTTAGAGGGCCAAAGGGAAGTCATTTGCTATATGAGATTCACAGACATGATCAATGATTTTCTCAAAAGAAAATTATTGGAATTTGAAAATTTATTAAGAAAACTTTTAAGAAATTTATTAAGAAAACTTTTAAGAAAACTTTGGCAAGAAGAAAAACACTTCCATTGAGAATAAATCCACTTCTCCCATTTAATTAGATGTCAAAAGTATTTCATTCAACATTTTAAATACGAATTTTGAAAACAATCCTTTAAAACTATAGGTAGAAGCAGTGTCCTTCAAATACTTGTTTTTGTGTTCAAGGGGACTGTATCGTCATTTTCTTTAAATGACATACTACAAAAATAACACCGCATATTACATTAGAAATCAGAAATAGTATCAAAGCAGTCATTTTACGGACTCTGATAAGGAAGGAGATAAGTGTTACAAAAGTTTATTTCAATTTTAGGTTCAAGTTTTTATAACAACATTGACACCATAGGTGGAGATATTGATTGAGTAGAGTCTTAGTAAGAATATAGTGTGATTAAAAAGCAGACGTATGCCTAAGGTAACATTGCCATTGTCTTTCAAATTTGGGAGTGCTCGGGTTGATCTGCGGTTGGGCGAAACTAGCTCGCTGCCAACTCTATTTATTTAGATAAGTTCAGTACTTTCACTTTGAAAATTTCTTTTTAGTTTGAAAAAAGGAAAGTTTAAAATTATAGTCATTTTATAAAAATTGCTTCTAGCAAGCAGAAAAGCCTGTGGAAAACCCATAATTTAGACAAGTACCTACGTTTTATTTGCTCTGTGCTGCTGAGATTTAGAATCCCTTTCCATTTACAGTTTACTTTTCACAGAACATTATTAACTTTTTGGCTTCATACATGATCTTCTGTCAGATGCTTTTGATTTGTAATTTAGCAAAGTATAATAAACAGTGCAAAAGTCATGAATTTTGCTCTGCATCCTGAGCTCTGTGGTAGGGAAAATGTGATAAAATGTGTACCTTAAGTCTTGTTTGATGATCTCTCAAAGCAAGTTTGCCTTCTGGAAATAATTTCTGGGGTTGAAGAGCATGGTATTAACAGATTTAATGTGGCTATTCAATGGATTGGCGAAGTACTATGAGAGGTTTAACAAAATGAGAGAGACAAATTGAACATCAACAAAAGTTACATCTGTGAAGAATTATAAATTTAATTAGAAAAAAGGCAAACTTAAAAGACCTCATTAACTAATCAGAAGTCAAAGTTACTAGTTTAGGATTCTTGAATTTAACTTCTAAGTTCTGTTATCTTTTTTTCTCTCTATTTTCACAACTCTGTCAGTATGCTGCTGTGGGTATACTATACAAAGAGTTTTAAAAAGCATTAAAGTGAAATGACTTCATTGTAATGTAAGATGGCCATGTATAATATTATGGGAAATATTTCTGCACTCAAAGGAGCATTTGAATTAAAAATACTAGGTTAGGAGAAGACAAGAAATATATTAAGTTTATGGACATAAGCAGAAAATGTAAGTTTACTGAGTGCCTAACAGCATTTTTCCTGAAAACCATGAAATAATTTTTTCTCTTTTGAATGAAAATATGCCTAATTGCCTTTGAAACTCATTACGGTTTTAGACCTAGAAAACATTGAAACTTCCAGAGAGATTGTCAGACATAAGAGAAAATCAGCACCAATCAGAAATAGGTGTGCTTTCTAGATAAGTCATTATAAGAATATGTTTCCTTACTGCACTGTAATCTTGTACTACACATAAAAACTAAAAGCATGTGAAGTGTAGCATTTTGTAAACTGTAACTAATTTTGCTCACATCTGTGTCTAATTGTTGTCTGCATTCGCATTCTTGAGAGTAGATTTATTTTTCCTGGACCACGATGTGGATTCAGCTGACCAGCCTAAGTGAGGATTAGTTGTTTTAAAGTTATTTTGATTAAAGAGTCATTTTTAAATACAGTAACACACAACACATGGTTTAAATAATACTTGAGACACAAAAGAATATATCTGAAGTATACTTAATGAAATGAAGATCATGGATGTGGACTTTCAAAAATTGTGGTATATAGAAAGTACAGTAGAGACCCAGTCAAGTCAGCATAAAAGAAATATGTTGTGAAAATACATTTTTTTCCAGTGAGAAAATGTGTTAGAATCATTCTTATTTTGAAGTTCACTTTATTAACAGTTTGACTTTGAAATTTAAATGGTAGGTTAAACCTCAAATGTAAATAATCAAACTTTCAAAGTATACGATGAAACTAAAATTATATTTCCAAGATCATACTACCTAGCTAATGTTAAAATAGGAATGTATTTTAACATTTTTAACATTTAACAGAAAGTATGTTTTACATACTCTTTCACATAATTAAGCCAAGAGAGTTCTTAAAACTAAGTTTTCACCTGTAATACATTCCAGGGGTATAAAAGTGGAAAAGAAAAAAGAAAATTTATCCTTGAGGCATATTGCTGCAGTTTCTAAAGGAAAACTTTAGAAAACTCTTGTGTGAGAACATTAATTTTAACAAAAAATTGCAGAAGCCTGTTATCCCCAAATGACATATCTACAGGCATTAAAATTAAATTTCCATTAAATGCTCAGGCATCTCTTGAAAGTTATTTTTCATCCTTCGCATATTATAGAAAAGCATACCCAGCCATTTCAAGTAACATTACACCAAGATATTTAGATTTTAACAATGCTTCATTCTTGCCAAAAGGTAGTATCTCTTAATTTCATAAATCATAATTAAAAAATAACAGGACTCCGGGGAAGTTGGTTGGATAACTTTAATGCCATTTGAGATGCTCGAGTTCTCATCTTTGTTTCGTAACCCTAATTGATGTCGGTTCAGGTTGAATGAAGATGCACATCAAAGATTTGGAATTTTGAGTCCTTTCAAACGTTATGCAGAATACCCTTTACTGTTAAGGCAGGCGTTAGCCTGAGCTTGCAAGCCGGCAGCCCACCTTCACCTGAGTTTCTCACCTGCTGGCAGTTTGCGCCGCCTCTGAAGGAAGGGCAGTGACTAGCGCAGCCTGCCAGCCTGTTCCATTAGCTGTGCAGAGACGTCCCGAAATACAGATTCATCTGGAGATAAAAGACACCAAAATGCTGGCTGACTGGGACACTGAATTGATTATTAAACTATCCATCCTCTTTCCCGGGTTAAAAGATGGAAAAGTAAAAAGCTGACTGCTTTTTCTATTTTACCAGGTGATGAGAATTCAGCATGAGCTGAATTTTAAATTTGCATGGGTAAATGAGCATATGCCCAATGGTGAGACTCGGGGTATGAAAACTTGCCTTTGCCATTTATAGTTCATCCAGCACGACCGGAAAGTTGCCCAGAAGCTGTTGCAGCGAATGTTAAATGACAACTAGTCAATATAGGGGCAAACAACATCGTGATAAGGATAAGAAACTCTCAGGAGTTAAAGGGGTGGGCGGGAAACTGCATTTCAGCCGGCGATAGCAGAAGATGAAAGATCTTCCGAGGATGCTGGAGGATGACTCCTCGGACTGCTGCTGCGAAACACACTCATTTTGCTAATAGCAATTATTTTCCAGGCACCTTTTCCAAGCTGCCTGGGCAAGGCTGCTTTGCATGTTGATTGGGGGAAGGGTAATCCCGTTTGCAGCTGTCATAGGCCAGTGATGAATCACTATCCAGTCATTTGGCTGCCTTCCCCCCCTGACACGGGGAGGGGGGTAGACCTGCAGGAGGAAACAACAGTAGAGACCTCAACTTAAAGACAATATGCCTTTCACTGCTGCGGTGTCCTCCTCTTTCTCTTTTGGTTTAAAGAGAGCATTGTCGTTCCCAGCCATGTGCTCTGTGTAATTAAGAGCTGACACTGAAGCGGAGTAACAACAGCCTCTAATTTTTTACCCCTGATCACAGGTGCAAACATCTCAAACCAGTTCAGATGTTGCTGTTTCCTCAAGTTGCAGGTAAGGATATTGTTGATATTTGACATTTTTGGAGATTACCTTTCTGTGACCCATATCTATTTTTGTCTAGTATTTCTTAATTATTTCTATTAATAGCAACAGCCTCTGTTGGAAATTACTTAGCAGTGTGTGCATGTGTGTGTGTGTGCGCGCGTGCACGCACGCTTGTCAAACGTTTTGAGTATGTGGGAAGGGAATAGGAGCCTGGGTTTGAAAATGATTATGGGCTACAGTTTCTGGAGCTAAGAAAACTGTGAATGTGTAGTAAGAATTAGGAGAAAAAAAAATTGAATTTTAAACCATTCGTAGTTTGAACGCAGAAGATTTGGGGAATAAAAACTCACTTTAGAAGGAAAATGGTTCACATTAAGCCATTCTAAAAACTAACATTTACACTCAGTAAGTGCACCCTCCAAACTAAAATGAGTAGCTTTTATTGACCTGGAGAGGGTGAGGAGCAAACACTCCTAGCTGCAGATATGTTATATTAAACGGCTCCTCCCCTTTAAGAAACACAAATGAGAAATAAAGCGAATGGGCCTTAGATTTTCCAAAACTTCAGAAACAGAATGGTATCCGATTTGTTTGTCGTCACTTTAAACCCTCTTCTTCACCAGTGGGACATTGAGTTTGCGTGGACAGTTGTGCAGCTGTGAACATGAGTACGGCTTCCGTACCTTTTATAGGATGAGTGACTGTGGAGACTCAGCTCTTTCATAGAGGGGGGTGAGCTAGCCGTTTTTGTGTGGTAAAAATGCACAGACAGAGAGCTGAAGTAGAAGTGTTAGTTCCCTGAGTAGGTGACAGTTGAGGTATTCTGAGTGCTAATGCTCACGGGGACTCATTGCACGCTGGCCTTATCCCTTTCCAATTGGGCACGCTGTATGTAATCCACAAAGCAAACAAGTGAGCCGACTTCATAATGTTTTAATGCTGCATTTGTTTCAAGGGAAACAGAGGAACAATTAAGCAGTTTGCCAGAGTAAACACATGCATCAGGACTATCTCATTCTCTGTCACTAGACTATGGGCTTCGAGTGTTTTATTTGGTTTGGAGACCCATTAAATTACAGTTGGGTGGTAAATTATAAGGAAGTACCTAGTGCTAATTTACTAGATAAAACAGATTCCATAGAAAAGTGATTTTTTTTTCCTCTTGTACCTGTCCACATATTTGTCTTTAAAAAAAAAAAAAAAAGCCTTTTTTTAAAATATAAAAGAATGACTGCTTTTTAAAAAAAAATTAAAATAGATGTAATTATCTCATTGGATCCTGTGACTTGAGCTACATAAGAGGAAAAAAAAATAAAGATTTCTAAAGCTCCAGGTGAATGTTTGGCTGGATAGGTAAGGCAGGTGACACCTTTCAATACTACATGTTATTGAAAGGGTGACTGAAGGTAAAATGTAAGATGAACTATTTCGAGTCTAGTAGATACAATGGGACTTTTGTGCAAATGTTTCAAAGAAGGTGTCAAGTCGTTAGCGCATTAAGTGGTGGTGGTATGAATTTGGTACATCTGTCAAACGGAAGGCTTCTTGTCTCTAGGTCGATGGAAATGCAGGATCTAACCAGCCCGCATAGCCGTCTGAGTGCTAGTAGTGACTCCCCCAGTGGCCCCAAACTCGATAACTCTCACCTAAGTAGTAATTCCATGACTCCCAATGGCACCGAAGGTGAGTGTCTACGTCTCACGGTCACTTTGCACCTTGTTTCTTCGTCAGTGTGCGCTTCGTTATGAGTTCAGTTGTCAAATCCATGGACCTGCTGTTCTGTTTCCCTTTAGGTGATGTGACTTATGGTGATATCAGTATTCATCATTAGTTAGGAGCCTCACGTCACTGGATTGTGATAATGTTACATAGACTGGTTTTATTTTGCATAGATGCATGGATATTTAATATACACACCATACGTATGGTGTGTGCATAACATTTTTAACCTTTGTATTTTATCTCCTTGTTGACAGTTCTCCACAGCACAGTATTCATTTGCGTTGTTTTGCTTTATAAATAATGGAAATTTAGAATTTCTTTTATTTTACTTTGTTTTGTTACTAAATATAACCATTTGTTACATTTAAACACTTATTTAAATATAACATTGGATTGTTTCTAAATATCAATAAAATAATTTATGTGCCTAGTGTTCTTGTGGCTTTGGCCATTAAGTTATAAATAAGTAAAAAAAAAAAAAACCTTATTGTTAACAAATATGCAAGTTCATTTGGATGACATACAAAATTTGTTTTCTTAAAGGTTAACCATACTAATATTACAATTATTTTTGTATAATTACTACATGAACATTTTGTGGATGTCATGTAAATAAAAATACATGCTTTAATCTACATATACCTAAGTCTAAACATATAAGCCTGACTATATATGTATCATAAGCTATTATTCACATTTATTTAGGTACTGTGTATGTTTTTAAGGTTTTAGCATAAGGATATGGTTGCATTGTATTTACTTCAACCTTAGCCTACTGAAAAATTACTTCTTCACAGATATTTTTGCTTATTTACTCCCTACTAAACCTCTGGACCTTGATGAACTTAGAGCATAAGTTTCACTAGAAGTCGAATTATCCATGTTAGAATTCCATGCATAAACAAAACCCTTAACCATCATTTCCCAATCACCATGGTGATCTTTATCACATTTCTTAAAAATAAACAAAACTAAATGCCATAAAATTGTTTGTTTGCAGTATTCCAATTATGTATTAGTGAAGGCTTTGAGACTAATAACAGTATGAAATTTATGATAATAGAAAAAGTATAAAATCAGCTGTTTTCATGAGACGTCTTAATTTTTATACCAACAGTGATTGTTTTTAATATGGAAATAGACTATTTTTTGTTTGAGTAAATACTTTCATTACCAGTGTCCAGTGTCAAAAGTAGAAACTTTGCCGATTTAGCAAAAAATTAGTCTCTGGATAAGGCACCTTTTCACCTGAAACTCTCCCCATTTTGATAGTTGATCAAAACAAAATTTAGAGGAAAACAGTCCTAGCGCTCAAGTAGGTTTTATAGAGCAAGTGAAAAAGCAAGCAGTCCTTTCTTCTCTCCTTGGATTTGGCTTCGGGTGCAAGCATGGCCACCGCAAGGTGCAGACTGGGTGGGCGCAGTCACGGAGACCACCGCAGGTCCCTGGGCTGGCGGGCCCCGTTTCCTTGTGCAGGCACCACTCACGAGAGTGTCAGGGGGGCCAGAGGTGCAGACAGTCACTCTCATCACTGAAAAGTCCAAATAAAACAGTCACTTAAAAATGAAGAAGACTAAGTACATTAAATTGTTTTGCTTAATAGACTATACCTGTACATATTGGTAGGGTTAATTTGAAATAACAGTAGTTAATGTTCTTATATATGAAGAAATGAAATAGAGAGTGGGACGTTTCATTGGGTCATCATTTATGGGCAAATTGTCTCCAACAAAATAAGAACCACCCAGTATTGAAACTGAATGTGTGTTAGGGACTTCTTTCTCGGATGGCTTTGCGTGAATGATGGATGTATGGTTTTTTAAGGGCAGGTCGACTGATAGTATATTTAAGTAGTTACATTTCATAGCTGATCTCACGTTGACATTCAGGAATACGTGTTTTATAAGATTTTTGTGTAACCAAAATAAGTTTAAAATAGTAAAATATTTTAGACAATTGTGTAATCTGCTGAGCCATTCAATTTGGGAAATACTTTAGAAATTATTCCATATCTTAAAAACAATCTTGATTATCATATGTTTTAGAAGTGAATTTTTTAGACCAATTTCAGATAAATACAAGTTACTCATCTCGCTCCATTTTTGGTGTACTTTGCAAGGGTTATAGTAGTTAAAAAGTAAAGTTAGGAAGTAGCAGTATAAATTATCCAAAAGAAATAAATGGATTTTTAGTCAATCTACTGGGATATTCAATTTTATTTTAGTATATAGTTTGAAAATACAGACTCGAACTTTCTTCACGATCTATGTTACATGCCTGTTTAGATGCAAACAGTCAGAAAGTTCTAGGCTATTATTAATTCTGAATCAATTTATCATGACACTGATATGTTCTGTGATGCATTGGCTTCCTTCCTCTCAGTCACCACTAGAGGAGTTAAGCTTAAGATTAGTGAAGTCAGAATATCTGGCAAGCTTCTCTGGGATATAATCATTATCGGTTTTCCTATTCTTTCTTTGAAAATCTTATGTATTTTGAAACCAGCAGTGTTTACCAATGAATTAGAAAAATGAAAAGCAAGAAATTCATTATTATTATTTCACAAGGTGTTTAAAATATCAGTCCCCTCCCCTAACTCCCTAACAAATAATTCTAGCTTTATCTGCCATATGTACATTAAGCAACTTTACTGCAGCCCAGTTGAAGCGGATCTCCTTAATTAGGTCAGCAAAGCTCCCACTTAGTTTACAGAATTGTTGGCTTTGCCCACATTTATATAGATTGTCTTAGACCCATTTTTTTTTTTTTTTTACTTCCTGCCACCACTTGTCCCTATAACGAGGCTAAGAAAACATGAAAATCTCCTGTATCAAAAACCATAACTTCATCTGAAGAACAAACAAGAAGGGAATGGAATGGCGAGGCAGAGAATATTAAGTTTCTTCTTAAGTCGGCTGCCAAATTATCATAAGACTCAATGTTTGTAGGTTCTGTACTCACAGGCTAGCGCCTATTTTCATGGTTCATCTAAGGGATAAAGACAGAAAGACACTGAGCTGCAGCCTCAAATATTGTGCTTTTTCATTTTCTAGATGAAATGTTCTTAGAATAGTTGTTTGACTGTTTCATATTTCAAAAGTTTCAACTATTCATATTTTTATATTCGAGTCCAACCTCTCTGAATTGTTTTGGTTGCAGTTAATTATTGGTTCCACCCAGTATATAAATCTTGGAATTATAAAACGTAAACAGGTAAAAATATAAACTAGTTGCATAAATGAATGCTTGACTTGCATTCAGAAAGGCACTATTAGAAGCGATATGTTTCCAAGTGAATTAATAAATATTTGTGACTATTAAACTATTAGAGCTTGACCTGGAGGAGACTAATGGATGGTTATGAAAACATCAATTGTGGCTTTTCTTTTAACTGTTTTTCCTTGTCTTTGGAGCAGTTAGGCTTCCAGGACAGGATGGAATAGAAATGTCTTATTAGAGAGATTGTTAAAGCATAATTTTTAGGACGGGCTTTTTGGTGGTGATGCTTTTTTTTGGCGGGGGATGGGGGAGAAATAGCAAAGCATCAGATCTGAGAGGGTTTCCAACATGTGAGTGTATGTTCAAGCCTCAGTTTGATAGAGGCTGTGTGTCGTGTGTGTGTGTGTGTGTGTGAGAGAGAGAGAGAGAGAGAGAGAGAAGTGGCTGAGAAATCTGCAGAAGGACTCAGAGCTGGAGCAGTAAAAAGAGTTTTTATTTACGTACCTCATTAAGGCCTTGTTTGCAAAGCAGCGTTTCTCTCCATCTTTGTTTTCTCTGGTTGTCCTAAGTCCCTGGGAGCCTGAGATCGGTCAGTTCATATATTGCTAGTTTGAGTGTTTATTTTTGGTTATCTGGGTGTGAGGAGAGGGCAAGGGCAGAGGAAGAGGTGTGAGCAAGCGGAACTAAGAGCTCTAATTCTGTTTTCTCTATTGAAGATTTAGATTCAAACTCAAGAAGAAGTTTAAACTTAAGGCAGATGAATTTGCCTTGAAGTGACATAAAACCAGATGCCGTTGGAATCTTCACTACAAATAGGGTTTCAGGAATTCTGATGGTAATTCAAATAGTAATTTTGAATTGGTATATCGGATTTCCCAGATGATAAGAGATACAATCTTGAATTAGGTGGCTACATTTTCTGCATTTTAAGATTTATTTGTGTATTGCGTATTTTAAGATAATAGGTTAATTCAACTTCATATCATCAGAAGTTATTTTAAAGTTGTTTTATCGTTTCTACAAAGCTTAGAACACTAACAAGTGCTCTGAAGTTGTTTTTCTCACTGTAATTTTAATTTAGTAAAATACAGTTATATCCAACTAGAGTATTTTAAAGAAATCTTATGAGAAACATGTAAACTAGAGCGAATGTGTATAGAATTACGGTTTGAGGCTGCATTTTAAAGGCTATATTTATATATTTGTGGTCAAATATTCTGTTGTCAATAGAAAATGGTAATCTAATTTTATTGTTTACATTCTGCACATGATTTCATTTTGAGTAAAGGAGTTTTTCTAAGTGGCATTTTTAGAGTTTGTCTGTTGCCACAGTATGTCTTTTATAAATTATTCTTTAGCAAAATCCATGAAAGGATGAACAAAATAATTTGTTTGGATTTAATATTTGCCTGTGCAGTGTATGGGAATAATTATCACCTGCCTGTTGCTAATAAATAAAAATAATGGCTAATTTTTATGAATAACTTACCATTCGTCATTACGCTGACCGTAACCCATGATTTATTTCATCAATCTTCAGAAAATTCCTTTGAGATCGCCAACATCATGGTTAAGAGGTTAGATTTGAATCCTAGCTCCATTTACTAGCTGCGTGAGTGCAGGCAAGTTAGCTTTTGTGTGGTTCAGTTTCCTCATCTGTAAAATGGGTTAATAGCATGACTCAATCAGGCTGAGAGGATAAGTAGAACTCATAAGACATTTGGAACTTACTAAGTGCTCTGTGTCTATTAATGTCTAGACCATATGTAAACACTAGTCACTATTTTACACACAAGAAAACTGAGCCTTAGGAAGTTAAACGCCAAGTTGAAAGGCACATGGTTTATGATTGGCACCGCTGGTATCTCACCTGGTACTTGAATCAAGTTCGGAGGCCAGAGCCTGGGTTTTAAAATCCCTGTGTTATTCTCTGGAGAGAATATGTGATTCCCATCAGCTGCCAGTGCCCTTTCTAATACCTTCATACCAAACGCTGGTGACTTTGCTGCCACATTGGTGTCTTCATGACTGGAGAACACCATTCTCTAGCAAACAGCTGTGATAGGATCAAGGACAGAGGCTCGAATGGCAAAAGGACTTCAGTATGAGGACAACTCCCGAGGGTGGTTATGCTCCGGTCCTTAAGTCCTTGTTTGTGTGAGTGTGCGAGATTTCTTCCTGGCGCACACATGAGCAGCATAATGCATCAGCAGGTTAGCTTTTAGGGGATTGTCTCCTACCAATTTTCAAAGCTTTTGACTTAATTATAATTCCATCAGCCGTCCGTCCATGTTAAGTCTCTCTGGGATCAAACAGCTGGGAAGTCGTCTCTGCTTTTCATTATACGTCATTCCTATGTGCGCACTCGGAGCGGAGCGGTGTTGCTGTGAAATTTAAAACGCAGCTGCAGCTTTGCTACTGCTCAGGTAAACGTTTTCTACCTCAGAAAATATTTTTAAGTGTGTGATAAATTTGGTCACATTTCTCTTGACTTTGAGAACCAGGTGATATTAACCAAGCAAAACTCAAAAAGAAGCGTAAATGGACGTGGTTCCATAGTGTAGAGGTCAGCACGTCTGCTTTACATGCAGAAGGCCCTGGGTTCATGCCTCAGTGGAGCCACGGTCCCTGGTCTACGGCCATGCCACCCTGAACAAGCCCAGTGTCTGATCTCAGAAGCTAAGCAGGGTCGGGCCTGGGGAGCGGTGTTGCTGTGAAATTTAAAACGCAGCTGCAGCTTTGCTACTGCTCAGGTAAACGTTTTCTACCTCAGAAAATATTTTTAAGTGTATGATAAATTTGGTCACATTTCTCTTGACTTTGAGAACCAGGTGATATTAACCAAGCAAAACTCAAAAAGAAGCGTAAATGGACGTGGTTCCATAGTGTAGAGGTCAGCACGTCTGCTTTACATGCAGAAGGCCCTGGGTTCATGCCTCAGTGGAGCCACGGTCCCTGGTCTACGGCCATGCCACCCTGAACAAGCCCAGTGTCTGATCTCAGAAGCTAAGCAGGGTCGGGCCTGGTTAGTACTTAGATGGGAGACCATCTAGGAAGACCGCATGCTGTAGGCTTAAATAATAAGAATAAGAATAATAAAAGAAGCATAAGCAGCACTTGTTAGGGGCTCCATCAGCATAGCAGGGGCCCAAGCCGAGAGCCAGGAGCACTCTGGGTGCATTTTAGGAACAGCAGGTTGCTCCGTGTGGCTGGAGGGGAGAGAATGACGGGGTGTGAGAGGTGACGACGTCAGGGTAAGGGCGGCGCGTGCAGGCCCTGGTAGGTTGGCACAGGCTCTCTAGCCTGCTGTATGTAGCTGACTGGATCTTCCACAGTCAGAGTGGGAACCCCGATGCTTGTTGCCTGAGACTAGGCTTGGGGTTTCTAACGAGCCAGGCTTCTCGATAACTAAGGACTTGCTAGACAGCTTTCGCCTACTCCCAGGACCTGACAGTTCAGGGAATCACACTTCTGTGGCGTCTTTCTCCTGACTGGGCTGGAACTTTGGTACAAGCAGCAATACGTTTCCCTAAGAACGTCCTATCTGTGGGAAAAACTATGGTTCCCTCCCGGGACACCTGTGGACCTGTAGTGAGTGTTAGTATTTAGGCTAAGTCTCATCCCTTCGCTCATGGATTCCTTGCTTTGAGTAATTTGTAATTTCTTACGATGGTCAAGGATGCCTTGGGGTGAGCAGTATATAGATAAAGTGGTGTCAGTGTGTATCTGTGTGCACGTGCACGCTTGTGCACACACATGTGTGTTTTCTCACTTTGCTTACTTGGAATAAGTTCGAAGAGTAATTCATACTCTCTTTGGCTCCAAACATACAATCTAATATAAAAATATATACATAATCACAAATTTTCCAGTTCTACTTTGGGTAGGACGGAAAGTTTTCTGTCACCTTATTTTAGCCTCAAAAAAGTCAGGATAACTTCCTTGTATCTCATTTGAAAGAGTTTAAGTAACTAGTCTGTTTACATGGCATATTATCTGTGTTGGAGATGAGATTGAAAGGCATGTGAGGCTGATTTCAAAGCTCACATTTTTTACTCTCTAAAACCAAAAAGCTTGGTTCTTACTGAAATACTTTATCTGCCTGAAAAAAATTTTGTTACTTACCTAAGATTATGATCCAATGCAGGAAACATCCATTTATATGTATGTTTCAACTGGCAGAGTCTCTAGGTCCCTTAAAGGCAGGGACAGACCTATTCTCTGTTGTGTCCTCAGCATGTAGCAGTAGGCTTGGCAGCGATTAAACAGTCAACAAATATTTGTTGAATGAATGCCCCCATAGTACTAAGCAAATAATGCAGGAGAGGCTCATGAATTTCATTTACAAAGCATTACCAGATTCTAAAGCCCATTTTTCAGATATTTGACAGTGATCATTTCACAGACCAATTCCTATAGTAGTCATGGGCCATCCATGCAGAGAACATCACCGTTAGCATTGCTGCTGATTTTGAATTTGATCTCTAGCAACTGTCCTGCATTTGCCCTGGACTGTTGAACTTAATAGTATTTAGCAATGACAAAGCAACTTCCACATAGTCCAAGAAACAACTGAATGATATAAAAATCAGGCAGTTAATACACTTTGGTTAGTATCCTTACATGATGATAAGGAGTCATGATTGGAGGTGCATGTCTTTAAGGTGGAGAAAAATTGCAGGAGCAAGGATTACCTGCACACCACAGTGAAAATAATATATATATAATATAGAAGAATATGTATGATACGTAAGAATATATAGCACACAGTGCGTCCACCATTGTGTTGCTAATTCATTCAAGAAACATTGCGATAGTGTCTAGAAGTTTACCCAATACCATTCTTGCCGGGAGACGTGCATAGTCTCCTGTGATTTGCGCTGTCGTCAGGTGACCACCGTACCTTATGATGAGGGCTACATTCCGCAGAGGAAGAGGGGCCCTTAATTAGGACCGAGGCGACCGAGGATGAAGGACAGGGTCAGCACACTGGTAACACTTCACCCGAGCCTTGAAGGGACAGGTGGAAAACACTGGTTGCCAAGCCAGCAAGGGAGGGAACGCGGATTATCCAGCTGAAGCAAAGACAGCCCCAGCCCCAGTCCCAGGGCGCTGTGTGTGTGCGCGTGTGGCTGTATTTTGAGCGAAGTGCACAGAGATGGGGCTAAGTCACCCAAAGCAGGTGACGAAGGGCCTTATGCATGAGGTCCAGGGGTTTGGATTCAGTCCTGCAGGGGCTGGACAGCCTAAGACTTGTGGAGAGGGGAGCGGCGTGGTTGCGTCTGTGTTTCAGAAATACACTTGGGTGGTATTTTGAAACTATTTAAGGGGTGGGTGGTGAGAAAAGTCTCCAGGTGAGGAATGAGAGTATTTTTATCTGAAATTATGTTCTTATTTATGCAATATTATTTCAGCACAAATTTACATCTGATACTTGCCTTCAGGAAAGTGAGGAATGAATAATATTAAAAATATAGGAAAGCAGTATGGCATGATGGTGAGAAGGTGAATTTTGCACTCGGACTAACCTGGGCTGATAAATCACAGTCCAGCTTGTTTACTTCACCATACAACAGACGTGTGGGTTTGAGAAGCAACAGGGCAGGGAGTTGAGAGAGGGCTCTGGAGCCAGGCTGTCCGCTCTGCCACTTACCAGTTAGTCGTGTGATGCCGAATAAACACCTCACCGCTCTGCGTCTCTGCTTCCTGGTCTGTAAAAGTAAGGTCATAGTAGCACCTACCTGCAGGGTTGTGAGGATGGGTGCACGAGTTGGAAGAGCACTTGGAACAGCATGTGGCTTCTGGGAAGTTAATACCCATTGGCTTTTAATGTTATCATTATCATCTACAGTCTCTGAACCTCTGCTTCCTCATTGTAAATTGGAGATGGCACCTTTATCACAGGGTGTTGGGACAGTTAGTCTAAAATGCTACGCACAGTCATTAGCATCTACTACATGCTCAAAATTAGTAGCTATTATTAAGTAATAGGAAATGTTATATTTTATAAGACCATGTCCATTGGGACTGGCTGTTGTGGCGTCTCCATGGGAGGAGAAGATATTTCCTCCTCCTCTGAGGTCCGTCCCATCACCCACCTAATAGCCTTTGCGGGTACTCGGAATACCTGGTGTCCTCATTAATTTCTCACTCAATTAGTACACAGTGCGGGTAGGGTTTATGTCCGGGTGCTCTTGTGAGTTGGTGAAGAATGGGAAGAGATGGGGAAAGGGTGTGATCCGAGATGGACATTTGGTAGGTTGATTACATTTTAGGCAAGTACACCATTTTTCCAACTTGATATGATTGAGGTTCTGCGTCCAAGCCAGCTCATCTGCTTCCGATCTTTGTGTGCTGGTTTATCATCCGCTAATTTGCAACATGAACTGATACACGTTTATTCAATGCCCTGGTATTCTGGGGCTTTCCCGTTGCTGTGTGTTTTATTGATTGTTCTGATATCCTTGTGAAGAATGATGAAGGATGATAAAACCCTAATCAGAAAACGTTTGACTTTTCCATGGTTTCATAGAAGGTATGATAATTAAAGAAATCTGAAACTAGCTCTGTGACCTTAGTTTTTCAACATCTTTAAACTGCAGTTTCCTCATCTTTGAAGTATGATAATGTGATATCTCGTAAAGTTGCTGTGAGGAGCAAACCAGCTGTTGCTTGTAAAGAGCTTAGCACAATGCCTGGCATGTAGTAGGTGCTCAATAAACATAAACTACTTTTAAAATTCTTACTTTTCCATACTAAAATTCTACTTAAATATCGCCTATGCCAAAAATCGAGAATCTTATATTGCTACCTGGGGGGATATTAGAATGGAAGGAATGTTTTCATATTGTTGTGCTTTGCTTCCGTGATTATAACAACCTAAAAAATTTAGATCCCACTTTGGAATCTAAATGGAGGCAGCTGTCAAAAGTCATCCAGTGGCACATTAGGTTTTGTGCATTTAATTATATATGAATTTTACATAAAACAAAAAGAACCATAAACAAATATGAACTCTAGTTAATGATATGAATACTAAAGTGTTTAGGGGAAGTGTATTGTCTCTAACTTATTTTAAAATGTGTGAAAACTAAGATGATTTTATGAGGAATAGATATGGAAAAGTAAATATAGTAATATGCTAATTGTGGAATCTAGATGGTAGGTTTATAGATCTTCACTGTATAATTTTAATTTTTCTGTATTTATAAAAAATTTCTATAATAAAATGTGAAAAAAAGTGAACCTAAAATACTTAGCATGTCCTAGGAAGGAAACATTCGTTTAGTTTTTACAGCATACAAAGAATTGACCACAGTCTGGTTGGGGGAGACAGGACTTATAGAAAATTTGACAAAAACTAAAAGGTTATATAGTATGTCACTTAAACTACGAAGGCGAGGACTTTCGGTCTGTAGCTTAGCGGTCCCCAGGAGGCACAGAGCTGGCACCAAAGGTCAGCAGATTCTTTTGTGCAAAATCTTTGTAGGATGAGGAAATTAATAGGCTACATATTAATTTAACTTATTTTTCATATATGGATGCTCTGTTTTTTTTTTAAGATATGGGTTTTCTTGTCTGAAAATTTGCAGTAGGCTTTTATCATCATGCATTTTCTCAATCAACAGATTAAAAATAGACTATCATCTGGGTTCTGAAATATTTTGGTGTTAGAAAGAGGGTTTCATTCTCAAGAAGGTTAGAAGCCACCGATCCAAACAAAAGTGCTCTCAGAGTTCAGGAAAAAAAAGAGCTCTTCAGCTCCCTGAGGTCTGGCCTGGCTTCAAGAAGGACATGGAATCTGAGCTGAGTGTTGGGAAATGGGTAGAATTTGAATAGGTTGAGAAGAGATGGAATGCATCCTAAATGAAGGAGCAGTAGGAACAAAGGTAGGATAGTTCTGGAGACTGGAAGAGACCAGTTAGAGCTGAACAAGGAAGTGACAGTAGGTGAGGGTGGGAGGATCAGCTGGAGCCAAACTGAGAAGGGCCCAAGAATACTAGGCTAAGGCATTTGGTTGGGCTTCATCCTGGAGCCAGTTGAGAAGCCACCGAATATTTTGAGCGAGGAATTAATATGATGAAAGCGTTGTAGGTATTAATCCGGCAGCAGTTTCAAGGACAGATTGGATTGGGGGAGAGATGAGCAGCAGTATGGAGCCTCCTGTAATCTACTCAGATTTTGTGTATTAGGAATCTGAGCTGAGGTAGCAAGAATGAGAGTTGCAAAAAAAAAAGAAAGAAAGTGGACTTATACATTTCAAAGGAGCAGTCCTGCCACATACCATTTCGGCTCATCCTTTCCCTAGCAGGATCACAGAAATGCCTCCAAATAATCTATTAACTCACACACACACACACACACACACACACACACACAAAATCAACTGGTCTAGACCTCTGCAATCAGTCATTGCAAAATGCTACTCCAATATGCTACACTTCCTGTGAATAACAAGTTTTGTAATTGACTAACATTTTTTGTTGGCCACGCATACCCTTAAGGTTCAAGATTAGTCTATATGTGTTGATTTGGTTTTCATAAGATTGTACAAGGCATGCTATTTTAAAGAGCTAATATTTTTCAACCTTCTTTTAAGAAAGAGGATGACTCGAACTTTAAAACTTTGGAGAGATAATCATATGCCAGACTATAGTGCTAATTCAAACAAATGGATGCCTCCTTTTCTGGATGGGAATTGACAAAAAACAAAACAAAACAAAAAACAAAAGAACACATTTGTTTCAGGGATATAGATACTCTTGGATAAAGAAGAAATAGTTAAATGGCTATTATATTCAATTATATGCCTTTAAGATATAAAATATATAAATTTAGGAATATTGCTCTTTTCCACTTTTATACTTCATATAATAATTTGATTCATTCTCTTCATATGCCTTTGGTATCTTTCGATGCCACTTCTTGAGTCATTTGGCATAGTTCTTAAAAACAGACATATCCACTTCTGCTTCTTGAATGAGAAAGAGTACTCATTAAATCTGTGAGTTGAGTCCCGACTGTAACATAACATTACAATGGTTGTGCTTTTCTCCTTTTCCTTTGTCTTACAGGTTTATCTTAGGTATCTGTACAGCATACTCATGTGCAGTGTAGCTTTTTAATTCTTTTAGGGCTTCTTTACAACAATATCTAATATTTGCCTTTGGATGGTCATGCCCCATGAATTATTATTAAATCTCTGGAATGTATTTACTTCTTTTTGCTCATTTAGGCAGGGTCCTTTCTAAATATACAAAAATTCCAATGACTGATTTTACTTTATGCTAATGTGTCCAAGGATTCTTGTTCAGAATCACAGGCAGTGCCCTGTAAGTGACAAGCTTTACAGAAACCTGAACATAAATTGATGGAGTGATAATTTGGGGGGAATAAAACTTTACCTTGTGTTCGAACATATACAAATTTTAATTGCCTTAGGCAATGTGCCCGGGGTATGAAGTCAGTGATAACCTGTTTTCTAAGTCAGTCGTTCATTTTTACCTTCATCTGTTCCCTCAGTGGGTATTGAGCTCCCACTATGTGTTAATCATTGTACGAAGATCTGTAGGGATATAGAAAGATGTTGTTCCCATGAAGAAATGTATAATATATTAAAATGGATAAGACTATGAAATGGAAAATGAGGTAAAATGGGAAATTTGTTCAAAGGTGATAACAAACTCCGATTTAGCAGCTCAAGGAGAAAAACACCCCTGAGTAGCAGATCAGGCAGATCTTAACAAAGCATGTGGTTTGTTAAGATCTTGAAGGTTAAACCTTGAAGGAACGGTGGGATTTTGTCAGATGGAAGTTTTGTAGAGTATTTAATGCCAGAGGGAAAGGCAGTAGCAATGCCGTGGAATGAAGGGAGCGTTGAACATCTCGGTAGGCCAGTTTGGTTTAAACATTGACTATATATAAGGACGTGCGGTTCTTTTTCTGTAAAATGGAGATGATAGTGTCACACAGTATAGGTAGGACAATTACATGTGACTGTGTATTTTGTAATTCTCACATTCTTTTAAGTTACTAGTTGTTGTACAAATATAAAGTGTGTGGTGGAAGAATTAAGAAGTAAAGCAAAAAGGGAAAAGAGAGCTTGGTCTTAGAGTGTCCAGGGCCTTACAAACACGACTAAGGAATGGTCACATAATTCAGGAGAAAACAGACTTACTGAAGACCTCAGAGCCAGGACTCACTCAGATCTAGGCTGTAGAAAGATGAATATCTCTGCTTAAAGTGCAGTGTGCCCAGGGGTATGAAGAGAGAATGGTGGCTGAAAGGCAGATTTGCCAACTTTTACAAGAGAAGAGCTGTAAGATAATTAAGATAGTGGCTGGGAGGTTCGAAAGAAGATGGTCTTGACAGATTGGAGTGGTAGACGCTACAGATTTGGCAATAGAGTGTGAAGAAAGAGGAGCCGAGAGAAGTCAGGGAGAGAAGAAAAGTTTCAGTCTAGGTGGCGTGACCATTCCAGAGGGGTAAGCCGAGGATTTTATGTCTGGGCAGGTTGGGTTGACCCTGATCCAGGCAAGTGCATTGCATCAGTGGGATGTGGGGATTGGTCCCTAGGAAAAGGATGTGCGTGTAGACAGAGATTTGGGAGTCAGCTACATGAAGGTGATTTTTTAAAATTTATGGCAAGGAAAGAAGTGATTGTGAGAGCAAATTCAGACCGGTAAGGAGCAGGTGAAATTATAGAACCACAGAACAGGCAAAGGAAGAGAACCTAGAGAAATAGACATATAAAAGGCAAAAAAAGAGAGATATCGCTGTGTTGATCAATGACGAGAAAAGTGTCAGAGTAAAGCCCATTCTACAGAAGGATTAAGGAAAATCAGGATTGAGAAAAGTTTGAATCGGGCAATTTGGAAAGTCCTTTTAGTAAAATAGTAGCTATAAAGGGAGAGTGCAAAGGCTTAGAGAGAGAGAGTAGATAAGAATCTGAAACACATTTTCAGGAAACTTGGTGACGAAAGAAAGGGGAGAAGCATCATGGTGACGAAAGAAAGGGGAGAAGCATCATGGTGGAGAGAAGACAAAAATGAGGAGGGACCTGTCTGTAGGTGGAAGGGAAGTAGCCTCTTGAGATGGAATGATTGAGGATGTTGAGAGACCAAGTAACAAAATAATGGACTCTGGTCACAAATCAGGTGTGGAAGTGACACCAACAATGAAAGTGTAAAGGTTAACCCCGCTCAAGGACAGGAACGCTCCACTGAGATTAGCCAGCAGGGAACTGGGAGACGGTGCAGGCGGGTCATTGCAAGATTTACTGCCGCGTCAACGTTCTTGATGAAACAGTTGGTGATGGCAAATAAGGTGTGATTCGGGGCCTTAAGGAAGGTGGAGAAGACTCAATGGAAACTGTTTCGGGTACAAGAAATGGAAAAGGGGGATTGCGAAGCAGCAGGATGGCTCAAGAGAGTATAGAAGGCGTGCATTTCCGTGAAGTGGGTTAGCCTACAATTGTGGCCTCTTCTCCCGTGCTCAGCCATCCAGAACAGCAGCCAAAGAGTGAACAGAAGGAGATCGCCAATCCTGGGACTAGAGTTTGGCAAAAAAGATGCTTGGAAAAGTGAGACAACATAGGATTTTAGGGCGGGAGCTCTGGGTTCCAGCCTGGGCCATTGAGGCTGGAGTGGTTTGAATAGACAAGGTGACCTGATAAATAAGTCTGACAGAAGTGAGCAAATGCGAAAGGTGACAGGTGACATTTCTTGGAGGTAATGCAGTTCTAGCCAGTGGTGTTCTCAACCATTTAATAACCAAAGTGGAATGAAGATAGAAGAGATGGACAGGATCATAAAGGGTAGCAGAGGGATGGTGAGCTGAGGTTTTGAAGTCCTGAGCATTACAGCGGGAAGCAAAAAGGAAGACCAAGCAAGCGTGTGCCAAAGACAAGCTGCACTGACAGTTAGAAGAAAAGTTCTGAGATAAGCTTAGATCCTGCTTGAGGAGCATCTGCTTCTAACCCAGGTGAATTCTTCCTAACACTAAGGCTGGCTCCCAGCCCAGCAGGCCGAGCTGTCCTTTGGGGATGAATTTGCTTTAACTGTCCGCCACATGATGAGAAATATAACTAATGAAATGGACCGAATTCTTCTCACCTCTGGTCAGCCTGTCATCTTCCTGGAGATTATATGATAACAACATTCCAAGTCTAACTAGAAGTTGCTTGCTGAGCACAGGGTCGTGGTGCAACAGGTTAGCTGGCTGATCTTGGTAGCTAATGTCACCTGCTCCAATGGTCTGATAGATCTCTCTTTAAATTTATGGTAAAGGGAAACAGGTGTCTCTCTTCATGGGCCAGCTACAGTACACTCAACCCTAAACAGTGGTAGAGAGACGCCTACATTTCTCCTGGAATCTTTGATCACAGTCGCCTTATACACCATCCTCCTAGCCTGTTTCTTCAGTAAAAACATACGCTGATTGTAATGAACAAGGTGTAAATTTTCTTAATTGTGATTTAGTCCTGATTTCTCGAGTTATGTCCAAGCTTCCTCGATTTGATTTTGGCTGTCCTGAGGCAATGGCCTCACAGTTGATCTTCGACCAGTCACTGTAGATTCTTCCAATTTGCTTTTAAAGAGGAAGTTTAACTTTAATGTGAAGGTTATAACTGATTCTATCCCATAAGAAAGGCTTTGGTTTCTCATAGTTTGAGACACTATAATGATAGCACAACTCTGAAAGTATGGCCTCTGGACCTAGCACAGTGCTAAATGACTTATAAACATTTATCTTTTGTACCCTTTCATGAGTATCTTATTCCTGTGTACAGATGAGGACGCCAAGACACGCAGAAACTGAGTAACTTTTCTAGGTTCATACTGTTAATAGCAGAGCTGGATTGAAATTCAGTTGATAATTCCAGAGCTGGTGCTTTAAACTCTTTATTCAATATTGTTCCCTGAGAAGGGCATTCAGTGTAGCAGAAATAGAATACTGCTATTAATAATAATGATGATAAATATAATTTCAGCTTTTCATATCAGGTACTTTACCTAAATTTTTATGAATTATTATTGCATTCCTGTAATGTAGGTATCATAAGTTTTGTGTATGAAATAAAGTTGAAGACATCAAATAACTTTTAGAAAGTCTCATAGCAGGTAATTAGATTCTGAGTCCAAAACTAAAGCTCAAGGGCGTTGATAGATGGAGGTTTGTGTTATCTCTGGAGAGTCACAGTTGCCTGATACAACTCAGGCTTAGAGCACATGGCCACGTGGAAGAGATGGGAGGAATCAGGAATATTAAGGGGGTGAATATTTTTAGAGGATTAATATGTCTTTAAAGTATCAGATCGAAGATTGGAAACTTCGAGTGTTAGAAAAAAAATAGACTCGAGTGGGAGCAAAAGATAATAAAAAATGCTCTTTCTCATAGAATAAAGTCACGTATGAAGCGAAAAGTGTGGTAGAGATCGAAGAATCCTACACTTTTTTAGAGGAGAGCAGATCATTCATAGATTTTTTTTTTTCTTTTCAGTTAGGTGGCTCAGAAGGGATAATTGTTCTCAGACGGGACAGTAGCTTAAAGCTCTAAGACTTAAAAAAAAAAAAGTATGTGGTGCTTTTAAATTCAAAGCCTTGGAGAGGTACTCTGTTGTCTCATCTACAGCGTATTTATAAACGGGGGCACTAGTGGAGATGCATTAAGTTTTGGTGGCCGGGGATTATTTTTGTCTTTTTAACCTTCCGGTGGGTGTCTGTGGCGGCAACAAAGCCAGAAGTGGTCTCTGTTCCCTTGGTTTTCGGTCAGAAACTATTTTACATCACAATAAATCAGCAGTCTCTTCAGCATCAGGTCCCCGGTGATCAAAGTATTCAATTACATTCCCCGATGAAATCGTGAATACCCCGGTGGTTACCTATGTACATTCTCTCCCCTTCAACAGTGGGCCTTTTTTTTAATAAAAAAAACAAAAAACAAAATTGGATTCATTAGGAAAAGGGAGTCTTTAGCGTATAGATGGGTACATTTGAACAATGGCAAAAAGCAATATACTTGGGGCCTAAGAGAAAAAGTATCCTCTTCCTTTCCTTCCCATTCTTTTTGCCTGTTTTTAATGGAATTTCAAGTATAATTGAACATGTCTCTTGGGAGTGAAAGCTGCATTTGATTAAGCCAATCATATGGGAACTAGCTGGGGTAGGTGTTAGCGGTACAGGAGTAGTAATTTTAATACAGTCAAGCTTTTACCAAATAATTTTATGATGACCTTATACTTGGGAAAGACTGAGAAGTAATCCGGGCTTAACATCCCACACAGTGGAAAATTTATCGTTCACCGTCTTTCCCAGACGACTCTGCTTCTGCCTAAGATCTTCGAACCGGTTCACTAGCCCGTCAGTGTCAAACGCAAGGAGGGAAGGGGCTGCGTGGCACTGTGCCTCCCTCGTCCGCTCTGTTACAGAGGAGCCGTAAATTTGGGGAAGTGCCACTCGTTACCATTTCCTCGGGCCTTGGAACCCAAAACGTCTAAAATTAAATCCCATTTCTGCCACTTCCTGTGTGACTTTGGGAAGATTCCTAACCCCTCTGGTTTCAGTTTTTTTGCATGTGAAACAAGCCAGTAAGTAGGGAGTTTGTGAGCTGTGCTCTGAGACCTACCGGCAGAATGGTTTAAAGGATTAATCATAACATGTGTAAAGAGTCTGACACACAGTAGGCACTTTATCCGACTTATACCCTGTGGGCCTAATTCTCATCTTTTCTAGGCATGTGGTACGTCATCCTGTGTTCAGAATCCCAGGGGTCGTCAGTCCAGTACAGAGCGAAACAGGGCATTATCCGTACAGGGCATTATATGAGTTCTTCCTAAAGAAGGGAAGATGGGATGTGCACAGCCGAGTGGGACACTCGGGTTCTGTGCACCACGAGCGGCGTCGCCGCCTTCCTAGGTCTGTGGCAGTATAGTGATTATAACGAGCAAGATCATTAGGCTGCCTGGAGGCGTGAAGAGAGAAGGGATACACAGGCGTATGTCAGAATTTATTAGTGTCAACTAAGACTTCTAACCCAAAACAAGTGGTGGAAAATGGAAACTTCAGTTACGCTATTGTTTGGTCTACATTAAAGCGAGCAGTTGGAGTGATTCCCGTTAGTCTCGCTGGTTTTATTTTTCAACTTTGTTTAGAAACAGTCTAAATAATTAATTTTTTTTGACAGTGACTATCTACTGCAACTATTTATAATGCCTATTTTAAAACTACTCATTATGCATTAGTAAAAGTTTCAAAGGCCCAGGAGGGTGGATGAGCCCTTGGCCTGATGTTTATAAGAGATTGGCCACGTTCAGAGAAGAAAAAGTGCATTTTTCTCCATCGCCCTTTCCCATTTCCGAATGTATTTACTTTGTGGGAGGAGCCTCCTCAAATAGTCTCTTGTTAGGGCTTTCATTTTGTAAAGCTCATTATTGATTTTTAGGTAGCCTCTAAATTTTATTGTATTCTTTCTGAAAACCTGTTAATGGGGATGTGTAACTCCTATGAAGTGGGTTAGGCAAATTCCAATGATAACTCTTCACTAGTAGTTTCTAGGGAAGACAGTAAAGCTGTCTCTTCATTTTAAAATAACCTAAAACGAGGGAAAATGGCAAATGTTCTGAGCTGATCTGGCTTTATCTGTTTGATGGGGCGCAGTAATACCATCACTATATCAGTAGAGCGGGTCGCTTTGGAGAGCCAGTAGCATAAATCTAAATGGTTTGGTTTTATAGCCCGAAGGGACTTTATCACAAGACATCTGTGTTTTCCACAAACTGACTGCTGTTTGTATTGTTTTGAAATGGAAAACATTTCTGCTTCACTTACATTTAGTGTGTTTTCGGTACTAAGTGCACCATAGATACTGATGAATTGGCAGCCAGATATGGCTGAGTGGTAACAGCAGACCCTCAAATTGAGCACTCAGGTTTTTAGCCATGCTGGATAGCCGAGCGAGTGTGTGTGTGTGTGCGTGCGCGTGTGCGTGCGTGCACACACGTGTGAACTCGTGCACCTGTCCTTGAGTATCAAGAAAACCTGCCGGTGTTATTTCTCATTTCTTCAAGTCTTTTTATTCTGTCATTTGACTCTGTTTGGCCAAATAGCTGTAAATGCAAGGAAATTGTTTCGCATCCACATTATGTTAATTTTGAGATGTTATTAATAAGCAATTCAGTAAATATATAGAGCAACAGTGAATTTAACGACTTTTAGTTTAAAGCATTTCTTTTAAAGGGTAAGTTGTCACAATAGACTGTTTCCTTAGGGAGAAAATACTTAACATGTGAATGTTTCTAGAAAAATTTCTGTTAGGCATATGACTCTTAATATATTCAAATACAAAGGGACTGATTTTGAAAAATGATTTTCTTAACTATTGTGAATATTATATCTTCTCTACCTTGCCTTTATGAATAATTATTAATTAGGTGTATGATATATGTTGTTTATTTTTATAGTTAAAACAGAGCCAATGAGCAGCAGTGAAATAGTTTCAACAACATCAGACGGGTCTTTAGACAATTTCTCAGGTTCAGGTAAGGAATAACATTATTTTTCTTAGTTTGTTTATACGAATACGTATGTATGTGTGTATAGTATTATGTGTACATTATATATATATAAAGCAACTTGTCTCAGTCACATTTTTGCAGAATTCTGATGTTTTTATTTAGTGTGATAAAGTTTGCTGAAATTGTTGGCATCCTATAAAGGAGATAAAATCAAAAGGAGCATTGTTCTTTTCCTTTCTTCTATTAAATTATCATTATTATGTTAACGACTCCTTCCCTTTTTCTCTCATTTGTATGATTTTTCCATACCCCTAAACAGACCCGCCAGGCCATCCTCTTAAGTAACTGTCATGTCAATTATAGATCTAAATTAAACAGATCGGTAAATCAGCTCTAAATCCTCAAGTTAGATTTTAATCTTTCCCATTAAAAAAAGTCCACCCCCAACAAACAAAATCCAAGTGTCACATCTGTGATAATGAAATTACAGATAAAGTGATTGTGATAATAAAGTAACTGCGAGGATGTGATTATATATTTGCCAAATTACCCAGTGTGGACTAGTTCAATTAAAAATTATTTCTATCAGAAGTAATTCTGAAATGTTTAATCATTTTCATATTATCTGCTGTTTATAGAACTTTTCAATGAGAAATGCCATACTTTCATAAATTTGTGATCGACGTAATCTAGCTCTCAGGATCATTTATTTTATACATACCACAATTAAAAGGTATTATACAGAGATATAAAATAAAATTCATACTAATGATACCAGGCAATGTGCTTTGTGTTATTATGGACTCAAAGACATCTGAAAATGGTCCTGGTTTGGGGCTTTACGGGGTGAACAAATGACCAGACCGACGCAGTGCAGTTCGATAACGGCAGAGAGAAGCCCAGGGATGCCCCACGAGAACCCAGCAGAGATTGGGTTGGGATGGAGTGGTCAGGCAGGTTTTCCTGGACGTGATGCCTGCACTCAGCCTTTACAAATGAGTAGGAGCAAAGCTCACGTGGAACTGGGCAGGGGAAGCTGGACAGGTGGAGCATTCCATGGGAGGAGACCAAGGCGCAGAGGTGTGGAACTTGGAGGAACCACCACGGTTCACCTTTCTTGGTGTGTACTGTGTGAGCAACGAGGGACGTGGTGGATGGAGGCAGGGGCTAGAGTCCAGAGAGGCGTGAGGGTCCTGCATGGTATTGTGTTTTATCCTGAGTGCCGTGGGACGCATCAGGAGAAGGGGGTCGCATGACCATCGTCACATACGGGATGCAGGACGAGCGTGAATGAGAAAGGGAGGTGGTGACTTCAGTTTGGATCATATTGTTCGTGAGGCAACATCCACCTGAAATGTCGGAGATAGGGAAAGGTCTGGAATGGAAATTCTGAAAGGGCGCAGAGACTGTAACAGCTGAAGACAGAATCGAAGGAAAGCCAATATGTAAGAGACAGGCGGGGCATCAGATGAGAGCACAGGAGGCTGGGGAAGAAGTGTCAAGCTGGAAGTGGAAATTGGGAGGATTTCAGGGAGGCGCTGTCTGCGACGGATTCATAAACAGCTTTTCAATGTATTTGTAAAGTTATTGACATGAGAAAACTATATTAAGTGAAAAAGTAAATTATAAGGAGTAGTGTGTTCAGTGTAATGACAGTTTTGTTTTTTTTTTAAAAAAAAGGCATTTATGTGTATGTATATGTGCCTGTATGCATACAAAAATTAATAACAGCTTCATCTGGATGACGGAACATCATTTTAATTTTGTTTTTTTTTAAAGAATTTTATTTTTACTGTGCATATATGTAACATACTTTTAATGCAAGGTAAAGATCACATACAACAAAGAGGTAATTGTTTTTTCAAAGTATCTATGGATAATAGGATTATATCACTGTTTTCCCTGATATTGATAGCCATAATGTGGTAAAGGAATTCCTTGTTTTTAAGAAACATACACTGAAGTATTAGTAAAGGGACATCGTATCTGCAACTCGAAAAAACGTGAAATACACACACATACAATATGAACACATGCAATAATGTAATAAAATGTTAGCATTTGGAGAATTTGGGTGAAGGATATTGGAGGACGTTATTCTACTTTCCTGCAAGTGTCAAATTTCGTCAAAATGAAAAACTTTTCTTTAACGAGAAGCATCAGTGGATTTAGCCGACAGCATTCCCTGTAGGTGGTGGGCTCTTCCCCGCTGCACCTGCTGGCCCAGATGCCCCATTTCTGTGTCTCCGGCAGAGTTCCTAGCAGGTAGCATGTACTCACAAAGTTCACTGAATGGATGGATGATGAAACGAATAAGGAAGTGAGGACAGGGAAGAGAAAAACATCTTTCAAGTCCGTAGATGGTACAAGGAGAGAGAGAAGGTAGACATTAGAAAGAGGGATACACGGTTGAGAATGGTATTGAGAAGATCGGGGGTTTTGCTGCCAACACAAACTTCATGGAGGTAGGGGTTAGGGTATAGGCAAAACACAGGGGTAATTGGTGGAGGAAAGTCCCCGATGGGACGGCAATGGCTGAAATCCAAAACGGAAGTGGATTGGCCTAGAAAAGGAATAACTTTTCCACAGAAACATCAGGGAAGTGATGCAGATGAGTTTGAAGTGGAGGAGGAGGCAATACATTAAGGAATTCCAACTTTTTTTTCTGAAGCGACTCGAAATGAGCATAGCGATAGGCTCGTGAGCTTAAGGGGGTGGAGAGGGCTGCAGCGGATGCCGTGGGGGCGGGGAAGCAGGGGCCGCATGCACACGTGGAGGAGGGCTGACAGCAGGGCTGAAGGCCCCAGCGAGGGCGGAGCTCGAGAACGTGGACCCTCTGCTGTAGAGCGGATTTTCTCTACAAGGGCTTAGCCGTCTGGATAGAAAGACAGGATTCCTTTGGTCCAGGGTGAGGATTTTCCAGGTAGGACGTGGAGGAGTATGGAGAGAAGAGAATTGGAATTATCAGTAAAAGAGTGCTTTAAAATAATTATTCATGGATCTAGGATAGGTAGAAAGGAAGCAGAGGTAAGGGATCGTCAGTCGAGAGAAAGGAAGCATGTCAGGGGTTCTGCATCTCTTGATGAGGTCGGAGAACCGATGAGATGGGAATAAAGGAATGAAAATTCCAGAAATAGAGGATGTTCCTTTCTTAATCTCAGAACCCGATGAGTCCTCCGCCACACGCTTCTGTGGTTGGTTGGTTCTCTATACTCCCTCCCTCAGCCTTCATCGCTACCTTTAAAATTATTTTCGTTGTCCTTCCTCCTGCTAAACTGTAGCCATAAGAGAACAGACTCTGTTTGTCTTGTTCACACAGCCCCAGCAGCCACCATGGAATCAAGCACATGGGCGATGGTCAGTAGATGTTAAGTAACCAAAGGAATCGGTCCGTGCTGTTCTGGTTTGAGACTATAGACTCGGGAAAAAGGCCCAGGATGTGGTCTCAACCTTGATGACTGACGTCTAGATAGAATGAGGAAACTGTTGGACGCCTAACTCAAAATAATGTTGGAACTTGCCAGGGGACGCAGTCAAATATTAAAGCTTTTGATTAATACCGGGCGGTGTTTAGGAGATTGGTCGTCATGGAAGCGTTCGAAGGTGGTCACGCATCTCAGAAGGAAGGTTTTAGGGGAGAGCATGAAAGCGGCGGTTTGGAAGAAGCAGTAATGAGGATGTGCTTCAGGCCTTTGTGGTATCTGGAATCAGAATAAGCAGCCTCTACTTAGAAAAGATATCAAGAGAGCAGAGTTCCCAGAGAAGGGCTTAGACGAAGGTCGGGGAGAGTCTGCTGTAGACGGAGGATCTTTTCCATAGACCGATTCTCTGTATTGGACACGGGACAGGATCGGCTGAGCGGGGGGAATTGGATCAAAACATAGGAAGCTCAGAGCACCATGTGGATGGACACATTTCATGTCCTTTACCTTTCCTCCTCTTTCTTTCCTCCCTTTTTCCCCCCTCTCTCTCTCTCCCTCCCTCCCTTTCTCCCTTATTTCCTTCCTTCCTTCCTTGAGTAAAGGCGTGAAAACCATGGCATGCTGGAGTGGCTGTAAACAGGGCTTAGGCTCTTTATAAGAGGAAAGAGGCTGCAGAAAGCAGTCCGCAAGCATTAACTCCGAGGTGGTCTCGCTCTGTGGTCGCCATTCCTATTTCCTTCTCCATGATGGCTTAAAAGTTTACATCCTGACTGTTCTGGGCGTCTTGAGAAAAGAGCAGGGATAAAGAAGCAGCAGAGCCATTCTGACTTTGGTAATAGCTATCTCTGTTTCTGTCCTTCATGGAACCCTAGCATCTTGGGCATTAAGGAGGCAGAAGGCTTACTCTTTCAGAAAAATCACTCGGTGTCCTGGTGTGGGAGGTTGGAGGGGAGGGGTTGGTTTTCCAAGATATGTGGCTGAATTAAAAATTGCAAGCCTGTTTATTAGATTTTTAAAATATAATGACATTCTGGTCATTTGCTAATCCCCAATGAAAAACAGTGTTTTAATGATTTAAAGAACAATTGGGGTGAATAATGTTTTTCAGGATTGCAAAATGTCATTACCTGTTGCTTATGCCATTTCTATAAAGCCTAAATTTATTATTATTTTGTTAAATAAAATGCTAGCAGATGATATTGATCATACAAAGTTGGTGTCTGGTGGTATTTGGAACCTGGAAATAGAAACAGAAATGTTTTTAGTGGAAAAAAGGTACCACATGTGACAAATGGTTTTTTAGATTGCTTAAATTTTCACAAAAAGATGTAGCTGTTTGAGTCTGATTCATCCATTCAGCAGTTATGTGCGGAACATCTACTATATGTCAGGCGGTGTTCTAGGCAGTGGGAATATAGCAGTGAAAAAGTAGACGAGGTCCCCGCCCTCTTGGGGCTTCCATTCTTGTGGGGGAGAGAGTGAATGGGTAAATGGCAGTGTAATAGTGAAAAGCGCTATGAATAAAATGAAATCAGATCGAAAATGGAGGTGTCTTTTACAGGAAGGCCCATCTGAGGACAGGGCATCTGAGCGTCGATCTCAGTGACGTGAGGGAACGAGTTTGGCTCAACCTCAGCGTAGCAGAAGGACAGCAGGGCTTAGAAATGAGGGCGGCGGTTGCGAGGGGTCGTGGCGACATGGTGTAATTCGTGTTTCTAAGAGTTCGCCGTTCATTGTGTGGCACGTGTTCTGAGGGTGGCAGAGGGTGCCTAGAGGCGGGCAGATGAGCCTGCCCTGGTTCAGAAGAGAGAGTACTGTGTTGGACGGTGTCCTCCGTGGAAGAGCCACAGAGGCAGGGTTAGACGTGCCAGGGTGCCGTCAGGGGAGGGGGTGGTGGGGAGAGGGGACCGGCTGAGGTTGGGGGTGTCCCGACTGCCATTCTCTCGTGGCCACAGATCGGAATGGAGGGTAGACAACAGGAAGTGAGAAGTTGCCGGACTTAGAATGTATTTTGAAGAGAGAGCTGACTTGACTCGTGATAAAAAGGGTAGAAAGAGAAGAGTCAAAACTCACTTTGGGGCTTCCGACCTGGTGTCCGGCTGGATGACGTTGACGCCGAGATGGGCATCTGCGGAGCCGTGAACTGAGGAGCCGAGAACTTGCTAATCTGAGGTTTCTGTTGACCTCAGTGGATTCTCAAGCTTGTGAATGTTATTTATCTTGGGTTCTCCTCTCCCTTCCTACAACAAGATTTGGGAGCTTCTTCAACTTCCATGTAAGAAGTAAGAAAAGGGATGGCATAGTAACAGGAAATAGATGTGCTAACACAGCGGTGTTAGTTGTCCCTGTTTTCCCGAGGCCCTGGTATGTGTACTGGAGTTTACTCGTGATAAGATAACCATTCTCCTTACCTGGATAAATGATCCGGGAGCGTTCTTTCTGCTTTAGGTTATTCTGGTCCCATGAAATTCCTAGATTATTGTTTAAAAAGTTGAAGATGTTTTAGGCAGTTAGCGGGGAAGTAAGTACTCGAGGAATGTGAGGGAGACTCTAGACTCCACAGAGGGTGCAAGGATTAGCCTTTAGAGAAAGCCCAAAAGGTGTGGCTCATCACGTGGCATTAAATGTGCAATAGTTTTAGGTACACGTAGTCAGGTAAGTAGCAACGAGACACTCAGGTGGCCTCATAGGTTCTTATTCACATTTATTTCATAAGCATACTATTTATTCCATTTTTTATTGCCAAAGACCTGAATCAAACAGGTTTATTATATAAGTTTATAAATAACTTAAAGTAATTTAACCATTCCTCAAGCCATTGTGATTAAAAAAAATCTACTCTGCATATGACCTAAGTCTTACATCCTTATTATACACCTATTGTTCGAGGATCACTTACCCCGTGCCAGGCCCTGTCAGGTGCTGAGACGAGGAGCAGGTGGTCCCTGGTCCCAGAAGCTCATGGTCAGCAGAGGAAACTAACCTGCATGGGCTACAGGTGCTGAATGCAACGCTCAGTGGTCAGGGCTGCGTCACCAGTGTTTATCACATTTTAAGTACAGAGACGGAAGCCATTATCCTAAAGAGAAAAGGATGTTTTAGTCCCAACGAAGGGGCGTTTGTCAGGCAGAGGAAAGAAGAGCATTACAAGGCGGAGGGTCTGGTACGAAGATCGACCGAGACAGACATGAAAATGGGGGGCGTGTACGGGGAGTCCTCGCATCCAGGAGGCTCCATAACACTGAACCTGGGGCGGGGTGGAAGCTTGAAGCTCTTTGCTCTGCCAAGGGTGTGGAATTTCTCCCAGGGATAATAGCTCAGCTGAGAGATTGCAAGCTGGAGAATGATCACGAAGACGTTGACGTGTAGGAAAGGTCACTGTGGTGGCAGTGGTGAGCGTCGCAGTGATGTGTGGGATGCGGGGACAGGCGCTAGGTGGTTGTCCAGGGGAGGCACACTGACGACCTGACCCCGGAAGGGCGAGAAGGGATGGAAGCTCCACAGACAGTTTCTGGATTCGGATTGGGTAGGACTGGAGAGTCATGAAATAGAAAAAGAATGAGGTGATTGCGAGGCTTCTGGTTTCCATGTAGGGTGGTGTCAAGAGACAGCATTTTGCCGAAAAGATGGTGACGCCGTCCATTGGGTAGAATTAAAAATACAGAAGAAAGGGCGAATTTCAGACAAAGGTAGTGGGAATCTGCATATGTGAGATAATAAACACGTTACACAAATATCGTACCGTGCACTTTATGTTAATTATTTCAGTTAGGCTTCACAGCAATCCTGCAGGGAGTATTATTGTCATCGTTTTACACAAGAACGTATCAAGGCTTAACGGGATCCAATAACTTGCCTAAGACCATGTGGAAAAGTTGGAACTTGAATCTGAGCTGAAATTAAATTCTGATGCCAGAATCTGCTTAATTGCCACACTCCCGAATCTTCCTTCATGTGTACACACACACAATCTAATCAAAGCTTCAGAGAACTTAGCAGATCCTGTGTAATAACCCTGATCTCTTTTATTCTCTTTGCAAAACAAAATTGCTGAGTGTAACCTATTGAGTTTATGATCCTTTTGTGGGTCCTGACCCACAATTTGAAAAACACAGGGACGGAGCTGGGGAACAATAAAAAGCACTGCTGTGGTCCCCATCATCAGGTGGCAGTGGGTTTTCAGTTGTCGTTGTGGTTTCATTTCTCAAAACGTATTTTTAACTATGATTGTGCAGGGACGATATTCTCCAGCAATTCTGTGGGATGAATCTCTTTTGCTCTTGGCCTCCGTTCAGGCTTGGAAAAGGGGAGTAGAAGAGGTGCAGCCACAGACGACCTGGGCAGGTGGTCATCCTTGTGTCCCATGTGTTCTCTCACTAATCTGTCCCTTCTATAAACTGCAGTATTTAAGCAATCCCTCCATGGTTATTGTGTGTCACCCCCTCACATGTGACATAACAGCTCCCAGCTCAATGCCTGGAACAGAGTAGTGACTCAACACGCGCCAAAAGACAGAGGGACACCAGCTGAGTCGGCCTGCCATCTCTTTAATGTGGACTCCGTCTCTGCCAAACTGACAGCCAGATGGTTAGAGTCTGGCAGCTCGAAAGCGCGGTGCCATTCCAGATCGTTCTGTGGTCGTGGGTTTAGGCCTGTTTGCTTGACAGAAAAGGGGGATTCACAGATTTTCAGATTCTGTTTCAACTCCACCACTGTTCTCCCAACACAAGCTGGAAATTACATTCAAGAAGCGTAAATGTCCTGATGCAACATTCACTATGTGAAAAGTGCATAAAACTTTGAATTTTATGAAGTATTTTAATGTAGAGTATTGTTAATAACTAATAGAGCCTCTGAAGACAGACTAATAGTGAAGAAGAAAATAAACGTGTTACATCTTGTAATAATCGTAGCCAAAGAATATCCATCTGAGCCAGATGGAGGGTGGGGAGAGTTTGAGAGGGAGAAAGTGCATATCTGTGTGTGTAAATTAAAATGTGTGTAGATATATATGTACATAGATAGATAGTAGCCTTTACTTACAGTGACAAAAGTTGAAAGCTCCTTTCTTACCATTTTAAGGCCTGGTGTTAACAAAAATGGATTTTTGCTTCTTTAGTTCAGTATGAACATAAAAGAACATTTGATGAGAGTTTAGTGCATTTCAGAGACATATTAAATGTACGTGATTTAAAAGAAAAGAAATTCTGCTTGAATGCTTAAAGAACCTCTTAAAAAAATTTTTTTTTTATGTGGACTCTGAAGTTGAGCACATGTAACTGAAGGCAAAGAAGAAACACACTCCTCAGCACAAGAGAAAAACAGGCTCAGCCTGCAACTTGAGAGATTTAAGATAGTTATAGGAATGCGCTTTTACTAAAACCCATTGCTAAATCAGTCCAGGCAGATGAGGACCTGTCCTCTTTCCATGCTCCGGAGAGATTAGACCCTGTTCCTTGGGAACACAGTCTCAGGTGTGTTCTCCCGCTGAGCAGGGACGACAGGCCCGGTGGCCCTCAGGCCGGCCCAGCCCTGCAGTTCAACTTGACTCTTCCCCTGTCAGCATCTTTCCAAACAGTAGCCAGGACTCCTTGCCCTCTCCAGGTACTGCCACTGACATCCATCACAGCATGCTGACAGGTATTTAAGAAGATCGTGACTAGACTTTCTAAGAGTTTATTTAAAATTAGAACCACTTAATCAGTTCCGATAGCTTTCTTAATATTATTCAACTCCCCGTTAGGTTGACTGTGTGAAATTCTCATTTCTGCATGTCATAAATGTTGAATATCTGTAATTTCCTATTGTCAACCTGTAGTTCAAACTGTATCCCTGCTTTATACATATTTTGTATTTTGCTCTGATTATTGTGTGCGTGTGTTGTCGTTTTTTTTCCAGCAATCGGGAGCAGTAGCTTCAGCCCAAGACCAAGTCACCAGTTCTCCCCACCACAGATCTACCCTTCCAAGTAAGATATATTTTCTCTTAATAAGTCGATTATCTGAGTATTTTACCTCATTTCAAGCCATGTCTTGTGCCCACATGTTACATCTGAAACTCAAGTGCGTTTCATAGAAACTTAAATGTGTTTACGCAGATTTATTTTGGGCCTCACCTAGACACGGAAGTATTTCAGCACTTTGTATCTTGTATTTGAAAGATAGACTGTAAGAGACCGTCTGTAACTAGAGTTTGTGATATGCTTGTGAATCAGTTACCTTGCATGTTTCCATCTAATGCATGGGCTTTCATTTTCTGTCATTTCTGACAAATAGCAGAGCATACCCACATATTCTCCCTACCCCTTCCTCACAAACTATGGCTGCATATGGGCAAACACCGTTTACCACAGGGATGCAGCAAGCGACGGCCTACGCCACGTACCCACAGCCGGGACAGCCGTACGGGATCTCGTCATATGGTGAGTGCGTCCGCTCTCTTAGTGGTGCGGTTTATCTAGAGGGCTCGCCCGGGTGCGTGAAAGCATCACAGGAGTGGCACTGAAAGACTCATCGTGGGCCACTTTGGAAAGCGTGGTCCCCTTTGATGTCTACATTCTCACTGTGACTGTTTCTAATGAGCGCTGTGAGAACTGGTGGCTACTTCTCTTGGGAGCGGAGACAAATAGGTCGCGTGGTTCGTCCGCCCTCTCGCTCTCATTTTATTCCGTTTCTATCTCAGCTCTTAATTTGCCATTTGAGCGCTTGGCTCTGGCATCCTAAGTATTTCGGTGCATATTTGCGATAAAACTTCTGTGAATAAAGTCTTTTGGGGTAAAGATTCATTTCCTATTTATCAGATGCCTAGTTATGATTAGGGAAATACAAGTGGAATTCAACAAAGCCATGCTCTAAAGCTGAGGGTGGTGGTGGTATCCGATTTCAGCATTATCCACCTTTAGGAAAAGCGATCTGCATATCTGGCTTAGGCTGCACTTTAAAGAGGCAAATCAGGAGGCGTTTAACGCTCGCCTCCCGTTTGTTCCTTCCCACCTGGAGGTTATCTTTATCTTGGTAAAATTTAACCCAATTGTTACAGGGTCAATACCCGTAAATTAAAAATAAATCCAGCACAGCTCCAAACGTAGTTTTTAAAAAATTCGGAATTTCAAAATACCTTTTCTTCAAGTGAATCGCAGTTGTGATTTTAAACAAATTGCAACTCGTGTGCATAGAAAAATATGAATTATTGGCATTAAGAAAAAGGTAAAGCCTAATGATCGAGAAAAAGTACATGAATGGAAGAAAGGACCGGTAGAATATAAGAACTATATTCCGTGATCTAATTATGTTTCTGCTGCTATTGTAGTTTTCAAATAGTCTCTGCATATTGAAAGCACTAATGTGTTTCTTTAAGCATTTCATTAATAATTAACAATTAACAATTAAAAGGTAATTAACAATTAAAAGGTAACTTCATTTCTTTCATTTTCTCTTTTCCCCAAACCAAATCGACCATATATAAACCTTTTATAAAATACATAGAAGTTAAAAATCTAAGTTACATATAACTTCACCCATTATAGTTTTATTTCAAAACTATCAGAACTGAATGTGATCTAGGTAGTTGTTTCTAAACCAGACTTTAAAAAGAGCCATAAAATCGCCTTTCTAGAATTCTCTTTGATTTCCGTAACTTGTACTCAAGGTTTCTCAAAGTAATATTAGAGACAGATCAAATTTATCTGTAATTTACTTTTAGACTATTATTTTTGCTAAAAGGGGGTGCGGGTCTATGATTTGTATTGTGTAGCTTCAGTTCCGTAAGGTCAGTTAAGGATTCCCCAATTTAGAGTCTCAAAATTTATTTGTAAGCTGATTATTTGAAGTTTAAGTGTATTTTCCAGCACCAGCAATACCGAGGTACCTCAGACCTGCCCGTGCTGCTGCAGGAAGGTGCCATTCTGGTTACTGCCTTGGTCACCACTCTCACAGTCCTCATTCATTCAGTCCTAATAGGGCCCTCTGCCAACTTCCGGGCTGTGGGGTGGGGACTCCTCCAGTTCTAAACCATTAGCAAAAGTCCCTGTTGTCTGAAGTAGTTGCTCCAGGAGGATGAGATGAGCAGAGGTCCTGAGATTGGAATCAGGACTAGCAGAGTGAGGGTGGGGACTTTAATGTGACAGGTGGGGGTCAGGGAGGTGGTGAGAGTCAGGTCCCATCTGAAGGGCTTTGCTCCCTGGGCCTTCTGTGCTTATAAATCGTCTGGGAGTCATTCTCAGTCCTTAGCATTTCCCTGATCACATTCTTTCTTCCCTTTTTTTTTTTTGGCATTGAATAGAAGGAGAGGCCCCAGTGCTTCTGACCGGGCTTTCTGTTCGTGCTGGGGTCAGCACATCGAGAAATGTGGCGACCTCCTCCCCATTCCTTTTCACGAAGGAGGAGCGCGTAGTCAAGGTCCCAAAGGTCTTAAAAGATCTTCTCCAAGGATTCGTGCCCCCTGACTTTTTACTTAGACCTCGTAAGGAAAGATAGGCAAATCTTTTCATAGTAAGAACAATAGATGGGTGCGGGAGAAGAGCTCATGGATCTGTCTGGAGTCGATCAGCGAGATGAGCTGGCCAGCTTGTAGGCAGAAGCCATGGAGACAGGTGCGGCTATAGCGAGCCGTCTTCTACCTCTCCTGCTTTTCCTTCCCTGTTCTTATCACAAAGATTCCTATCCAAAGTTAAAAAGAGTTGGTATAGGTAAAGACTGGAAGCATCTCATTATATCCTCAAATGGGGAGAGAAGGGAGGAAACCTCTCCTGAGACAACATGAGAAGAGAGAGGTTCGAGAACCGTCAGGCCACCTGTCCTGGGACCATTTATAAGTTTGAGTTATTCGTTGGTTTGGCATTGCCTACATAGGAAAAAATCACATTTTAAAAAATGTTAACATTACGTTAAGACTTCAATGCGAAGGCCGTTAGGAGGTTATTTAGAGATACTCCAGGAGTTAGAGGAGGCTCTCTGGGCCAAGAGTCAGATTCTTCCACTGCCTTCGGAAAGTTACCTAACTTCATTCTACTGATGAAATTCCCCTAAAATGGAAATAAACAGTGAGACTACTGTGTATTCTAGATCCCAAAGATATCATTTATCTTAAGTGCAAAGTAAAATTATTAAAAAATGTGAATTCCCTTGGAAGAAATTTTCCTCGCCCTTCCCTCTGTGGCAATTAAGGACAGTTGTTAACTCGCATGACTGTCTTTCATTATGATCCAGGGCTGAGCCCTGTAAAACAGCCCTGCCAGACCCATGCCCCCAAATTAAGGTGTCAGCCTGGCACTTTAGGAAGTATTGGGGGGACACAAATACGTTATTGTTGTACTACAATATGATAAAATGGAAGTGTATTTTAGGCTACACTTAAAAGTTATATTTGAATAAATAATTGAAACTACAAGGAACAAAAAGGGAACTACTAGTCAACTTGTTTATAAAATCACTGTGTTCTAGAGGATTTCATTCTTAATACCCTGCTTTTTTGGTGCTTACTTCCTGGTTGGATCTGAATGTTGGGAGGAGGTTTTCCTTTGTGTCGCTTAGTTCTATGCCCAGTATTGCTTCCTCTAACTTCAAAATGAGTGTGTACTAGAAACAGCTTTGTAGTAGGAAGAGTAAAGAAGAAGAAAAAAGAAAAACATGCTACGAGGCTAGACACTCTAACCACGTTTTAGAAAAAAAGGATTGTGATGTTAATCGACAATAGCGACTTTAGGAATAATTTAAAGTTCAGTTATGGCCATTTCTTAACTATAGAGGAGATGATCTTAAACTCTTATAAAACAACAAAACTAGGTACAGAAATTATATCACTGGTGTTAAATCTTATAGAAAACGGAATTCAGGAAACGACAAGAAACAACAGTGTGAACAGACATTCAAATCTGTATAACCCTGTGTTTTTGTTTTTTTTGAAACGAAGTTATGATTTAGGAAGCTCCACTCTAAACACATATACCCTTGGTTATTGAAATACTGTGGGGAAGCATTTGTGACTAAACAGTTACGAGAGTTTTTGTGTATTTACCAGCTTTTGAAAATGAACAGATAGATAAGCTGTCACTAACTGATTTAGGTGCATTGTGGGCAGGCATCAAGACTGAAGGCGGATTGTCACAGTCTCAGTCACCGGGACAGACGGGATTCCTCAGCTATGGCACGAGCTTCGGTACCCCCCAGCCTGGACAGGCACCGTACAGCTACCAGATGCAAGGTCTGTATCCACGCTGCCGCTGCTCTCTGCATCCCCCCTGCAGGGCGATAGGCCCTTTCTAAAGTAGGATCTGGTGCTTTATGTCACCAGATGATGGTGGGAAGTGGACTGGGCTGAGAGGCAAAATACCGGATTCTGCTTGGACTCTTACCCACTCTCCGAGCCTAAGTTTCCACATTTATACCATCAAGAGGTTAGCCTGAATGAGCACTAAGGTTCTTTTCAAAAAACTCTCAAATTCTTTGTGAAGTCGAAGTTTTCTGCCTTGGCTTCTGTCATTTATAAAAGGAATAATAATAGCAAAAATAAATAATAACAACAATAATAATAATAATAAAAAACCCACACGTCAAGATATAAAGAGGTTGTGGTGTGATATATACTAAAAACTCTGGCTCTTGGGGTGGCCAGTAACCTTTCTCAAAGTGCTAAGTTTCATTCATTTGTGTTATCACAGCTCTAGAAATAGAGTATGTAGTATGCATTGACTAAATGACCTACCAAAGACCAGGAGGTCGAACTGACAGCTACTCAGTATGTCTGCCAGATACTGCCTCCGAGCACTGGTCCTTGGGTTCTGACGTGGGAACTAGACGACACAGAATCGCAGTGCCTATATGTGGCCTCCCGGCCACTGGTCCAAACCGAGCTAAGGGCAGAAAATTTCGAGTTAGTTAGGCTCATAGACACCTTTATAGTAGGTCGATCCTGAACCTTATGCTGATAAAATCACATCGTAATTTTAAGCAATGGGACGCGTACTCCCTCTTTCTTTTTTCATTTCATGCTTTTAGTAATGTGTGACTGCTGTGTTTTGCTAAATTCTCAGTCCAGGAAGGATTAGGGGGAAGAACTCATCCTGCGCCTCAGAGAATTTGAGAAGTTTTGCACGTGAGAGTCCTTTTTATCTTTCTGTCCTCACAGATCAACACTTATGCAGCAGAAACAAGTCCTGAGAGGACTAACGAGCTCTCAGAGTATGAGTGAGCGCGGTGTTAGAGCAGAGAGAACGGGGGAAATAAAGGAGGAGAGAAGAAAGTAAATGTGGAGGGAAAAACCTCTTTGTTTTAAAAAAGAAACAAGGACGTGCGTAGCTCCCAACGCAGCAGCATTTTTCGTCCCTCAGGTTTCGTTGCACCTGGACCCATTGGCTCTGGCATTAAAAATATTTTGTTTTTGTTTTTGTTCATCCCTTTGTCGAATGGCCTTTCCAGGGGGGATTTTAGAACCCATTTCTAGCACCGCGTTATTATTTCATATGGATATTACTATAATGGCACTTTACTCCATTTTAGATTATTGGATGTAATATGATTTCCACATATCAAACCAGATAATATGCTATTAACTTGAAAGTTAACTGGCTGGTATAATGATGGATAATGGTATATAATATACCACAGATACTTTGTGGCCAAATCCGGATGAACAGATTTTGTTTAATATGTGTTTCTTAAATACTGTGTTACGAAAAATGTTTCGCCATTATTAAATTACTTTGTGTGCCCCGTTTGGAAAGTCTGTTGACCTTTGTCTTTTCAGTACATCTCTTTTTAATATAAACATTTCTAGAATGTCCAAGATTATTTTTAAAATTCTCCAAATTCTGTTATTTTTAATAACAGTGATTTTTGCTTAAATCCCTCTCGTAATGCTCTAACACTAAACGCTCATGAAGTAAAACCTCAGGAAATCTGATTGCTTTCACCTTTGCTGCAGAATTGCTGAAAATTCTATTTCTGCTTCATCATTCTTGTGCATCCAGTGAAAGATTAGAAACTTAGTTAAGTTTAACCGAGAAAGACAAAATGTTTTTGTTCTCAGACAACTGGTAGAGTTCACCCCGAAGAAGGGAAATCCTTGCTAGTCGTGTTTGACATCTGCCTTCTCCCAGGGTCAGCCTTAGCGCTCCTGGAAGGTAGGGGGTAGTATGAGCAGGGTTTTCTTCACACACCATTGACACACCTTATGCAAGTTAGAGCAGAACGCGTGAGTGTGGACTGACTGAGGCTGCCTGGAGCGCCCGGGTCAGCTGTGAGGTAGTGCAGATAGTGTTTTCATGCTGCTCACCAATCAGAGGATGACAGCAAGAACGGAAGAGTGAGTGTGCGTGCGTGTGTGCGTGCGTGCGTGCATGCGTGTGCGTGCGCGCATGTGCATGTACACACGTGCACACATGCGTGTGCATGCATGCATACATGTGCTAAGGGTAAGAAAAGCACTTAGAAACTGCTTCAGCCTTTGATTCACTGACCAGTTTCACAGAATATCTGCCCAGTTTGTTATAAACAAGTTTTATTCTCTTTTTATGGAAAGAGGCATCTGACTTGAAATCAAGCTTTTAGCTAGAATATTTTTAAATGCAAGTTTCAGACCTATTGCTGGCATCACCGTCCATTTACCCCCACATCCTATACGACGTAGACTCAGAGTTCCATCCACCATAGGAAACGAGAAATTGTGTTCACAATTTGAGTCTGCGTCAGATGAAGAAAAATGAAATTTCGTTTAGCAATCTAGTATAGGTAAGGAAGTACAAAAGATATTCACACCAAAAAATAAAAAATAAAATTGAGTCACTTAATAGTTAAGCTTCAGTTTTGAAGAAAATGCAGCTTTCCGTAGTAACTTCGTTGTGTTGATTCCAGACAGTTGCAGGCAGTGACCGTTTTCACTCATTTTTTCCTCTCCACTGTCTAGTAGCACGTCTAAAACGCACAGCTGTTAGTTAGACGTGGAGGGGCCTGTGCCTCGGTGACAGTTAGAAATTAAGAGTCATAAGGACTCTAGGTCTCTTCATTTGGAGAGACGGATTTGGAGTTTGGCATAGCAGAAGTCTCGGCTAGTTTCTTGTCCTGGCTTGTTCAAAGGGGCCATCCCTGTGTTCATCCTGGTAGATGGAGCTGGTCGGAGGTGTCACAGACTTGCGTGGCCATTCAGAAAGCCCTTCTGGGCGTTTTATTGCCCCGAAGAGCAGCGACAGTGCAGGACATTCCTGTCATTCTGCAGCAAGCATCAGGCTACGCCGTGGTAGGTGGCTGCCCAGACGCACACGGCCGAGACTCCGCAGGCTCTGGTTCTCCGCTTTGTCTGTTTTCCTTTAGACTTTATTGCTCTCACGTAGAGACGAAAATCACGCCAATTCTGACTTCCTCTCTACCTATAATGTTGTTTGTTCTGTTAAAGAGATCGGGGTTCAAACCAGGGAGGAGAGATAGTAAATTAAGGGCTGAAGCTCATTAAAGGGGTGTGGAAGGGCTCACAGCTCCGCAGCTCTCCACAGCTCGCTCATAGGGGCTCGTTATGAAGTGGGAGTGACCTAGTAATAATCCAGTGATGGACACACCACCCCCGCTTCCTCTGGGCTGCCTGTCTATAGCTTTTCAAATAGTTAGCTGAAGCGTGTCCGTTTATCGGTCATTTATAACCTCGAAACTGCTTAGCAAAATGTCCTGTTTGAAGTCTCTCGTTATCTATAGAAATGGTATTTTTCAAAACGAAAAATACTAAACTCCAAAATATCTAGTTTGAAGAAAATATATATTAAACCATTTCCTAATCTGCTACGATAAGCATTTCAGGTTTGCTCTTTCTGACACAAAATGACATGGCGGAGCTGGGACTGGAGATTAGCTGCTGCAGCTCGCACTCACATTCAGAAATTTCCCCATAATCGCTTTGCCGATCTACTCATATTCAGTTTGTGGCTTTTTAGCATTCTAGAATTTTTTCGTGTATATTTAAACTGATTTTTGAAAAGTAATATTTCGTTTCAGTTCTTTTGGCAGCATGTGGTATGTCAGTGACGGGTTAGATACTGTCTGGAAATCTTGAAATCCAGTTATAGCAATAATTAGTCAATGATCAATACCAATATTATTGTCTGTATGAGTTGTTTTTCAGTTTGAACATATAGAAATGGATTAAGAGATAAATATAAAGGCTTTGCAATCTTTATTACCTAGGTTAAAATTCTCTTTAGAATATACAAACTATTACTGGGATAAAAAAGGGAAACTCGGTCATACAAAATCCTTCTTATGAGAAAGGGGGAAAATGTTGCTTTTACATAGCCCATCTGGCCTTCAGAGGCCTTTCCCTCGGGAGCTGCACCAACTTCTGCCACATAGATCGTGCCTGATGATGGACGTAGCCTGTGGCAGAGAGGCCAGGGAAGGAAAGCAAATGGACTCCTGTGAAAATACACAAGGGACGAATAGCATCCTGCTTGTCCAGTAAGTGCTAGAAAACGCTCTAAAACACGGCAAGCACAGACAGGCCCCCGCAGGTTCCAGCATTCTCATGCTGGCCGGGGTTCTGGTCCTTAATGTGAGTCCTTGTTCTCTGTGAAGTAGACCTTTGACCTGCATGGTACCTTTTTTTTTTTTTTTAAGTTTTTTGAAGTTATAACTGGGCAGCGTTCTCCAGGTTAAATCATATACCAAACTTTGAGTTAACATTTTAAATCATGTTATAAATCAACACAGGCTGGATTCTTCTTAACTGTGGAAAAACTAGTAGGGATTTATTAGTAAACGTTTTGAGGGGTTGGTTTATTTTTAAACTACAATTGCTTAGCACCTATAGAACCAGGTAGCCCACAGAGTCTTCTAGCAAGACTGTTTCTTGTTTGTTACGGTCGACAGGACCACCAGCCTTTGTAGGAACCCCTGACAGTGACGAGAAAAAAACACGATCTTTGCGATACACTATCCTTGGGCGACTTTATATAATTTACTTTTAAAATTGTTTACTAGCCTAAAAAGAGAGTTGCAGTGAAGAAGTCTTTCAGAAATGAAATAGTTTGATTCTAAATTTATTTACTGAATTTCTCAGGTGTTCTTTTCTCTAACCTTTGTGTGTCTGTGATATTTGTGTAACCAAAAATTAATACCAATTTTCGATAGTATTTATTTCACTTTTAATGTTACTGAATCTAGAAGAAGGCGGGTTAGGCGTGGTATAAAACAGTGACCCGGGAGTGGAGATAAGGGTCATCCCCAACCGAGTGTCCTTGGACAAGGAAATCACTGTTATCTCTGCTTATTGGAAAATGATGAGGATCCCTGCCCCAGCTCCCTCCCATCAGATCTTGAAAGTAACCTGAGACAACAGATGTGGAGATACTGAAATGTAAATGTACTATAAAAACGTAGGATGTTACTGCATTCTGAATTTGAAATCTTTCATGTGTAAGCAAGACTCTTATTTTCATTAATATACCCATAATATGCCAATGTCTGAGCTAACGGAGGTAGTAACCTCTTAGGAAGCCTGTACCTGGACCATAAGGTCAGTGTCCTGTTAGGATGCCCATGTGTTTGTGGGTGTGAACTCCTTGTTCCAGCTCTGGGGTCCAGTGGCACTCATATCTGGGATCAGTGAGAATTTTTGAACTGTCCAAAAGCCATGGTGCTTCATCAATTTAAAATTTTATTTGATTTTAGACTCTGCTGGCTTTTATTTCTGGAGATTCAGAAATATTTTAAATCCTTCCAGAAAGTACTTCTAGGTCCTACATTTAATTTTCTTCTCATAATTTAAATCTAAAGTAGGGGGTTATAATCTAGTTTTTAAGATAAGCCTTTCTACACTATCTTAAACAAACAAATTAAAAACAAAAAAAAACAAACAAAAAAAAATACAGCAAAGTATGTGTCCTCTAGATAAAATCAGAGAAATAAGCTGTTATTGTTTTATTTTTTTTCCTTTC
>NW_006443225.1:13620156-13652103 GCF_000325575.1 Pteropus alecto | reverse complement strand
GTCGTGGCAAGGCTTCTTGCTGTTCCTATAACCAATTCTCTGTGAAAGCCATACTCTCACTGGATTCTTTTGTCACGTACCACACTGGATGGAGATTCTCAAACCAGCAAAAGACATAATTATGAGCTAGAGAGACAGAGACCTGACATTTGAATTCATTTGAATTCCTAGATCCAGCCTTGCTGTATGCAACTTTAGACTTTCCAGATTTATAAGCCAATAAATTCCTTTCTTGAAATTAAAAAAAAAAAAAATTCTCAAATGCCAGTTCTATTTCCCACATGACCCTAGATGAAACCCTTCGATGGCCCGAGTCACATGGTTTATCCTTCTCTCTGTGAGGCAGCAGGATTGATATAACACAGGAATTTAAGGAACTTATGATCAGAAGGAAAGCAAGACTAATGAAGGCTTGTTTAGTATTGTTCCAGTGAAGAGGTAAATTACATGGTATCAGCTATGACCAAGCTGGAGTTCCAGAAGGTGAGGTCAGTGCAGGAAGGAGGAGTCAGGAAAGCATATTGGAAAGATGGGACTTGAGCCAGGCCTTGAAGGGTGAGAAATGGGAACTGATAGCAGCCTTAGAGGATCAAGAATGAGATGAGTTTCTAGGGCAGCGGTGACCCCATCCTGAACTGCGGAAGGGGGGGGCTCAGGTAACAGCTTGCTCAGCATATTCCTGTCCCTGCACTGTCATCCCCAACTCTCCACCCCAAGCCCCATCTCCAGACCCGATGACATAAACATACGTATGCTTGCATTTACAACAGCTTTCCCCACCTCTCCAGTCCTTAAAAGGAGAGTCAGAATCATAACGTTTCCTGAGTCCCAGTATGCTCACATCTTCCACATTCAGATTCTCGGGATTTTCAGTGAAGGAATGCCATTCTTATCCTGAACTGTTACTCTTTCCTTAAACAAATGACCAAGAGACTTCACCACCTACCTCGAGTCTCCTCGCTATGTCCCGGTAAACCATTTACTGTGACCTTCGGATCGTTTCTTCCTTTTCCTGTGTACAGTTGTGCTTTCCTTTCTGACCTGACCAGGTGCTGGCATTTCATTCACTGAGCAGCTCCATGTCGGAATGTGTGGTGCTCGTGTAGGTACTGCAAGCAGATGTTCCTTTGTGTTTCTTCATGAGTGTGTGTTTAAACTTCCCCCAAGGGGTGGACCCATGACACCTGCTTCTTTTGGTCCACAACGTCTTCTGAAATAATGATTGCATCTATAAAGACTGTCCGTAGAGGCTATCGACTGAACTCACTTGAAAAGGTTTTTTTCATAATGTGATCTCTCTGATCTGTCCGCTCGGAGTACAGAAGCTCTCTGCTTTAAACAGAGGGTGATGGGATGGAAAATAATGTCATCTCTTAGAGGTATTCTAATGGGAAAGGGTTTTCCTGCATTTTGTTCTGGACGTTAGTGCCTCCCCTCCACGGCAAAGCAGAAGAATGGCGATAGTTTTTCACAGTAGTAAACGATTTAAATAGATAAGATTTTCCTTGTAACTGGTGAGTAAGAAGGTACCTCCACCGCCACCCCACTTGGAGCATAACTTAATTCAGACTCTACCAAGAATAACCCTAGGTTTTCTTGGAGCTTCACTTGAACCCATCTCTGCCAACTCCTAAACTGGGAAATAATGGCTTCTAAGTGGGAATTCTTTCCATTTGGGAGAATTTTTGTAATGTCATGTTACATAAAATGTAAAACATCATAGAATATTTCTGCTCCTTTCTTTATCTAGAGGTGACTTTTCACATAAAGTCATTCGTCTCTAAGAAGGCGAGTACTTCTATGTTATTTTGATCAAGGAATTCTGAATACTAAGCTTAATTCTGTCGCTTAAAGTGATAAGCGAAGACTCTTGTAAATCACACAGAAGCTCTCATTGGGATCGATGCCACCGGCAGAAGGAAGTCTGTTTTTCCCGGTCATGTCTTGTCCTGTCTGCCCTGTGGCATCCCTGCTCGAGCCCAGTGGACGGCAGCCACGTGCTGTGTGGACCTGCCTCCTGCTGGGCCCCCAGAGCCGGAGGGGCTTCGGCAGCCCCGCGCCGGAGCTTTGTTGGGTGCAGTATGGTCGCTCTTTTGCCTGTCTTTTGTGGTGTTCTAAACTTTAGTGGAATTCGTCTGCTAGTATTGGCACCAAATTTGCATCAGAGCAGCTGTCAGTGGGACTGTCACCGCCCCCCGCCCCCAACCCCTGCCCTGAGCGTGAGCCCTGCTTAAGGACCCGAGTCACCCAGAACAGTCTCTGAGAAGCTTCCACTCTGTCCATGCTTGATTAGTGTGGTTACTTTCTCAGAGGGAAAAGAAAGCTTACACTGGTTGTGTGTTTTTGAAGCAGTTGCTAAAACACCTACTACATTGGTACTAACATCTAGCGGTACTAAAAATCAGGCACTATAGGTGTTTGTAAACCTGTGGATTTTCAGGAGGAAGGTAGTCAGTGAGCCATGTGTTTACTATGTTGGTTAAAAGAATGAAAAACCCCTTGGTTACTTTGAGAGGCAATGGACTGTGGAGACTAAGAGCTCCAGCTCCAGAGACCGATGGCCAGGACTGAATCGCACGTCTGTCACCGTTGCTCATAATCTTGGGCAGTTTGTTCATCCGTAGAATAGGTTACAATAGTGCCCGCCCCCTATTATTTGGGGCTGGCTCAGAGTTATCACTCGATAACTTTTTAAGTACTATTTTTCTCGTCACTTCTATTTTGCTTCCAATATATTGTTTTCATCTTATAGAAAAGAGCAGTTTAGTGAATCTTAGCACATCCCATAAAGCAATATCGCATGGGCAGGAGAGCATGAGAGAGCATTGTGTAGACTGTAGAACCGGACAGAGCTACGTTTGAACTTCCACCCCATAGAAGCTACATCGCCTTAACCTAACCCTCTGTTTCTTTATCTGCAAAATGGAAATACTACTATTCCCTCCAGGTTCGAGTTGTTGTGGAGTATAGATAAAGTGTATAAAAGAGGAACATACTCTTGACATACAGTGAGCACTCAACGGATGTTATCTGTTTTTAGTGTAATTACATCTTATGATCTGGGTGTGTTTTTATCAGTTGATTAAATATCCAATTATTTGTATAAGCTCTAAGGTGCTTTTTAGCCTATTCGATAAGGAAAGGACCAATTAATTTAAATGTAATTAGTATCTGTTAATTTGCATAACTGGTTAATTATTAGTACAAATTAGCTTAAAATACTGATTAGTAAGTCATGGGTATATACATGTAAATATATATAACTTATGCATATCAGAGGGAGGGAGAAAGAGAGAGAGAGTGATCCAGGTTCAGGAGGAAAGAGGAGAAGATGGGAATTCAGGGGAGCTTATTCTGAGGACAGGGGTTTCTAGTCCAAGCTGAATTGTGAAATTCCTTAGCAGTTAGCCGGGGCACAGTGGGAGGAGGCAAGAGAGACAAGGAGCAGCCTCAAAAAAACTGCACGCTGCTTCACTCTTGTGGGGCTGGAGCGTGTGTTTGGGTGGGTTGGAGTCACTGGGAAGAGACCACAGAAGTCCAAGAGATAACTCAGAGCCCAAAGCCTGATGAAGAAGCCCTGGTAAGGAGCTTGACTTTTATCCTGAGGGCAATGAGGAGCCACCTGTGGTTACTTTTTTAAGCAGGGGAGTGAGAAGATCAGATACGCCCATTAGAGAAAGTATTGTACTGTCTATGTGGAGACCGAACTGGAGGGGCCTGAAGAGGGAGGACAGGAACCCCCCAAAGGAGACTGTCGTAGGAAGCCAGTGCTGGCGGCCTGGGCTGAAAGCTAGCATCTCTCTTCGCCTAAGTGCTACATGAACGCAAGTGGGGAGGCCACGCAGATCTGATTCTGGTGGCAGAGAACTGATACCGCCTGAGCCCGAGTCTCTAGTGTGTGCCCTCTCCCCGACGTGAGTGGGAGCCTTTTGGAAGCTGCATTGTCTCCTGGGCCACTGGAGCGCCATTACATGCCTGTTTCGGCACACTGAACGGAATAGGGCCTCGGCCTGCAGCCAGCCAGGAAATGAGCATAACTTATGTCGAATTCCAGCTAACGTGCAGGCTTGGAAGTAGCATTATGCCTGGAAGTCACTTGGGTACCATTTGGAGTACTGAGCTGGGATTTACTCAGTTATACCTCAGTGGCCTATATGTGCCAATATAGCTTCCATGGTCTTTTCTACTTCGTTCCAGGGCATAACTTATGGAATGAAAACATCTATCTTTTAAACGTATTTTCTATATATTATTCATTTTTCTTGGTGGATAGGGATTATTGAGGTCAGCATTTATTGCTCAAAAACGTGTAGTATGAATGAAAGTAGCAAGTCATAACCTAAAAATGTGTAGTTTAAATGAAAGTAACAAGTCATAACTCAGAGTAATTTTTCCTATCAAATGTACATAATGATTAAAGTTGAAAAAAAAAAGCATTGATATTCACACTCTTGTCCAAAAGAAATTTTAATGTTTTTACAAGGAATTTTTTAAAGGCTCACTAAGTTCGAGAGATATATCTATATCTATATCTATATCTCGATATATAGATATATAGATAGATAGATAGATATAAATAAATTATTAATTGTTCACTGGTGTGTAAATAAACACGTAAAGAGTAAGTCGAAATAAAATAAAACTGATGTCATCCTGTGAAGTCCATGGAGGCCCAAGACTGTGTCTTAGTCATCCTTTTATCCCTGTGTGATTGTCAACACGAGCCCAGAGTTCAGTATGATTACGAAGGAGGAGGCGGCCACACAAAAGAGGATGTGAATGCGGGGTCTAGTCTGATGAGAACCCGATGCTCGTACCTGTTAGTAGTGTGAGAGCTCTCTGCTCGTCTGTCATAGGTGTTCTGGCAATTTTGAGCAGCAGCTATTCCTGAAAGATACACATGAAGAAACCTCAAATATGAGTCTGTGTGATAACTAAATTTGAAACAATTTTAGGAAATATTTTCTCCTCTTAATGAAAATAACAAATCTCTAGATCAGGTTTTCAAAGTTCAGAGATGCTCGATAAGTAAATAGAAAAATAATTTTAGATATGCAAAGAGATTAAATCATATTTATCTAGTCTGGGAAAGTAAAAAGAGAAAAGATACATAAATACAGTGGACAATTTTAGAAATGTTTTCTGGCATAAACAGTAACAATTCTGAACATTTGCTGATACTGTAGATTGTCCTTTGTACTTCACAAAACATTACCTCATTTGATCTGTTTAAGAAACCCTGTGGAGTAGAGACATCATATCTTAGAGTGATTAGGTGATTTGTCCAAAGTCCAAACAGTTCATAAGTGATGAACCAGAAGCTGTTTTCTGACTCCTAAGCCAGTACTTAAATGTTCAGTAGCAAGTAGATAATTGGATATTAACTACCACATCCTACCTGACGGCATCTGTGAACAGCTAGTTCGCCTTGAAGACTTCCTCCTCAGACTGCCGAGACGCTTATTGCCTGTACCACTCATTTGCCATAGAATTTTTATTTTTTAAAAATGATTTTTCTATTTATAGAAGCAACACAAGTACTGAGTAGAAAATTTTTAAATGTTCATTGGCTTCATGAATTTTGTATGACCAATGATTGTACCTCTCCATAGGTAAACTTTTTGAGATTTCTGTGCTTTTAAAAAATTTTTTATGCTTTTAAAAATATTTCCAATAAGATCACCAAAAATATTTTTTTAGCTTTAGTTTTAATTTTAACAAAATAGCATAAAAATGGTTCCCGTGTCATTAAACGTCATTATAATACAGTTTCGACAGCTTCATGGCATTCCACTTTCTAATACCGTGACATACCTGGGCATGCTTTCTGTATTCTGTTATTAAAAGCAACACAGAAATATGTCTTCGCTAACTCTCTCTCTGTATAAATCCATATTTTTTTCTTAGAGCAAATATCTGGCAGTAAAATCACTAGGTTAAATGGTATAGAAAATTTCCTGATCATTGATGAGATAGTCCAACAGAAAAGTTGTGCCTATTTAAATTCCCATTTTGCTATATGGGAATGACATCTTTTACACACTCGCCAATCCCTGATCTTGTCTTTTCAAAAATCTTTGCCAATATGATTATCAAAATTAATATAGTGTTGCTTTGCATAATTGAACGATGAGATAGTAGGCAGAACTAAGATTTGCTCTTAGGTTTGCATCCTGCACGGTGCCTGCTGTTCATTGTTGAACACATGGAAGCATTCAGCAAATAGAATTTTACCTAGACAGCACACGTAATCCATAAACATTGGTCACATTCCTCTCTGATCTTTGTTTTATCAAGTACTGTCATTCATTTTCTGTGAAATGAAATAATCAGCTTTGTCAGTGGGCCATTATAATGACAAGTGCAAATCTTTAAAGATGATCCAATCTGGTCCCATCATTTTATCTTAAGCAAACTTAACATAAAAATACAAAAAATCCTGTTGTTTTACAAATTCAAGTGGAAAGCTCAATGTCTAATAGTTTGGCACAAATATACAATTTTGTCTGTGGTTTATATGTGTTATTCATGTCCTCAGAAATTTAAACCTCTTTACTATTTAATTCTTTGTAATATAGTAAAACTAAAATTGCCAACTATTTTAAGAAAATGAAATTTTAGCCATGACAGTGGATTCTGGTTTTAAAGAGAAACCAAATTCATTTGCGATGAACTCCAGCTCTGCTTTATCTAAGTAGTAATTTCTTATAGGCACATTATTCTTCGTGGCTTAGTCAACCGTATTTCTTTTCGTTCTGTTTTAGGTAGCAGTTTTACGACATCATCAGGATTATATACAGGAAATAATTCACTCACAAATTCCTCTGGATTTAACAGTTCACAGCAGGTAATTTTAAAAGCCAATTTAACTTCTGAAATTTTAAAAATGCAACAGATGATTTTCTTTTATTAAAAAAAATCTGTTTATAGTACACTATAAGTGGGAGCTTCCCTAAGCCTTTTAATAGTTTTTTTTTTTTTTTTTTTAAGTCTTTGTAGTAGTCTTTTACGGTGAGTTGTCTCATTTTCAGATTGGTTTAATTTTACCTAGTAATGCGTCATGGCACAGAAGAAGTGTGAGGAGTGTATCTGATCTTACATAAAATTTGTTTGCAGTGCAAGCACTTCAGTTAACGTGTGCTTGTGTGTTCCTATGCAAATGCAGGGAAAGCACAGAAGCACGATCACATTTGCAGCTATGCTCTGCAATGTAAGAAATGAGCGGCCGTGTTCTGACAGTTGATTCTCGTGCGGTTCTATCTGGCAGGACTACCCATCTTACCCCAGCTTCGGCCAGGGGCAATATGCACAGTATTATAACAGCTCACCCTACCCAGCCCATTATATGACGAGCAGCAACACCAGCCCGACCACGCCGTCTACAAACGCCACCTACCAGCTTCAGGAACCACCGTCTGGCGTCACCAGCCAAGCAGTTACAGATTCCGCAGCAGGTAATTACGTGCGTTTTATTAGTCCTGCAGGCTGTATGGCTGGCGGTTTAAATGCATTTTTCTACAGTCATATATTCATGCAGTGGTTGCACAGTTTTGTCAAATTTTGGCAAGGCCTACATTTTATCAAGCAGCGCGATGTGGCATTAATTTTATTTGTTTAAAATTTTTAGTGTAAAGTGTGTAAACTTCAAAAGCACATGAATAGAGATTGTATTTCGTTATAGCTATATACAGTTTTCAAGATATATAGAGCTTTTTAGATGCATAATTCTAAATATTTGGCTATAATTCTTAATTATAATTTGCTGACGTTGAATGTAAAAGTAAATGACATCACCTTGAATTTGGTGTTTATCATCATTTAATATTTAATGGTTTTCAAAAAAGCAAATGGCATCAAAGGGCTGATCATGGAAAACTGGTTGCCCAGGCCGACCCCTGCCCACTCGTAGCCTGCTGTGAATTTCATAACAATATGTCTGAGCGTGGGCGTTTTTTCATACTTCCAATGAAAACCTTTGATGGGCCCTTTCTGATGAAAGTCTCTCCATCTCTGGATGTTTTCCTACTATGTGTGGTCTCTGGAACCCTTAATGGCGTAGACACAGTTTCCTGAATTGGTCTTTGCTTGTATTTCTTAGATTTTCTCCCATACTGCTCACAGCCTTGTCTTAACGTTTTTTAAATGTAATCTCTGTCTCCATGGATTATGAGGTGAGTCGTTATCCTCCAAGAGTCAGAGAGTTTTCTTCCTTTGCCTTTTTATTCCTAGAGCCAAAGCCCACTCTGTTGTTATTGTAAGTCTGGTTGAAATGGTCTTACACTGAAAGACTACTTCTGCGACGTTGTGATCATAGCTTGTTCATTCTAGGTGGTTGTCCTAAATCATGGGAGGGAAAAGTTTTATGTAATAGGTGCTAATTTAAATTTTGACTGTAGGTTTATTGTATAACTATAACTATCAGCAAGTGATCCCCAAAAAAGCTCCTTTAAGTTTTTAGTGTTCTACCTTTTCTCTTAAATACATACAAATGCTATTTTATTCTAGAGTAGGAAGTTACATCATTCCTAAACTTATATTCCAAGTGATTGCAAATACTATTTCTGCTGCACATCTCAACTCTAAACTTTTTTATCTTTGATCATCATATTCCATTTACATTTATTTTAAGAAAATCTAACTTGATAGAATATCCTTCACTCAGTTCACATGTGTAAATACAGCATTCATAGAAGCTAGTATCCACATCTCTTGTCTTTTAGATTCCACATCTACATAATCTCACTCCAGATAAACTTTGTTGTAGAAGGTATTGAATTGACTGTAGTAGTTGTTATAGAATTTTCCTTCCTACTTCCATAGAGCTTCATGTAGGCATCACGAGAAAAGATAATGGCTCGTCCCAAGTTTAGGGAGATCTCAAGTTTTCACATGCATCCTCTGGTCATGCAAGGTCTTGAGGACTAAAAAGAGTTTCAAAATGAAGATGGCTATGTGAATGAGAAGTAGAAAAACGCTATACGATCTGTAGAATAAGAAAATGAGAAAAGGAGGTGATAGACTAATTTTAATTCATGACATTTTGGTTGTGCAGACTACAGGATATAAAAGACTGATAGGGACTTAATTATGTTTCTTAAGGTTGATGAGAGTTTTAGGAAAGACCATTTAGTCATATCGTTAAAGTTTGTCTCTGAAATTTGACATCATTCCAAGTGAATTTTATTTATAAAAGGGATGCCATTGAAAGTGGGTATGACTGGGCACAAAGCCATGCCACACAGGAAACAGTGCAAAATCTTAATTGTCAAAAGGTATACATGATTTTATTTTAAGAATTTATGATCTGTTTTAGGTTTTATTTGAATGAATGGTTAATGATTTAGGTACTTATTTCAATTTCAGTATTTTTATGTCTACAGAATAGGAATGAATTGAACCAGGGAGCAAATAATATTTTTCAGATTTTTTGCATTCACCCCTTCCCCCCTACGATGAATATGAATGGATAAGCCTTTCTCATGTTGCATAGTGGGAGGTGGGAAGTTCAGTGAGTCTCCACATTGACAAAGACATGTGGATTACTTTCAAAGTTCAAGGAATATTTAGTCTGGGGTTTTTTGTTTTGTTTTTAAATTTGCAGTAAGACAGGATTCAACCTAGTTTTTTGGTGTTAACCTTCCTTTCTCATTAGTCATATATAAAATTATAGACTTGTCCTTGATGAAAAGGAAGTTTTGTTGGTAAAGTACCTAAATCTATTAAACTAAAGAATCAAGGAATTATTTATTACATATAACTTAATGTTTCAGTTTTGAGATGGAAATAAAAATAGTTGAATTATATCTGTTTTCGTTGAAATAATTTAAGGTGTTTTTTTTCCTTTCGGTTTTAATATTGGGTTTATTGGGATTAAAGTCAGTATTTTCTAATGCTGGACAATGAGACTCTGAGCTTTACCTGATCTTATGTGTGACCAGGATTCTGCCTTTCAGTTTCATGGGATTATGCAGTACAGATGAATATACAACACATGTGGTTCTCCTCTCATACTTTATAATATCTGTTCTTGTATTCATAGAATTATTATGTAATGATGAACATATAAAGATAGCTTTGTAAGATTTTTTCAGGGAAAACATGTAGGGACTCATTTATTTTTTTATTATGCATTTTTAAAGTTATATGAAGGAAAGCTACCTTTTAAGTGTATGATATTATATAGTATTACTTATACACACAGACCTCTTTATGATTCTTAAGCTCAAAAACAATTTTAATGTGTTTATAATTAAATATTAAAAGCTGCATTCTCCTCTGGATAGGCATATGTAATACATTAAAAATAAAATAACTTGAATATGAAAGTTTAAATGTTTAATCTCGAATTTATAATTCATTTTAAAAACTAAAAACAGTGCATTTGCATTCAGTGTTGTTTATTTTTTTTGAGATATAATTTACATTAACAGGTTAGTTTCAGGTGTTCAGCATGATTCAACGTCTGCATATACTGTGACACCGCCACAGTAAGTCTAGCTAACATCCACCAGTGCATGACGTTACAGATTCTTTCTTTGTAATGAAAATTTACAAGATCTCTCAGCAACTTTTCTATCCTTTGCATTTATTTTTAAAAATGAGTATGCTAGTTACATTTTGACTATCTTAATAAAATAAAATTTGCATCATCTGGAGATATGTAAGAATTCATCCACCTTGAGAAATATAGTGAGGTTCGCCTTGTCATCCAGCAACATTTTAATTTATTTGTTGACTCAAGAAAATCAAGCCACTCTTCAAGGAGCAATGCCAGCCTGCCCCTCCCCAATCGAAGGACACTTCGGTTGCTTCCATTGTTGGCAATTGCAAATAAAGCTACTGTAAATATTCGTGTGCATGTTTTTGTATGGACATAAATTTTCACTTCTTTTGGGTAATTATCTAGGCATGTGATCTCTGGGTTGTATGGTAATAGTATGTTTCATTTTATAAGAAATTGCCAAATTGTCTTCCAAAATGGCTGTACCATTTTGTGGTGACTGAGAGTCACTGTTGCTCCACATCCTTACCAACATTTGGTGTTGGTGTTGTCATTATCTCAGATTTTGGCCATTCAAGTAGGTGTATAGTGGTATCTAGTTTGAATTTGCATTTCCCTAATGAAATATGATGAGTGTCTTTCCATATTTTTATTCGCCATCTGTATATCTTCTTCAGTAAGGTGTCTATTCAGACCTTTTGCCCACTTTTTAATCAGGTTGTTTATTTTCTTACTGTTGAGTTTTAAGAGTCTTTAGTATATTTGGATACAAGTCCTTTATCCGATATGTGTTTTGCAAATACTTTCTTCCAGTCTGTGGCTTGTCTTTTTATTCTCTTAACAGTATCTTTTGCAGAGCAGAAGTTTTTAATTTGAATGAAGTCCAGCATCAATTTTTTCTTTCATGGGACACGCTTTTGATTTTATATCTAAAAACTCATTGTCATGCATAACTTTTCTCTTACATTATAATCTAGGAGTTTCATAGTTTTGTATTTTACATTTAGGACTCTATACTTTTGTGAAAAGTATAAAGTCAGCGTCTAGATTCACTTTTGTGTGTGGATGCCCAGTGGTTGTCTCCCGTTTTTGCCCATTGAATTGCCTTTAGTCTTTTGTCAAAGATCAGTTGACTATGTTAGTGTAGGTCTGTTTCTGGGCTCTCTATTCCGTTTTGTTGATCTATTTGTTCTTTTGCCAATACCACACTGTCTTGATTATGTAGCTTTATAGTTAAAGTCTTTAAGTTGAGCGGCGTCAGTCATCTGACTTTGTTCTTCATCAATATTGTGTTGGCTTTGTGGGTCTTTTGCTTTTCCATATAAACTTTAGAATCAGTTTCTGAATATCCACCAAGTAACTTACTGGGATTTTGACTGGAGCTGCATTGAATCTGCAGATCAAGTTGGGAAGAACTGGCAATATTGAATTTTCCTCCCCATGTACATGGAGTAGCTCTCCATTAATTTAGATTTTGATTTTTCTCATCAGTTTTGTAGTTTTTCCTTATATAGATCTTGTACTTATTTTTTAGCTTTCTGTTTCTCTCTCTCTCTCTCTTTATTTATTTATTTTTTTGATGCTAATGTAAATTGGGTTGTGTTTGTAATCTCAAATTCCAATTACTCATTTCGGATATATAGGAAAGCAATGGACTTTTGTATATTAGCCTTGTATCCTGCAATCTTTCTATAATCACTTAGTAGTTTCAGAAGTTCTTTGTTGAGTCTTTGGTATTTTTTACATAGATAGTTATGCCACCTGTGAACAAAGAGATTTATGTTTTCCTTCCCAATCTGAATAACTTTTGTTTCCTTTCCTGTCTTATTGCATTAGCTAGGACTTCCAGGACAGAGTCGAATAGGAGTGGTGTGAGGCGGCATCCTTGCCTTATTTCCAATCTTAGGGAGAAAACATCTAGTTTCTCACCATTAAGCATGATATTAGCTGTAGGTTCTTTGTAGGTTTTTTGAAATCACTTTGAGGAAGTTCCCCTCTATTCCTAGTTTGCTGAGAGTTTGTTTGAAGAAGGAGTGTCGGATTGTGTGAAATGCTTTTTCTGCATCTGTTGATATGATCATGTGCTTTTTCTTCTGTAATCTGTTGTTGTAATAGATTACATTAATTGATTTTCAGATGTTGAGTCAGCTTTTCATACTTGAAATAAGTCTCACTTGGTCATGGTGTATAATTCTTATACATTGGTGGATTCAGCTTTGTTAATATTGTGTTAAGGCTTATCTTTTCATCTATGTTCATGAGGTATATTGCTCTGTAGTTTTCATTTCTTGTGATGTCTTTGTCTGGTTTAGTATTTAGGGTAGTGCTGACTTCATAGAATAGATTGTACAAAATCAATATTATTTGTCCTCTAAATATTTGGTAGAATTCACCAATGAACTCATGTAAGTCTAGTGCATTCTGTTTTGGAAGGTTAATTATTGATTCAGTTTCTTTAATAGATTAGGCTTATTCAGATTGTCTCTGTTTCTCCTTGTGTGAGTTTTAGTAGATTGTCTTTCAGGGAATGGTCCATATCATCAAGTCTGTAAAATTTGTGGGCACAGTGTTATTCATAATTTCCAATTAAATGGCTTCGTATTATTAAAGGTTGTGTTTCGTTTCTGAGAAAAGGGTGTTCTATGGTACTTTCAATTTCCACTATCTGTGAAAGAAAATTTTGGTCAGAGTCAATTCTTTCTTCGTATTCAAATTTAAGACACTATCAAAATTAAATATATTATTACTTTAATTTTTAAAATGATGGATTTTATTTTAAATTTCTTTCAAATTTTCAAAAGAAAAATTTCTTTTAAATATTTACAAAAAACAATTCTTTGTAATGTTAATGATTTGCTTCTATGTTTAAAAACATAAAGGTAAAAAAAGAAAAAGACATTTTAGGATGTTTTCCTTTTGTACTAATATCTAAACTCACACATCAGTATGTCTTAATCACTGATGTGTAAAGAGTGTGTTATTTCTTTGTATTGAACCCTAAAATCTTAAGGTATATTTATCACCAACATAACTGAATACATTTTTTTTCAAAAAGTAATAAAAATAATCACTTGAGAGTAATTGTCATGAAGGAATTTTTAATTGACACTTCTCAAGAGTACTTAAGCCATTTTTTAAAAATATTTTTTATCGTATGACTCGTATGTATAATCAAAATATGAACGCTCACTTGTAATCCAATGAGTGTGCTGTATTTAAATAATTGGGCCAGAAAACATATTTCTTCATCCAAAATCACTTAGAACATAGTAATTATGACAGCTATCATAATGATACATAGTAAAAATACGTTTAGAGCTTTATGTTGCATGACTTGCAGTCTTATACCCATGAGGTAGGTGCTACTCGCCATACTTGACAGTTGAAGAAAACTAGGCACATAGCTCTTAAATGGCAATAAATGTTAGGTATTATTAAGTTAATCAAGAATTTTGAGGCCAAATTCTTATGAAAGGACTATTCATCTATAAGACTTTTTTAAAACAATACAAAGCAATAAGAGACAGAAAAAAGTAAATGACAAATAAAACAGTTCAGGTTCATATGAAACAAAAGCTATTAGGAATGAGTTTTAGTACAGATGCCATACAAAAGTTAATTTTTAAAGGATTTGTGCATTCGAATTTCTTAGAAAAAAACTTGATGTCGAAAATCTACCTTTTCATGCTCTGACTGCGTGTAGACGATTTACTGGTTAAGGTGATGTACGGGAATCTTGCCAATATTGAATTTCAAGTGACAGAGGAAAAAGCAGTAGAAAGGGAATTCAATATGCATGGGAAACCATTTGTTCCCTCTGCTTCTTTGATCCTTGCCAAGGCACCCAAAAGTAGAGCAAAGCGCCTGAAAAACAGGGGAACATTCTTGTGCAGAGTTGCAGGAGAACTCTGAGCTCTCACAGGAATTTAGTGTGACAGGATGAAAAACTAAACGGCCGCCGTCTTCCCTATAAATGCAAGGAATTTGGGCTACATCTCTACCACCTAGCATGCCTGTAGGAATGATCCTGAGGTCGGCAATAGCATATACCTTGAGTCCTGCATTTTGCCGAGTGAGCGGTTTTGAAAATTTTTAGGCTGTATTTTCTCATTTTCACAGATGCCTCATGAATCTTGGAGAAGTTTGCAATTTGTTCAGCTCAAAAATAAACTATTTCAGTGAAACGATTTTCACTCACATTTTGGAAACATTTGTTAGCAAAACAAATATTTGTATCTAAAATAGCCAGCCAGGCTATTAAGATGTGAGAAAACAAAACAGATGTTTGTTTGGGATGGCTAAGTTGGTTTGTCTTGATGGTATTTGTTTTCCTTCCTGTTTCCCCCCCCACCCCCCCTCCAGGAGATATACAGTGTTAATGAGATTATAAAATCTTTGAAAATAAGGTTCACTCTTTGTTTTATGTTGTCAGGAATTAAATAAAAATTAGTTTTCTTACATTTGAATTTTGAACTGTTTCCAAGAAGTAAAAATTAAGTATTTTAGCATTTACCCGTTTTGTACCTCATTACGGGTTTGAGTAATTTTTTTCAGTTAGTTGACCAGAAATCATGCCTTATAGCATCAATTTAATACGCTTGGATTCGTAACTCTTATACATAACATATGATTTATTTATAAATAACCAAATAAAAAAGCATATGTTATTGAGCTAATTAAACTAGTTTACTAACCCTCCTAAACATTTATTTTCTTTTTATAGCTAATTGAGTCATTGTTTCTGTAAAGTATTAAGCATCTCATGGAACCAACAGAAATCAATGTAACAAAGTCCCTTAAGTTGGAGGATGTCAGCATTCACTGATTCGATTTTTTTAATTGGAAATGGTTGGGAAGAGAACAAAATTACCTGTGTTTGCCACCCCTCCATCCCATTTCATTGGAATTGGATGGCTTAGAGGATGATTTTTGGATTGACTTTTTTTTTTTTATATTAAAAATTACTGGAGTAACATTGATTAATAAATCAAATAAGTTTTAAGTGTCCAGTTCAACAGTATGTCATACATATATTGCATTGTGTGTTCACCACCCAAAGTCAAATTTCCTTCCGTCACCAAATATTTGACCCTTTTAACTCCCACTTACTTCTCCCCTCTCCCCGGACCGACTTTTAAGTAAAGGTAAGATTGATGAATTAATGGCTTGAGAGCCAAAATACATTTAAGGAATTTTTTTTAAATTTACTGAGTGATAACATATGAACATAGGACAAAATTATTCAAGTACATAAGGTTTACAGAGAAGAATAAAATCCCCTTCATCTTCTGTACCTGGTTCCTTTCAGCAGAGTTTTTTGGCTTATATGAACATATACCTAGAACCTGGCCTGGCCACTTATTTTTTCTTCACATTCAAGTATGTGTACTTGTTATTTTTTTCTTTAAAGTAGAATATCGTATATACTATTCTTTACCTTACTTTTTTCATTTTACAGTATGTAGAGAAAAATTCAATAAGTATTTTTGTTGTGGATTTTATATACAAGCACAATAGAGGCTGATATTTTTTCGAGTGCTTACTATGTGCCATGAGACAGGCAGCATTGTCACCATTTCACAGATGGGGAAGCTGAGGGAAGGCCAGTGATGGCACCAGGATTTAACCTCCAGAAGCTCAGCTCCGAACCTGAGTTCTTAATCAGGAAAGCAGGCTGCTTCTTGAAATGACTGTGTGCGACGTTTCAAACCAGCAGAAAAATGAAAACGTAAACAGAGAGTTGCAGAATGTAGTAGCTATATGGCATCCGTTTTCTTGAATCGTTCAGGGCACCCAGCAAAGGCCTATGCTAGGAGGTGTTCAGTTAAATATCTGTTAAGTGTTTGAGCTCTATTTGCTACTAACATAATGTAGATCTGAAATTATAGAGAAGTGGTATGTAGTATATTTAAGGTCATCTGTACTGGAAATATTCCCTGAATTATAAGATCAGTTTGTGGATGTTTTGGATAATCCAGTAACCAATTGCACACTTTCTCATCTTCTACTTTCTTGTCTCGACTTTCCCTTTACCCTGTTTAATCATCATCTGTCACCGGCCTGCTGAGGGAACAGTTTTCCACAATATCTCTTTGCCACATCCCTCCCCGTCCCCACCAAGGAATTAATTCTCTGCCTTGCCAACGCTTTTTTTTCCCCCCGTTTGTTTCTTTATTTCTCCACTTATAGCTCAAACTTGATGAGTTGATAGTTAATGACTAAGTATAGAGACAATGATATTCTTGTATCAAGGAAAAGGGAAGCCATTCATTTTAAAGTGAAAGTAGGCATCTTAATCCAGTACGGTCAACTAACACTTTTGAAAATATTTATATGACCCCTTTGGAAACTTCACCAAGTACCTCTTCATAAAATTAAAGTTGCATTTTCCTCAGTACTGCTATTCAAGTCGAGTTTTAAGGTTTTTCACTTATGTAACTGTTTGAGTACAATGTTCTAATGTTTTACATCGCATATGTGCAGTATCTGCCTGGATTATCGAGTGACTTGATAATTATGGATTAGTTTGGAAATAATTTCCACCATTGTTTGTGTGAGAAAACTCAGAGTTTCAAACAACTGGTTTAAAAGTATTTAGAACATAGCTGATTTATAAATTGTCAACTCTTTTATATCTGTAAATCCACTCGAGTAAATTTAGCGTGAAGCAACTAGAAAGAAGAGAAGCTTAGACGGGAGTGTGACCTCATGAATTCTTTTGCCTAACACCTTTGCTTTACCAGTTATAAATAAGGAATCCAGAAAGATTAGGTTTTCCCAAAGCAGCCCAGTCTGTCACTGCCATCAATGGCATCTCTTGATGGCTTGCTGGAGCGGCAGCCTCAGGAGACAGCATGACGTGGTGTGGCCTTTCTCACCCCACACTGCCCTGGAGAGCACGACTATCTCCTGAAGATGGAGAGGGATGTCCAGAATCTCTACACAAGTCTCTCGGGTACCACCCTTCCCTAAAGTACGACTGAGAGAAACCGAAGTGGCAGCCAGGGACTTGGCGCTGGGCTAACTAACCTGGGTTCTCTCATATATGCTGGGCAGGGCACTGAGCTGTTTGGTGTATGTTTTCTATAAAACGTGGATAATACCACCCTTGTGCATAGAAGGAATGTGAGACTCAGATTATGTAAGTGGCCAGCAACGTGACTGATACATCCCAGCCTTCAAATGTTCATCTCTTCCATTCACGCGTTCAGCAGATATTTATAAATGCTCGCCACGAGCCAGGCACTGTGCTTGGTGCTGGGGGTATAGAGGTGACAAGAAAGACAAGATTCCCAGCCTCAGGAGGCCAGTGTGGTCTCCCTTGAAGATTCTAAAGCCCCGAAGGGAAGTCACCAATTTCCTTCACGTGGAATGACCATGGGGATTTAAACCAGAGCTTGAAGTGTGTGAGAAGGATGATAGAAGTTTCTACGAGGTTGTCCCTAGAGCGCTGGAGAGTGGCTAATGGCCATACTCCAGGGATGAGAAAACTGTTCATTTAGTTACTAGATCTCGACTGAGGAATTAATTTACCTGAGAGATTTCAGTTAGTGGCTGTGTGGAAGAGAAGTCACAGTTATGGCATTCAGAGAGAAATGAAAGCAGTTCTCTGAAATTCAGTTAATATTTATGCATCTCTGCCTTCTGATTAACTCTGTAAGACTCGTCAACAAGTTTACTCGTCTTTGGTTTATTATGGCTGATAAAGTTGTCAGTTCTTTTAAGAGTCATCTTTTGGTGAGGTAATATTCACTGTGAATCTAATATAATTTAATAATTTGTTCAAGGCCATTCTGAGGTCTCTCTCTTTTTTTTGACAATATAGTTAGCTCTCACTTAAATCTCCCAATATAAAATTGTTGTGGTCATACTCTATGTCACGATGGCCCCTTACTTCTTAGGTCTACATGGATCCCAAGTAGCTTTTTGAGGAGTGTCACGGGCCTTCTCTCAGGAATGTGGCTTTCCACATGGGAATCTTCCCTGACTGGACCTTTTAATTTTTATAAGAAATGTCATTTCTTTTCTCAGCATAGCTAACTTAGTAAAGCCCTGGGTCTCTCGCCCAGCACCCAAGTACATAGCTCCTCTCTAAGTGACTCGTTACTATAACCAACCTCACTACTGCTTAAACTCAAGGAGAAATTTGCCTCTATCAGCTGCCAGAGGATACATAATAGATAGCCTTCCTCTTCTAGGTATTTTCAGTTTTACCCTTGAAATAAGTATGGAGTCGGTTATAATCAGCCTTAGAAGTAAGAACTTGGTGAAACTTGCTGTTTTATTTACCGTGAGGCTATGTGCCTGGCCTCACATGCCATCCTTGCATTCGGCAGTCGCACGAGGCATTTCTTCCTTATCTCTGAACTAGAAACACCTGTGTTTCTGCAGAGAACTCGCTTTGTCTCACTGTATACACCCCATCGTGTGCATCGTAGAATTGCGGATGCCTTTGCCTGTGCAGACCTTTCCCGCCCACAGCTTTATTTTACCTTTCCCACCCCAGTTCTCCTGTCCTCATTCATTTTTTGAAAAAGATTGCTATGTAGTCATTGCATATATAGTTGGTGGGTTCTCTTGAAAGTTGGTGGGTTCTCTTAAATCCTTTTTGGAGAATGGCAGGATGTAAATTGTTCAGACAATAAAATTAAGAATTCAGATGTTTTATTCAACAAGAATAAGGTCCAGCGGAAGTATTTCCAAATACTCCATGCTCAAGAAGCACTTATTTTTCAAATTACATCACAATTAATTATAACTACAAGTTCGTAAGCATTGCCATTTTGGTTCATCTGTGCACAGAAACCTCTTCAAGTTTCTGATAATTCTAGGCTCCCAAAAGCACACAGTTCTCCGTAGTTTCCTCTCTCTGCCCCAGGTCCCAAACCTGCCCTAATTGATAAGCTTGCTATTAGTTGCAGTTCAGCTAATTTGAATAAAAAAAGCACATTGGCAATTGTAAAACGCCTCCTAAGTGTAAGAATTCATTTTCTCTACCACTGACATCGTTTCCAGCTTCTGCAGCTTATTTCTCCTCCCTGGCGTTTTAAATGTTCTCCCTTTAAGCATTTTAAGAACTTTCTTGTAGTGGAGCGTTTTCCAGTCTCTCCTTTAGTGTTTTCCCTAAATGTCTGTTTCAGTACGTTTGTTCACCTAATTGTCTCCCTTGACTCAGGTTTGCTACTGATCGAGTTTTCCGAGGAAGCACACATCTCTCGAGATTTATTCCTTCATTGTGCTATTAAATCGCATTACCCCGTTCCCCAGCTGCAGGAAGGGCAAAAAGTACGTTTTCTTCTGCTGTGTGTAAATGGGTCTGATGATACTTGCCAACGTTTTGTCAGGGCTTCGCTGAGCATCTCTTACTTAGAAAGCACTGTTGATTTTTGTGGGGACACAGAGAGCAAAAGCGTTATTCCCTGTCCTCAAGGAGCATTATACTATTTGAACAGCCAAATTTAATAAAAGCTGAGTTTTGTTTTGTTTGTTTTGTTTTGTTTTTTAATGTAATGCTGGAAGCAGCAGCAAAGTGCTCAGGGAGAATGCAGGAACGGAGATTTCTTATGGAAAGTGTTTGGAGGAAAAACTAACGAAGGAGGTGAAATTAATTTTCACCATTGAAAGACGCAAATGAGTAAGAGACAGAGGATAAGAAAGAATATTCATTCAGGGCTAGAGAAACAGACCTTTTAAATGGGCTTAACGACGGGGTGTGATCCCATCAGAACACACTTAAACTACATTTCAGTTTCACTAAAGGATGAAAGCATTTGGGGGCTGGAAGATCACTTTATGATCATTATGAATAAAGTAACTGAGCCCAGAGAGGTGACTTTAAACAGTTCATTTCACATGACTGTGTGTGTTTGTACGAAATACGTTACCATGTGTTATGTAATCGTCAGAATGGCCCCATTTTCGTTTTGCTAGTGAAGAAACTCAGGTTCAGGTAATGTCCAGATAACTATATAAATTACAGGCTCATCCTGAAATATATGCAGATCCTACTGTCTAACTTTGTAGGCTGTGCTGTCCACTGTGATAAAATTTGAGCTCAGTTTCCCATGTGCTGTAAGTTAGGAGGGTGTGGAGAGGGACCAAATTGCAAGGTCCACTCCCTCCGTGGGTGGATTATTAGCCAAACACTGAAAGGAAAGGGGGTCACGTTGCAGGAGTCAGTGCAGGTTCAGCCATCCAGGCAGCTAAGGCTTGGTCCTCGGCAGCCCCTCTCCTCTGGCCCCAAACTTCCTGCAGAAGGTGGGCATCAACCTGCCCAGGCAGGTGCCTGTCTGAGGCTGCATCGCCCGTCTGGATCCTTACCACTGCCAAGCAAGATTTCTGGCTCAAGGAAGTGATGCTGTCGCTGAGCTAGGTCCAGCCCAGTCAGGTGTACGAGGCAGGAGGTGGCAGTGGAGTGGGAGGCTTCAGAGGCAGAAGGCCTGGGCTTGAGGCCTGGCTGTGGTCTGTGGTAGCTGGGAGCCCTTCATTTCTATTAACTTCAGTTTTTCTTCTGTTAAATGGGGGCAAAACTACGTCCCTGAACATACCTTGGGTATAAATAGCCCCAGAGCCGAGAGGAAGCCCCGTTTTCTCCACCCCTCTGTGTCCCAGCCCTAACAGAGCCTCACTTTGCTCTTGCTGTGAAGGCGAAGGCCTACCGTCCTGCCCTCTATGAAGTAAACTGAATGCAGACGGTGGAATGAGAAGCAGTGTGTCTGTGTTCTCCTGTCAGCCTCTGTCTGAGTGGGCACGAAGGCGCATTGATAAGTACTTTCCTGTGACACATTCCTGAAGAGAGTGGTTAAATGGGATTTTTACAAGGGGGTTATCGGTGATCGTGCGCATTTGGTGAAGCAGGGATGTCACATGCCAGGTCGTTAGCTCACTCAACCACCAGTATTTCCTGAGGCCCTGTTATGTTCCAGGCACCATTCTAGACATGGGGACTCTGCAGTGAACAGAACTAAGTCCCTGTCCTCGGGGAGCTTACATTTCTCCTGGAGGACACAGATGACAAGTAAATGTAAGATGCAGCTGGTCGAAGTGCCCGGAGGCAATGAAACGATGCGTAGAGAGGATGGAGTCAGGTCGAGGAAGCTATTTCAGAAGAGCAGTCTGGCAGGGTGACATTTTAGCAGAGACCCAGAATTGGTCAGGGGAGAGCCACCTTGATATCTGGGGAAGGAGTGCTCAGCGAGAGGAAACAGCAGTCACCAAGGCCTAGAGGTGGGACTGCACGGTGGACTCAGCGCATGGAGGCCGTGTGGTTGGAGCACATCGGGAGGAGGGAGGGGATGGGTGAGGGGAGGGCCGGGCGTGAGGAAAGGGAGTGACCGAGGCCTGATCCAGCACACCGTGGGCATGGGGGAGACCTGGGATTTGATTTTGAGTGAGGGAAGAAATGTTTAAGCGGAAAAGTGACAAGATGTCATTATACTGAAAAAGACTCTATCTGGTTGTCAGGCAGAGAATAAGCTACGTCAGGCAAGACGAGGAACTAGGGGATCACGTAGAAGATGATTTCCATGGTCCAGGTGACAGGTACCTGGGCTGGGCGGTCGGGGTGGAGTGCTAGGCGTGGAAGGCTCAGATGCCAGGGGTCGAAGCAGTGAAATTGGTCCGATCTGAGAGAGATGAGAAAGCAAAGCTACTAGGATTTGTCATTAGATTGGGTGTGAGGGATAAGAAGAGAGGAATCATGGCTGACACCAAGGTTTTGGGCCCAAACACCTGGTAAAGTGTGTTTGCCATTTATTGATATTGGAAAAACAGAAAGAGAAGGTGATGTTGAAGACACCAGGGTCATGTTTAGCACAGGTGAAGTTTGAGATGCCTATTAGAAATCCAAGGGGAAGACGGCAAATAAATTGTTGAGTAAATAAGTCTGGTGTTCGTTCATGGGGCAGTTCAGGACCTAAATTTGTGCATCATCACAAATACCATTTAAATTGGCATGCCTGGATCAGCTGACCAGGCCAGCAAGTGTCAATGCAGAAGTGAGGAGGGCCGAGCACCAAGCATGGGGCCTTGCAGAGGAGAAGGAGGCCTCCAGGGGCCAAGGCAAGTAAGTGTTGCAGAAAGAAAGTGATGGGCCGCATGTAACGCTGGTGAAAGTTTGAGGACAATGGAAATCGCATTTTGACCATGGGATTTGACAGAGTGGCGGGGGCATTGGTGATCTGGATGGAGTGTTGGTGGAGTTTGGGAGAAAATAGCATGATTGGGGTGGGTTCGAAAGAGAATGGGAGGAGAGGAAGTTGAGGCAGCAAACGTTCACAGTTCTTTTAGTTACTTTTGCTGTATACTCCAAGGTAATAGAGAAGCGGAGCAGAAACGAGAGATGTCGGGGGTATGTCTGAGGCAGGAAATACATCTAGCCTGTATACACAGCGGCTGGTCCAGAAGAAATAGTACCCTGGCTGCTGGAGGGAAGAGGGGCCCCCGATCTCGTGCCTGGACGAGGGGTTGGCCTTAGGAGCACAGAAGGCCCGTCCGTCATAACGAGGGAAGGCAGACTGACCCTGAAAGGTCCTGGCGAGTGGGTTGACCAGGCCCAGTGCGTGGAGAGTGGGCGCTTCTGTTGATTCAGTGAATGAGAAGCCAGGTTTCTTGCTGGTGACTGGGAAGCAGAGTTGGTCTTGACAGAGTGGCAAGCTGTCTCCTGCTATTGCTTGTGACACTTTGGTATATAATAAATACAGGTGACACTGAGCTGCTACGAGGACAGGAACTGTTGTCCTCGGCTGGGTCGTCGGTGCTTAGCACATTGCCTGGCACGTAGTAAGTGCTCTGTCGATTTTCCCCTACCCCCACCACGCCCCCTGTAGGTGCTCTGTCTTACCACGTAGCCCATGTTTCGGTGGCTCGGGGGTTTGTTTATGATGATATAGGCAGGACCAGCTGTGTAATTGGCGGGCCCCAGTGCAAGATGAAAACATGGGCCCCTTGTTCATGAAGAATTTCCGGACAGCACAGCGGAGCGTTAGACGAAACACAGGGCCCGTGTGAGCACGAGGCCCTGTGTGGCTGCGTAGGTCACATGTTCATGAAGCTGGCCCTGGCCACAGGCACTGGTTGAATCTGCTCAGCAGTGGTCCGCAGGGGAGGGGCAGTGGCTGGAGATACAGCTCCCTGAGAAGAAAGCATCGCATGTTTACCTCCCTGTGAGAAGCGTAAGAGTGAAAGGTTGGATCCAAACAGAGGCTGCCATCTTCACAGACGAGCAGAGACGGAGGTGCAGGAATGACCTAAGAAAGTGAGCAAAATGTATCCGAGCTATTTGGAAACCTTTAGGACCACAGAATTCACTGATGGTGTCTCCTGAGTCAGTTCAGCAAATAGCAGTGGTGTGAAAGAGAGAGTGGGGGAGAGTGAAATTCAACAGTATCTGAGTTCATCGTCAGTATAGACGTGGCATTAATGACCGTTAAAAAAAAAAAAAAAGACGTAAAACCCTGCCCATTCATTCCCCAAATCCTAGTAGTAAAGCAATTAGATTCAGCGCAAGGAGAGAATGACCTATTTTGTAGCTGCTTTAAATTGATTTGTGTCAAAGATTGTTTTTAAAAAACACTACAAGAAGACCTTGTTAAGGAAGTTTCCAGCATGGTTCCCTTTTGTGGGGGTGGGGCGGGAAGCAGGTTAGCAGAACAGACATGTGCGTGAGCAGACATTCTCTATGTGGGCATTTGGCGTCTACGGTCTTGCATTCTGTCACGTGAGAATTCAAGCATGAGTTTTAAGCCACCACTGGAATTCTTTAGAGTTTTGAGAAGAGGAATTTCAGTTTGAACTCTGAAGCTCTCCGGCTATAGAGGCTAGACCCCGGCAGCCCTTCCCCCTCATTGCCTTGCAGGAGAGGACTCCATTTTCCAAAATGTTGTTGGGACTGGGGGAGGGGAAGCACCTGGAAGGAACATTTGTCACATGCAGTTGTCGGAGGCCACTACCTGTAAGACAAGGAGGATCTAAGTATTGGGGCCCTTTTCCATCTACCGTTTTCACCCAGCTCCGTAAGCTTCCGGTACAGTAACCAGCCTGACCCGACATTGGGCCGCGGGGGAGGTTGGATGTTTCTTTGCTCAGAAACACAGCTTAGCTCATTATCCAGCATCCCTGGTGTGCTTACCTGCTAGTGTAATTTGTGATCGCGCCCTCTGAATTCAGTCAGTTACAAGACCAGTGACAGGTGTCCCCAAGGCCACACACCTGGAACAGTGCCCGTCTTACAGCAGTCTCGGTCTTTGTGCCCGCACCGAGCCATCAGGGACGAGCACGCAGAATCGCTCCCAAGACCTTCGTATCTGCTGCCCGGTCCACCCGAGGAGAATCTTTACCTTGCATGTCAGGCGACTGCGTTTGGGAGGAAAACGGAATCTTATTCTTTTCTTGCCTCGTCGGCATATTCAGGGTAGATACATTTTGATATCATGATGGCTCAGCTCCTTGGCCACCGGGGATAGGACCTTGTAAAAAGTACCTTATTGAACTCCTTTTCTACTTATTATCAATTCCAAAGAAAGAATTAACACTTCGTTTTGGACCTTGTTCTCCATTTAGTTCAGCAACATGTTTCACTTATTATTTTTACCACAGAAGTTTAACGTTTAATGTTTGTACCAGTTTTGAAGAAGTGATTATCACCCAGACAAATCAGGTGACAGTCACTCACTTGACTCTCACAGTCACCACGGAGTTCCATAAAACACACAGTTACTTTAAGGAATGTAATTATAAAATCTCGAAGATGCTTGTATCTTGTGCTCGTGCTTGAAAATTATATTTCCTCCTATGAAATAGCCAAATTCTTTGCCAGTTTTTGATATTCCTTTACTAATACAGTTGATTCTTAAACAACATAGGAATTCGGGGTGCTGACCTCCCATGAAGTCAAAACTCCACCTATAACTTTTGACCCACCCCCCCCCGCAACCCCCGCCTAGACTTCACTGTGAATAGCCTATGGTTGACTGGAAGTCTTACTGACAATAGTAGATTAATACATATTTTGTATGTCGTGCATACTATATAATACTGTTTCTTCACAATAAAAGTAGAGAAAAGAAAATGTTTAAGAGAATCATCAGGAAGAGAAAATACATTCACACTATTTATTGGGAAAAAAAATCCACGTATAAACGCACCACGCAATTCAAACCTGTGTGGTTCAAGGGCCAACTGTACATAAAAGTTTTAACCCCTTTTTCAGATTTGCAGACGCTTTTCCAAGTCTGATAGTTCCTCGGATTTTGCTGACATTTCCTTAAATTATGCTTTCCTCCCCAGGTGCTTCTGGTGTAATGCAGTCCTGCTGCCCAGCACGAAGCCCCCTGGTTGGGGACTCAGGGACGAGCATTCGCATTTTCGGGCTAGGTAGCAGGGCGTTATTCCTCGCTCTTTACTCTCTTGGGGATGCACCTGAGAAGGAAGCTGAATGCGGGGCCGTCCTCCCTCCCCGCTTCCCCATGCTGTGGTAGGGCTCCTTACCCTTTCTGACTGAGGGGAGAGGCTCCTCCCCTGAAACAGGAGGGAGTAACCAGAGTCCTCGCTGAGCGGAAGCTCTGGCCACCTGTGTGTGCGCGGTGGCGTTGGGGGAGGCCAGGGCAGCTGCTATCTCGGACTGGCCCCTGAACCGATTGCCAAGGCAATATTGATTACAAAAGGAAGTGCAGAGCCGTTGGGGGAAATCCTTATAAAGATTATCTGAATTTAGTGAGCAGGAGACATGATCATCAATAATTATATTCTATTTGTTGCCATGGGGGACTCAGATGAAAAGAACAGCTAGGAAGGTTTGATCAGTGTTGTGCATCCATAATAGAACTCGAAAGCTAAATAATCTAGGCTGTGCTCTCAACGTGACAGACTAGGAGACCGAGGACCAAGAATTATGGCGGTAAACTCCCGTGGGCCCAAACAGGACTTCTGAGCTCAGGGGATCCGGAGCCAAGAGTGGAGTCTCCAGAGTTCCAGCTCTCTGTTTTCCTTTTTAATATTGAAGGATTTATGGAATGCTTTAGCAGTATGTACAAATGTAGAATTTTAATGACATTTTGTAGATTTTAATATTTTATGATTGAATATATAAACATTAGCTTTTAAGTAAGCTTTGAAAATAATTACAGCCATTTCCCATTTGAAAATATTTTGACTAGCTAACAGAAATAATTAGATAATCTTCGTAGATTTAATAGCGTAAGAGCTGTGCTTGAGAAACACTCCTTTTAATCATTGATGTTTTTTAAATGTCTACTGTGCTCTAGCTGCTTACTGTGCCCTCAAGATGGGAAGTGAATACCAGCAGATTCTGCCCTCCAAAAGGAGGGATGGATATTTGCTCAAAAGAATTGATATCATATATTATTCCCTGCGGACATAAATGATTGTAAAGATTGTCTAACCGTATAATAGAGATAAATGTAATTACAAAGGAGGGACCAAGATGTAAATGGAGAACACACACACACACACACGCACACGCACACGCACACACACACCCTTGAGTTCGATCTTCAGAGATTTCCATGGGAATGTCACAGATGGGTCAGGAGAGGGAGTTGAGTTGAGAAAAGGGGTTCTAAGAAAAGGAAGCAGAATGTGCAGAGTCGTGAAACAGCATGGCACTTTCAGAGAGCTGAGAGGGTTAAGAGTGTCCATCCGAAGTGCAGACGATGAAGGTGCGACAGCAGTCAGATAAGGTCAGAGGGCGACTCAGTGGGACTTTTCCTTTTTCAGGGTGGCTACACCGAGTGCTGGTGCCATGCACGGTTCTAAGTACCCGTATTGTATGTTAGTTTTATTGTGTTTATTCTCATTTCATAGGTAATAAACTTGAGTCATAGAAAAGGTAAATAACTTGCACAAAGCCATCCTTTTAATAAGTAGTGAATTCGAGATTTGAAACGTGGCGGTTGAGTCCATAGTTCAGTTTCCTAAAATTCAGACTGGCTTTTCTGTTCCGTATTGGGAGTTTGGAACTTTAAAGAGTTTGTAAACTCTGTGTCATGTGATGCAGACGGTAGTCAAAGGGCTGTGGATAGCAAGCTTGGAAACAGCCTGGCACAAGAATAGAGGCAAGGGATGATGAGAGCCTGAATTTAGAACAAAAGCACTAAGGAGATGAAAGCCACAGAACTTAATCTCGATTAGATCTGGCTTGGAAAGCTGGGTAGATGTGGCCCATTAATCAGACCCGGTAACAGAGAAGGAGGATTCAGTTTGGGACTTTAGTTTTGCTGTCCCTGGAATATTCACAGAGAGAAGTGGAGCGAACAATGGGATATTCAGGTCAAGAGATCAGGAGGTAAAGCTTTAGAATCATTAACCTGAAGGTTATCATTGAAATTCCTCATACAGGTACTACCAACCACTGAGAGCTTATAGCGAGATAAGAGGACCATAGAGAAAACTCTAGTGCACTGATATTCAAAACAGAGCCCAGCCACTGGCTGCCTGTCCACTAATTGTTCATTGCTGGTCCCTGATAACATAAGGGATTTGCTTCAGAATGTAATCAGCTGTGTCACTAGGCACACTGTTTAGCTGACTTTTTTCTTTTAATCTTAGCAAGACTTTGAATGAAGGAAGCATTGCATTAGTTAACACCGGATGCACACGCCTTTCGCCTCAGGTCAGCGCTGTGGTATCACTCGTGTAGAGAACACTCACGTTTAAGCTTCGGGCGGAGGAAGAGGCCTCCAAAGACACTGAGAAGAAATAGTGTGAGTGGTAGGGTGAGAAGCAGAAAAAAGGAAAGTCAGACTCTTCTAATGTGTATGCGGTTTAAAGGATCGAATAGTCACGGCCACCGAGAGGTCCCGTATGATCGGGGGCTAAAAACTACTGTTTGGGAGTTGCCATTATAGGGTCATCAGTAACATTTTAGGAGCTAAAACCTCTGCTTTCTCTTCTACCTTTTGCATCTCATTTTTCTCCCACCAATCTACCTCTCCAATAATTCTCAAGTCTGTGCTTTTGCCAGGTGAGCCAAAGGCCTCTTTGGCTCTGAAGTACCCTGGGATTCAGGCTTCATTTTGCCTTAGCTCTGGCTGAAGTTATCCATCACCCTCTGTCTCCCCTGACGTGCTCTTTCCTCCGCGATTCCCTGACTCCCCACCCATCTTCCCCTGCCCATCCCTTCTCCACACACTGCATGTTCTTAATTGCACCCATTTCTTTAATTATATAATACATGGTGTCAATATCCAAACCTAAACCAAGCCCACATTTGTTTGTTTGATTGTTTTTTATTCAGTCTCAACGTGCCTTCGTCTTTACGGCCTTAGTTGATAGGACTTCTGTTCAGCTAGATTTCAGACAATTCTCATTGGTGGTTTTTCTGTGGATTAGTTGTAATTTCGATGTGGTCGTGAGAGGAGGCAGGCACATCGTTCACCTACCCCACCATCTCAACCAGAACTCCAAGCCCACATTTCTTGCCTGAGCTTCAGGAGAGTCTAACAGCTGGCTAGACCAGAATGCCACAGACTCTTTAAGTTCAAATACGTCTCAAGCTGAACCTGAATCCTCACCTGCACTGTTCCCTGTAATCCTTTCTTCTCCCTAAATCCCGTAATTTGTATTATAATCTGCCTAGTTGCCAAACCACTGGCCTGAGCATCATCCTTGACTTGCTCCTCCTTCCTTATCCTATTAGTTACTGATTTTGCCTCCTCAGGACACTTCAAATCTGTGACTCTCCCTGTCCCCACTACCTGCATCTGGGCCACAGATATCCCTCACCTGGATTACTGAATCCTCCTCCTGGCTGGTCTCCCTTTCTCAGTGTTCACTTGTGCCCAGTACCCGGGCCACACTGGCACCAGAGTCCTCTATCTAAATAGAAAGGTGATTACATCACCCCTCGCAGAATTCTTTGCCTGCCCCCGGCCTCCTCTCTACTCTTCCTCTATATATTCAGGTCAGATCGATTTTTTTTCTCCCCCAGTTCTTCAGCTCACTCTCTGCACCTTCCTCTGTGCTCACGTGCCTGCCTGGAGCACATGTAGATTCCCTTTATACTGGTGAGTTTGTCCTCCATCTTCAGGAAGCTTCCAGAACCCTGTAAATCTGAGTTATGTGGACTTCCTCTGGGGTCCCCTCTTACTCCACCCTTCCCATGTAATAACGCTTTCCATATTGTTTTGTAATCCCTCATTTTTGTCACGAAGCAGTGCCTTCCTCTGAATTTTAAGCTCCAGGAAGGTAGGAGCGATATCTCTGGTACGTCATTATGCTCCACGCTGCTAGTACGGTGCCGGGAATAGTGTGGGCATACAGTCAGTGTTCATTGAATGAAATGAATGCTCTGCTGGGCGCTTTCACATCCATTATCTCAGTGGGGGTAAAGCTGAACAATTTGGAGAGGATTTTAATGAAACATGAGATGTCACTGGATTAGAAGATTATTTGTTGAGCTGTTTTGCACTAGTAGGAGGAAGGAAAAGTTAGGAAAGCTGGTTAGAGTGAATGAATATATTTAATTACACCTCATAGAACAAAGAAGGAGAGCTTTTTCTAAAACTAGCTTACGTCATTTAAATTTCATCTTCTAAGAAGTTGAGGCCTGTAAATTGTGTGCTTTAATATTTAAAAGTATCAGATTGTTCATCTTTTAGGATTTTTTTTTTATCCACCTGGAAAAACTTAAGATGATTTAAAAATCTACCTATATACTTTATTCATTGAATTCATTTGAGGGATGGGGCTGTAGAAATGAGTATCAATTTAATTATGCTCTTTTTATTACCAAAAAAATCGAGATAGAATATACTTTTAAAGATTTAATTGGGTTTTAAAAACAGGGATAAAGAAGTAAACATGAAGAAATAAAGGAATGGATAACAATAGGAGGAAATCTAGGCTAAAAAAAACTTAGGTAAGATAAACTTTGAGGATAAAGTTAACTCTAAGCTATCTGGAAGTCAAGGCAAAAGACATAATGTGATAAGATATACATTACCTGATGTCCTTTAACTTCTCTCAAATATGAACCTCCAAAAGCTGGAGAGCTCACAATTCAAGAGAGACTTTGCAGTCAAGTACCTGAAGTACAGGTCAATTTAGATGCCAGCTGTGCCAGTTACAAAGTTCGTGCTCTGTTTTGAAACTGTCGAAGAGATTGGCGTGTGTTCTGTCTCAAAAGGTGGCCGAGTTCTCCATGAAAACGTGTAGAATATTTAAAGAAAAAGGTCAAGACTTTTTCTTCAAAACACAACTTTGAATCCACTGAATTCCTTAAGAGATATATTTATTTGGAGCTCCTAATTCTCTGTAGAACATGGGAGAGAGATGCTTGGTTTGGAATAACCCAAGGAGAGGATGCTGCAGTTATCTGCCTCTGCAAGAAAAAGGATCTAATGTCGATTTTGAGAATGCTGGACTTTGGCCAGCCATCACGGCATTCTCACAGTCCTACAAGATGCGGTAGCTAAGTGCACCCCACACGACTCCACGAACGGACCCATTGGGTGGAGTTGTTTGGGACTTTCTGCCACTAATTAACAGATAGGCTTCTAAGTCATCAAAGTGGTTTCTGGGTACGAGGATCACATGACTGATTTAGAGGAGGAAGTTCGCTGTCTTGTTTGCTATGACAGAGAACATGCAAAAGTCCCATCTGAAAGTGATAGGTATCTATTTAAGGTTTTAAAGTTAAACGAGGTATATAGGGCTGTTTTGTGTAATTTAGAAATGGAATTTACTCTGTGAAAGCCCATTCCTATCCTCTCTGACTCCTAAGGCTTAAACACAGAGGTGATACTGAGACCACGTGATTTGACACATGAATCTGCCTGTTGGCAGAGGTCGGGGCTGATAGTACAGTAATAGAAGCTACTAGGTCTTCACCTGTTCCCCATAGTTTTCTATTTAGTGAAATAATGTAACATCAACAATGTCTCAGTAAAAATAATCATTCCTCCTATTAGATTGAGAAGTTCCAACCTATGTCTAGTAGAGAAATCTAGCAAAGAGTTTTGGGGAGAGCCAGCACACTGGCACCTCTGGACTCTGGGGAGGTAGAAATTGTCTGATGAGTGAACTGGTTGGACTAAGAAAAAATACATCTAAGGAGTGAGAGTAAATGGGTTTTTGTTCATTCTGGAAATTGAATAAGAATCTTCCCCCCAACTCCATAGCCACTGCCCAGCCATTCCTCAGAGGTGGCCGGGGCTTGTTCTTTATTTTGTGGTTTCTATAGGATCATTTCTGTGGTTTCTCTGAGTTACCCAGGTGAGTAATTTTAATGTGCTGCCTGGTTTGGGATTTTTTGGTTCAGAGAGACTGAGACACAGAAAGAACCTGTGGTGCATGCTGTACGGAGTATGGGTATTGCCCATATAGCTCTGTTGTTTTTATCTTGTCCATTCCCTTGTTCTCACATAAAATGAGGAAGAAAATGGAGATTTTTTTTTTAATTTTCAAAGAAAAATTTGGTTTCAGTTTTC
>NW_006443225.1:13579931-13620049 GCF_000325575.1 Pteropus alecto | reverse complement strand
CGGGGCTGATTTTCCTTTCCATTTCTTTCCATGAACCAGAAGCCTTTTTGTAGGTGTGAGAGTGGCTGGTAAGGCAGTGTGTGAACTGCTCAGTGTGGCCAGGCACCGCTGGTGGACAGATAGAAACAGCGGCAGAAGTGGGGATGGGGGAGCACTGTCCAGTCTTAGAAAACCACAGAGAAAATTTAGGCAACTTAGCACAGCCTGTTGCCTCCCACCTTCAATTAAATTTTAGCCATTTCTGATCACACATTCTTTCAAAACAGGTCTTAGCATCAAACAGCTCATAAATTATGTACCAATGCAAGTAAAAGATAATGTAGAATTTGAGCAGAATGAAATGTATTCTGCTCTTCAGACTTCCCCATGAATTAAAACAAGGTGAATTGTGGCACCACGGTGCTAGAGCCGAGATATGAAAGTTCTTCCTGTGTTTCTACAGAGTACAGCACCATCCACAGCCCGTCAACACCCATTAAAGATTCGGACTCTGATCGATTGCGTCGAGGTTCAGATGGGAAGTCACGTGGACGAGGCCGAAGAAACAATAATCCTTCACCTCCCCCGGATTCTGATCTTGAGGTTTGTCATTGCCAACACCCGAGTAAATAACAAGGCATCTTAGTAGCTAAGTGGTGATCTGTATACCTGCAGTGTAAACAGCAGTGATCAAGGTGTCCAGATGCTATTACTGTTTTCTTTTCCATATCAACTATAAATAAAGCATTATTTTTTCTCTTCCATACACATTATAAGTAAAGTAATTATTTCTGTTTTCTTTTCTGTTTAACTATATGGTAAAGCATCTGTTTATTTCTCCCTGAGGAAATATAGTAAATTATATAATTCCGCTTGAACAAAATTATACTGCTCTGAATCATTGCCATTTCAACTAAGTATCGTACTAAAAATGCTTAATAAAACCCACTTTAAAATTAAAAACACACTTATGTATGTCAAGAAAGGAAAACCCAGGATGTCCTAAACTGAGATGGTCCTCTATGAGACATGTTTTGGCGAAGTTCAAAAGCAGGAGGGGTTAAACAAAACCTATAAGGGTGGAAGATTTCATAGCCCTGAGTCCGCTGCAATTAAGTTATTTATTTATTTATTTTTCACCAAAATGAAATCCGATGGTGGAAAACATGATTATTTTGGCTGAAAACATGAAAAATTTCAGTAGAACCTATGTGTATGAACACGTACTGGTTGAGTGGGGATGGGAAGAAGAAAAAGCAGGCTTGAGGCCTTCTGTGGTATCTCAAAGACCTTTTTGAAATGAGTTCTTCAAATCCTACTCCAAACACCCAAGAGTGTGTCAAGAGCGGGTGTGACGTGTCTGCTTAAACTGTTAACTGTCTGTAATCTGAAAACAGTATGTAACCCATCCATTTGATAACAGCCCGATAAGTAACAAAAGATGAATAGAGGATGTAAGTTCGGTTTTTGTGTGCAGTTTTGTTTAATACTTGGCTCAATAAAAATAAACCATAAGATTAGCTATTTTAACACTTCTTAATGAGCAGAGAACAGAGATAAGGAGAAGATAAAGTGAATAATTTTTGACCTATTGCTCCTCTGTCTCAGAAGTTAGAAACAGATGAGTTTTCGCTCATTTTTTTGTTTCTTCAGATCTGAGACTGATAATCTACTCCAGAAGCAGAAAGGACATATATTATTTCTTTCCTATATTTATATTGATTATGTTACTAATATAATTATTCTCTCGTATCATATCTGAGGTTATATCTGGAGAAAAGTTATATCTGGAGAAAGTCTTTAAAATAGTTTTATTTTTAAAAATATAGTAAATTCAGATTTTTCTTTCATCTCCCGCTTCAAGACCACCTATTCACGTTGAAGTTAGCTGAATAACAGATTTCTCAACCCAGGGAACGATGCACTGATGTGGCTCTTCCTTTGCAGAGAGTGTTCATCTGGGACTTAGATGAGACCATCATCGTTTTTCACTCCTTGCTTACCGGGTCCTACGCCAACAGATACGGGAGGGTGAGTGCCACCGCGAGTGTTTTTTCCTGACAGTAAATAGGCCTAGAATTGGTTTTTGTGTCCAGGGAATGTGATGTGACTTTAAGTAATGAATTTAAAATAGAAAAAGGAAAATAACTTCCTTTATTGATATAGTCAAATATATATGTTAAGCAAACACATGTAAATGAACAAAAGATTTTTTTTTTTTAGGTCCTTAAAAATGAGATGAAACTTTTTGCAATTAAATTCATCCTTATTTCAGACCCCAATGAATAAAAGTAACTGGATGCTATTCTAGGATGAAATATTAAGTCGTATAGATGACGTAGAAAGATCTTTTGGGTTGTATTATTTTATTTGCCATGACCTTTTATTCTTTCTATTTACAACATATTCAGTGGAGCACATATTTCACTTGCTATCATCTTCAGTGATTAGTGGTGTTAATATATTATTTTCAAAGCACCTGTTATGTCTTTATAAGTCCCTTTGCTGTGGAGCTATATTTTTGTGAAGGATATGTAAAATTGGGCCTCAGATAACAATAGGACCAATGCATTTATGTTTGAGTTGTTAAAATATTTATCGTGGTGTCGTAGATAAAAAATAATATTATAGAACACCTTTCACGAGTAGACCTTCAGTTTCAGTGTTCTACATTTGGGTTTCCCGATACCTTGGAAATTCTTTTTGCTATATTGCTTGATTCATGAACCTTTCCCACACAGAAATCATGTTATTTAAAATGGTTGTAGGTAAGTTCTGAAATTATTCCATGAATAGGTTTCTCATTATTTTTTACTCTTTAAAGAAATAATATTAAAGTCTGAGGTTCTTGAAGCTATTGATTTGAAGCCTTAGGAACTAGCTTCTTATGTCTGGTGGCTCCAGGTGTTTATCACAATTTAAAGTTGATTGCATGCTGTCATTACAGATTTTATTCAAGTCTTCATCTTAATATTTATTTCAATAAACATAATTGAGTGCCAGCTGCGTGGGTGTGGTCTGGAGGGGAAAGTAGGGGAATTATCAGTCAGGCTTCTCAGTGCAGCTTCCTTCTCATAACCATAGAGATACGGCTAATCAAAAAGCTGCAAAAATGCGCATTCGTAAGAGTAAGAATATTCCAACATTTGGATTTCTGTTCAGAAATAAGGTATCTGTAAAACACAATATGTCCCATCTTATTGTTAAACACATTACCTGTGAGAAGAAGACAATTAACAAAAATCAGATTATGAAAATTAAGCCATAAAATCAGTCATTCAAAGGAAGTCTCCACTGAGTGTTCAGCGCAATAAGGACAATAAATATCAGCTGTGTTGTTTTTTTTGTATTTTATATCGATCGTATACTTATATTTTTATCACTAGGAATAGTGATGTTCCTAATTTTACAAAAACTACTTTAAAAACTAATTAAAGATTAAAACAAATATCAACATGTAGCTCATAGGAAGAATCTCGAACATCTTCTTAACTGAACCATTATAATGTTCCCATAACTAACTTGTAAGAAAGAAAGCTGGCTCTGGAATTGGCACAAAAGCACTGGAAAGAGCATGCACTTAGAAAACCAGCATTTGAAAACCATCCAGAAAATCTCAGGTCTTTAAAAGTTTGCTGACTAAAAGCCAACTTGCTGCAAAGAGTATTGTCTTGATCAGTCCTTTGTAGCCATTGAGAGGGGCCAGCGGAGAGTGAGGCGAACATCCCATGACCTACTGACCTCCCATCAATCTTTGACCATAAATTATTAATTTACATGTAGAATTCATACCTAACCTAGAAAGCACTGGCTCTCTAGAATTTTTTCATTCAGATTCTCAAGAATATCTAAATAAAACATTACCAATACCAAAAGTGTCAACCATTAGTATTTTGGGGCTTCATCAAACGGTATTTTGTTTGTTCGTTTATTTAGTTTTCTCATACTACAGCATGTGATAAAAAGTCTCAACTCATATAATTCACAAAAGCCAGACTTGTATATTCTTTAAGTGTGGGTGATTCGAGTTATTGAAATGTAAGGTTACCCTTCATTTATAAGCTGGTAGTGTCAGGGAGAAGCACATTCAGAAAACCTAGTTAGGGAAGATCTGCCTGAGCGAGACTTTGAGCCTGAGGTCAGAAAGACTGGAAGAGTCTGGCAGTTTGTGTGATGATCATCAAGAGAAAGAGCGTTCTAAGCAGAGGAAGCGGCAAGTGCAGAAGCAGGAGAGGGCTTGGTGCTTGAGGGGGAGAGGCCGGTGTGACCCAGCTTAGTGATGGAGACGCCGAGTCGAGAGGTGAGGGCAGGGAGGCAGGGACACAGGGCCTCCCCGCCACAGCGGGAGAGTTGGCCACACGCCATAGGAAGTCATTCAAGGACTTCACGGGAGGACAGGAAAAGATCTGATTGAGATTTTTAGATAACTTTGGCTGTACGCGGAGGATTAATAGTAGAGGAGGAGGAATGGGAGAAGAGGGAGGGGGTTTTAGCAGTGGTCCGACGTGCTAGCAGTGGAAATGGAGAGAGCTGATCGGATTCTAGATTCCGTTGCAAGCAGAGAAATTGGATTTGGAAATTATCCGGGTTGGGCTGGTGGGCAGCACGTCACAGAGGAGAACGCAAAGGTCGTTCCCAGGTTTTCGTCTTGAGCAACTGCGAGAATAGTCGAAATGAGAATGCGGAGAGTGGGAGGAGCTGACTTGGAGGGGAAATGCAGTTTGGCGTGTGACGAGGTTGAGATGCCTGTTAGACATGTAGTTGGACTAGGCAAGGGGGCAGTTAGAAGGCAAACCCAGGACACGGGGCCGCGGTCAGGGCTGCAGATGTCACCGGTAGAGTCGCCGGCACACAGCTCAGACGACAAGCTCTTTAGACCCTCTGGGCTTGATGCTTCCCTCGTGTTCACGGAGCACCTCCTTTGTGCTGGACCCTCACGGTCAGCCTGTCGTCTCACTGTCCAGACAGGTTCTAGAGACACTGCTGAGGACGCTGAATCATAGCCTGAAGCACGCGGGAACGCTTGCTTAATGTTCTCTTCATCGGGCAGAATTTGCTCCCAAATCTGATAATCCTGCCTTATAAAAATCTGTGGTCCAGCGAGGATTCTTGCTGCCTGCGCTGCTCACCAGGGCGGGCAGAGCATCTGCATCCCTTTCGTTCCGCCGAGGCCCGCGGAGCCGTGGGCAGCTCGCGGCCAGGCCCGCTTCGTGGGAGCGTGGCTTCCTGCTGTTCCCGAGCGTTGCCAAGGGAAGCGTGTAAGGCTGGGCCATATTCTGCAGGCATCGAAAGAAGCGAATGCCTGACAATGTGAGAGCTGTTCGGTCTCTATGGGAACCAGATATTTGAGAAGTAGCTTAGTCACAGTAGCTTAGGCAACTCAATGAGTAGGCCATTCAGTAAGGGGATACAGGATCTGGTTGATATAATGCAAAATTAGGGCATGTTACAGCAGTACGTACAAAAAAAAGTTTGAGAACATCCCACCTTCCGTGTAATCCTAGCTCTGGGAAGCAGGCATGTGGGGCGTTAGGAGGAAGAGCTGTTTCATAACAGTGGTGAAAGGGACTACAAGAGGGTGCTAGGTCCAGTGCAGGCTTCGCTAGGGATGAGAAGAGAGACAGCCTGCTAGCGGGAAAATAAAGTCCAGAGGTGGCACCGAAAATTCGGTGGCGGTTAACGATATCTGTCCCCGCTTTCTTGGATTCATTTTTAGAAGTTGCTTTTAAACTCAGTCCACATTCCCTGATTTCACTGAAGAAAACGAGTCTCAATTATTTTCATTGAATGCTCTCTTTAAATCAAACAGTAGAATCCAGTTGTTATGTCAAAGCACACACTCCAAACGTGTTTCGAATAAGTGTTGTGCTGACACCCCAGGCATGACCCCCCTCTTGTGGGGGCCTCCCCAGATATCTCTGCCCACGGCTTTATTGTTCCGGCACCTTCCCGTTATTGCCGTTCATACAGAATCGGCCTGAAAAGCGCACTCCTCATTTTACGTAAAAACCTAAACATGAGCACTTAAGACAACATAAAGCTTAGCATTTTTCATTGTAGGTCCTACTTATTAAGAATTTCCTATGCCCCCAGCATTCATTTAATTCAACATTAAGGCTCTGAAATCGCTACTACTAAGTCCATTTTATAGATGAGGAAAACTGAGGCTTGGCAAAGGTTAGAGACCAAATGCGAAAAACACTGAGCACCATGACTGGCATAAAACAGATAGTAATTATAGTTTAATGTAGTTGACAGTCAAATCGAATCTGGCTTAGTGGCCAGTGAGTAATATGTGGTAGTTTCTTCAAATTAAGTGTCAATATGTGATACACCTTATAGTGTGATGCAGCATCAGATTTAAATTCAAGTAGCTCTAGACTCAAATCAAAGCTCTGACTTTTCAGGGTTTTGGTTTTTTTTTTAATCTTGGGCAAATTATTTATTCCTACTGGCCCTCAGTTTCCTCACCTATAAAACTGGCTACTTGACTTGCAGAATTGTCTTAAGAATTAAGTTGTATCAATTATATCTCAGTAAAACTGAGTAAAACTGAGATATAATTGATACAACTTAATTCTGAGGAGAAAAAGAAAGATTTAAGTTGTGTCGTGAATTTAGGGCTCAGCACCGTGTCTTATTAATAGCAGTAACCCACCAATGAGAACAGCACATTGATCTCGCCACTTGTTGGCCTTGTACCTGCTGTCCGAGCATTTGTTTTGTAATGCACCAGGCTTCTACGAGGATCCCAATCGTCTTAGTGACTTCAGATCAACAAAACCTCTCTAGCGAGTATAATACTGTGGTTATTCAGCACACTGATGGAAGAAAAATTTGAAAGCCCTTTAGCCCATTTTATCCGAACACTCCAGTTAGCCAGTAAAGATCGCTGCTCTTACCCTGTTTCATGGGGCATCGCTAAACTCCAGAATCTTTTGAGAGGTGACTTTCTTCCACGGCGGCTAGTGAAGATGCTCAACTCTTGGCATGGCGCCAAAGCAGCCAGGCACCCAGTGTCCTCCTCGGACGGTAGAGGGTCTGGTCACTTAAACAGAACGATCTGTCTTGTGCGACCTCCAACCACAGGCTGGGCAAGGCTCTTCTGTGAAAAGTCAGATAGTAAATATTTCAGGCTGTGTGTGGCCAGCTGCCTGTCATAACCACTCAACTAAAGCCACCACAGACAATATGTAAACAAATAAATGTGGCCGTATCCCAATAAAACTTTATTTATAGTTCCCAAATTTGAATTTCATGTAATTTTCATGCCATGAAATATTATTCTTCCTTCGGTTTTTAAAAATCTAGACCAGGGGTCTAAGTCAGAAATCAACAGACTGCATCCTGTAGGCCAGATCTGGTTCATGGCCTGCTTTTGTAGGGCCTTCAAGCTAAGAATGTTTTTAAATTTTTTTTAAATAGTTATTTTAAAAAAAAGAAGAATTTATTTCAGAGATTACATATGGTCTGCAAAGCCTAAAATATATGTTGTCTGTCCCTTTAGAGAACAAGTTTGCCTGCCCCAGCTCTGCCTCAGGCTGTTGTGTCGATTAGTTTCACTCCTGCCTTCAGGGCACCAGGACGATTCAGTGACAGCCACATTGTGCGACTAGACTGTAAGCTCAGTGCAGGCACCACGTGTCAGCATCTGGGGCCCCACTGAAGCGCATGTCAGCACATGGATTTATTAGGGTAAGTGAAACAGCTGGAACAAATAGGCCCAACGTGCCGTTGCTTAAACATAGAAACTTATCTCTTATTTAATGGTCTCAAGTGCATCTTCCAGGTTGCAAGGTTTGGACAGATGAGGTTGTGCCATCTCACCATGTAGCTTCTGAGGCTTCTGTGATCGTTGTCATCCACTTTCTAGCCCACAGAGAGAGAAAGCAGGGTGGGCATGAATGGGAAGCTTAGGAGGGGCGCACACCTCTGCTAACACAGCCCAGGGCAGGAGAGGCAGGCAGCTGTGACCTTGCTACGTGCGCAGGAGGAAACAGAATGGACTGTGGAGGACAGGTAGCAGAGGGAGCCACACTTCTCAGTTAAGAACTATTTGACAAACGAGTGCGACCCAAAGCTTGCTTTTCAGCCCTCCTGGTGGCTCCGGCCATCCCAGTGCCCAAAGGCTATGTGACAGGTGTGATGAAGAGTGATGAGTCGCCAGTTCAATCCCAAAGGTTAGATCCCTGGTTTGGTTTTCTCGTTCTGTATATCAACGCCAAGTTAGATCAGGATGGTGAGATGATCTGTGGTTCCAAGTATAACTTTTGGAATCTGCGGAATTACATGGAGTCTAAGCTCTCAAAACAGAAACACAGTGTTGTTGACTCTCAGGGGATTTCCAGGCAGAAGCGGCTTCTTCACACCTTCTCTTTGCTCTTAGCCTCTCTTTCCGTCTAGCTGCCCGCGCCTTCCGACTGGCACAGTAAGTCCTCACGTAATGCCATCAATAGGTTCTTGGAAACTGTGACATGCAGTGAAACAACATGTAATGAAACCAGTTTGACCACAGGCTAATTGATAGAAATAAGAATTAAGTTCCACAGCATATTTCTGGTCACAAAAACATCAGCAGGCTTCTAAATAAAGACCCAAAGACTTCTAACATGGAACCTTGGAATAAATTCCAATTATACAGACATTTAAGAAAGGTCAATAAAAGCCAAATAAGATAATTTTCCAACCTGCTGTTCCAGTTCAGGGTCGCAGGTGTCCGGAGCCTGTCCTAGCAGCCCAGGGTGCCAGGCAGCACCCACCCTGGACAGGACACCTTTCCATCCCAGGGTCACTCACAGCCACACACACTCAGACTGGGGCAGTGTAGACACGTCCATTCCCGCCCCGTCCCATCTCTGGGACGTGAGAGGAACCCGGAGAAAAGCCACAGACATGGGGAGAGTGTGCAACTCCACACAGTGGCCCCTGCTGAATCAGCCTTTTTTCTCATCAATGTTGTAACAAAAGGTGATTCGAGGACCTGCTCTATGTAACTGAAATGCATGTTCCTGCGACCTTATTGGATTAAACTTTATTTTTCCAAAACATACGTGTTAATGGAAATGTGGTGAATGGCTGTGAGTCGTCACAGCTCCCCAGCCACCACACCGGCCTGTCTCCGCTGGCTCTGGCCCTCCTGGCTCTGTAGCCTCGGGAGAAGCATGTGACATCGGAGTCTCACTTGTCCTGTCTTAGTCTTCCCATCTTTAAGACACAGGGCTGTTGAGAGAGCAATGTAAAAGCATCTGGAGGAATATTCAGAGGCGCTCTGAATAAGCTGGTGTGGCTTGCTTTGGGAGCTCACAGGAGGGAGTGGCCAGTAGTAAATATTGTATTTTTCCAGGTAGCAGAGGGGGAGAGGTAGAAACAGAATAACCACGCAGAGAAATGACGGGAAAAAAGGCCGCATGTCTATAAAGTATGTTCAGAGGACCAGACTCACAGAAGACGAGCAGCAGAAAATGTGTCGAAATGTAATAAAAACACTGCATCTTTGTCCAGCTTTTGCGGTTTACACTATCTCCCCTTTATTATCCAATTAGTTCCTTCTTTTTCTCCAATGAGAAACCTATGGCTCAGAACAATTAAATGATTAGCTCAAGGACACAAATCTCTTAACTGACCACAGGAAGAATATAATCTTTCTGACTGGCCTGTCGCCCCAGAGGAGGGCTGCTCGAACGCCGAGTGCCAGGATTTAGTGCAGCAGGCCTGGGGGTGCCATGAGCAATATTAAAACAGCACAGTGACACACTGGAAGTGTACAACTTGAAAGATTAATCTGATAGCAAAGGAGATTATTGCAGTGCTCCCGCTAGGAAATAATAACCCTGGAAACGGCCGTAACCCTGGGCAGGAGAGAGGCGGGAGAGCGGTTGCGAGAGAAACCTAGGTAGGCCCTTTGATGGGATTCGGCTGTTTAGCCTTTTCGTTGGCACTGTGTGGGTCCCCACACGTGAAGACCAGTTTGGCCAGGTCTGCCCAGGTTTGCTTCTTCCTCCTCCTCCTTTGTACCCCGCTTCCTGGCAGTCGACCCATGTTTGGGGTTCATTGGGTTTTTTCCACAATCAAAACTAATCTTTGGAATGGTGAGCTGCTTTCTCTGATTCTTCACTTGGCTATTGTTTTCGCGATGTCGAAAGGGAATCTCTTAAGGAGAAAATTGAAGCGGTCAAGTGTCACATATCTAATCAGTAAAATGACCCGATCAGCCCCACCACAGATTTGGGTTTGATTTTATTTTTTTAATCATTCAGACTATAGTTCGACCGTGTTTTATATTTCATTTGTATACGCCCTCTCAGGGTAATCCAGATTATTTCTTAATTGGCATTAGAACTACACCCAGCTCCTAAACCTTGGCATTTCATGCCAGCTGTTCAGCGACAGGGCTTTATAAGATTGCAAAAGTTAATACTTCATTGATGGCATTGATAACTAGCCGAGTGGGAGGTCATCAGTGGAACCTTTGGGTCTCATAGGTTGTACATATCATTTCCATAACCCTTCTAGTAATATTTTTTAAAAGAAATAACATTTTAGCATTTTTTTTTTCTTCTCGCAGATAAGGGAGCTACTTTTCTAATCTTATCTTTAATCCTTTCCTTGTGAGCAGCCAGCATGGGGCCTTGAAAATAAGCCACTCCTGTACTCAGAGTGCCCATTCTTGTTTTTCAGCTTTGTTTTCCCCAAAACAAAAGATCTGGAATGGGGAGAATTTACTTAAAAGATCGTTCAGGCCCTGCGTGTGGCTGTAATATTAGCATTCTAAATAAGGAGCTGTTTAAGGGGTCTAAAATGGGTATTTTCCCCTTTTATTTGATCGATAACCGCCCAAAGGTTTGTTGCATACTTGACAGGATTTTCACATTGACCAACAAATCCTCATAAACCTGCTCCACGTTAGTCACACCTCACCCAGGCACCTCAGTTCTGCTCAGTGGAGGCTTAGCTGCCCACGCAGGGTCAGCGCAGCTGGAACTTAGAAGCCTTACCTTTTATTCCGTAAATTCAAAATGTAAGTTCGTATCCTGAGGAACTCGTCTCACTTTCTGGAATAGTCAGACCATCTGCTAGCAACTCTTTCTCGCCTAAGATTAATTCTCTAAATAGCAGTTTTTAAAACACGATAGGCTACTCTTTGATCCGAAGTCGAAGGGCGATTGCCAGGAGTTTGTGTGGATTTGATCTCGTCGATGTAATGAGGTACATATTCAACTAGAGAGGCAAAAGACATTTATCGTATAGTTAAAACATACTTACAAGCTGAAAATGGTAATAGGTAGAAATGTAAAAGCAAAATTAATTTGGGGGGATCTTCCGGGAAAATAAACCCCCGGCACCGGGGGTGCTTTGTGGAACCCAGTTACCAATTTCAGAATGCCGTGGCTATCAAAAATTAGAACAATGACTTGGATATTAAAATATTTCTTAAAAGGCTCAACTTAAAGAATTTAAATTGGACAAATTTACATTGCCTGATGTGTTCGCTTGGTTTGTTTAACTGTTAAAATTTTTGCTTTTCAGTTTAGAAAAAAACGGTTAAAAAAAATGAAAGGGCAAAACGTGTGAGGGTGTGTAAATAGGAACCAGAGCTACATTAAAAATAGAACATTTTTTTCCTTAAATGCTTTACTGGTTTATCTAAGCAATAAAGAGATATTGCTTCCTTGTTAGCATTTGGTGCTATTTTTAGTTGTTCTTCTAGTAAAACTGAAATGACTTACAGTTCTTTTCGGACTACACAAGATCTAAAGTAATATTTGGCATTTGCGGTATTCAATCAAAGCTAAAAAATCTTGGGACATATCTTTTTAAACAGTTACAGAAAAGGGAGAGAGATTTTTATGGTTAGATGAATGGTTAGCTTTAAGATTTCTAGAGAAAGGAGAAGGCATTTTATTTTTATAGGATCTAAAAACCCAAGAAGAGATAAACATGTTTTCCTTAAACTTTCTATTTTGAGGCTCAAAGGACCATGAACACTCAGAGCCAAAGTAGAATTGTTGAGAAATTAAATGAAAATGGGTTAAGAAAATCATTTTTGAATCAACCTCCATTGGGCGCGTGGGTACCATTAGGTTAAATTGCTATTCGAAACCAGGAAGTGAGAATTGGGAGTGATGTATATCGTCCTTCAGAACAGTTTTTGCAGTGCTTACTTGAAAGATAGTTAAGATCAAATGTCACCTACAAATACTGGAGTCAGCGATGCAGATGTCACTATAATATTTCTCATCCTAAATGGGCAGCAAAACAATCTGGACAGCATGAACTTCAGCCTGGCCACTGGAATAAAGCACAAGGCAGGTGAGAAGTTACTCACTGCTCCTTCTCAACAGGGACCTGGAGCGATTCACTGCGGTGTCCCTGTTGAGTGAGGTCCCACGCTAACATCTTGTGGTCCCCCTGTCAGGACTACCCCAAATTTAAGACTCCGTCAAGAGGATTTGTCATGATAGAAACAGTAGATGGTTCTCAGTACCTTGGCCTCTGGCATGTAGTCATGTAGTCGAAGTAATGATCAGAAAAAACATCCATGAATTCAGAAAGCCGTACCGCCGAGCAGCACTCTTCTCAAGCTGCACACACAGCCTCCCGTGTCATACAGACTGTGGTACCCGAGACACACGCCTGGCTTTACACTCCTCTCCCGCCTGAGTCACCGTGTTTCCCGGCCTGACACTAGCGAGTCATTCAGAAAGTCAGTCTTTCATAATTTATTGAATACATACATGGTAGTGTAGTAGGCGCCTGGCCATAATTCCCGCCTTCAGGGGGTTTATAAATTAATACAGGAGGCTGTCGGTAGGGAATGAATGAATCTTCAACAGTGCCCTTTACTGGGGCAAAACTATTCTGAACTAGTGCCGCTGTAAATCCACCGAGGGTGAAATGGCAGAACCTCCAAAGGAAAAACAATGTTCAAAAGAAAACAGCCTCCTTGTATTATTCATAGCAAGCATTCTCTAGGAGCTACAATCATTGAACTAGTACGAAATAGCTCATAATAGGATATCAAATGATAACGCTGGCAGTGTGGATCAGTGAAAATTTAGGATCCACAAGGGCTGTACCACCGAAAAATAAAGGCCGGGGGCCCTAAGTGAGATGCTTCTAGGGTTCTTGCCCCTCAGCAGTTACGCTGGGACTGTTCTCCCTTACAGCTGATGGACATTGCAGTGCGACATCGCTCTTCCTAACCGCATGAGACGTAGGTCCTACGGCTTCAGTTATAAATGCAGGAGTCCCTTCGGTTTTCTGGAAAAGAACATCCCATATGATAAAAATCAGTAGAATTCATACAGGCAAAGAGCTGTGTCTGACATACTTTCTTGTGTATATTCTAAGTTTCACTTAAGTCCAGGTACAGTTTACCAAGCAAGTCCTAACACCTTCTTTTCAACAAATAGTGCTATGCTGAGGACATTTGCATGGCTTTTACAAGTTTGACTTTAAAAATTTGGCATTTTAGGAGCATGATTTGAGTGTGCTTTAAATTTTCAAAAGAAGTATTTTTAATCCATAGTTTTACCACCGAAAGATCTTGGTGGATATTTCTTATATATTTAAAAAAGAACTAATTACAGAAGCTTGTAAACATATATGAAAGTAGATGGGATAGTATAATGAAACCCAGATTAACCCTTCCCAGCTTTAATCAAGTCCAAGGTTATCTTGTATCTATACCCTTACCACACGAGGCCATGGTAAAATACACATAATGTAAACTTTACCTTCTTAGCAAATTTGAAGTGCGCAGTTCAGCAGCATTAAGTACCTTCACATGGTTGTGTAACCGATCCCAGAACTCTGCATCTGGCAAAACTGACAGTCTATTGAACAGCGCCCCACAGGACCTGGCGACCACCACTCTGCTTTCCGTCCTGTGATTTTGACAACTCTAAATATCTTTAAAAAGTAAAAACTCACTCACACAGTATTTGTCTTTTTAAGAGTAACTGATTTCACTTAGCAGAATCTCTTCGAGGTTCGTTCGCGTTGTGGCGTGTGTCAGCTTCCTTCCTTTTTAAGGCTCCCTTGTGAGGGTATGCCACATTTGTCAGTGGACACTTGGGTTGCCGCCACCTTCTAGCTCTTGTGAATAAGGCTGCTATGAACATGGCTGTACACATATCCCTTTGAGACCCTGCTTTTATATAGGGTACATACCGAGAGGTAGAATTGTAGCATCATACAGTAAGCAATTCTACGCCTAAGTTTTCTGGGAACAGCCATACTGTGTTCTGTAGCATCTGCACCGTTTTACATTCTCACCTGCAGGGTGCTCCATTTCTTTATAGCTTCATCAACACTTACTTTCTGTTTTGTTTTGTTTTTATAGTAGCCATCGTAGTGGGTATCAGGTGATATCATTGTGATTTTGATTTGCATTTCCTAATGATTAGTGATATTGACCATCTTCTCATGAGCTCGTTTACCATTTGTATATCTTCTTTGGAAAAATATCCATTCAAGTCCTTTGCCCATTTTTGAATTAGGTTTCTGTTGTTGTTGTTGAGTCATAAGAGTTCTCTGTGTATCCTGCATATTAACCTCTTGTCAAATATATGAGTTGTAAATGTCTTCTCCCATTTCTTAGGTTGCCTTTTCATCCTATTAATTGGGTCCTTTGGTGCACAGAAGTTTTTAGATGTAGTGTAATTTATCTAAGTGAAGCCTGAAGTATGACCATTATGAGAGTGCGCATTTTTGGTGTCCTGCCCCTCATGCAAGAGTTCTTTGCAAGTTATGAGCACAGTTACCTTAGAAGAAGCTTTTTAAATTTCTGTGCCAAGTGGCAGAAGGGGGGCCCGCTAATGCCTCGTGTTGGGACTAGCATTGGACCTGGTTCAGGGGAGAGACGAGCAAGCAGGCTTCGTCGCAAGCTCTGTACGAGGCAGTTTCATCCCTTGTCGTCCTGAGGGAATCACTAGACTGAAGTGCGAAGCTAACAGAACAGGCCTGCAGGAGCAACAGTGTCTTCATCCCGTGGCCGAGTCTTGGCAAAATCACATTCTGAATTGCTGTGGACCGTGCTTACTGAAAAATGCATTTGTCCTGACCCTTAATGTTTACCAAATGTCCTATGTCATCTATGAAACAAAACAGGGCAACAAGAGGCCATATTTCCAGTGTTCCGACACCCACATGTATTTATAGACACCCTTTTCTTTCATTTACTTCAAATCAGATTATAGATTTTCAACACGTGAATTCAACACTGATGGACATAGGAGGCTGAATTTAATGGTATTTTAGCATTTCTATGCACTGATTTTGTCTAGAATTTATTTTTAAACATTTTTATGACACAAAGTTCTGGAATAATAGTAGGGATAAGGCTGAAAAACAGAAAAGATGAAAAGAATGGCAGTGGGCCGAGGACGGTTCTCACAATATCAGTACAGGACGGTCGCAAGTTTGGTCTTGCTGAGCAGGTCCGTGTTCCAGATGCGAGAGAAAAAGATCTTGAGGCAGTGGGAGAATTAAAGATCATTTGCTAAAGATTGAAAGTAAAATGATTGTTTTAGGCCTGGGTCTCCCTGAGCAGACATCATCGTTGTTTAATTTTTTCTTCGTAGAGTTGCTTTCTGCTCAATAGAAATAATAGTCATTTGCTTAACCCACAACAGCCATTTGCCATTCAATATTATGTCAGAATAATTTAGGAGAGGGGTTGCATTTCATTTGCGTGTGCGTGGCATAGTGTGGTGCTAGATGCTGTTTGTTCTGTCTGGGTTAAGGAACAGCTCGAGCAGGTCTCCACTGATAGAATTCCCTGAGCCTAAGAGCTGAAGTAAATCCGTCCTGTTTCTTCATTAAACAAGAAGAATGACAAAGCAATTGTATTTTCTTTTTTTCAGCCTCTTCACTGTACTATTCAGTTTTTACTAGAGACCTAAATTGCAGAGCACAGAAGAATATATTTTGCAGAATGCTGTAATGCATGCCACTGTTGAGTTTAAACCAATAAAATATTGTATGCTGATATTATGCTAACATTATCCACTTCATTAAGTAGATAAGGAAGGTATTGGGAGCAGTTATTCTAAGAATGCACTGTTCTTTAACCAGGCACAAATTAATCAGGCATTACTAATGAACGTGTTTAATACTATATTCTATAGATAGAATGATGTCAGGATTTAAATGTCCGTTTGTTTTTCCTAAGCTAGGTATCTAGGCTTTTTTTTTTTTCCCCCAACACTGAACACTAATAACTAATAAAAGATCAAAATTAATATTTTATTTTTTCTTCATTGGAATTACTTGAAATACTCTGTTTATTGTTTTTCGTTCATTTGTGCCTCCACCTGACTTTGGGAAAGCCCCTGCACCTGGCCTTGTGCTAGGTCCCAAGGTCGTGGAGATGCGGATATAGGGATAGACAAGCAGTATAGACAGCAGTGGTACCCAGCAGCCGATGAGCCCGGTGGGGAGAGTCATGGCGGAGACCCTGGGCTGATGCCGGGCCAGGGGGCGAAGCACTGTGCAGGGCTGGTCAGAGACCTCAGGATGTGAATGTGACAATCAGTGCAGACTGACCATGGGCCCTAGTTTTCTTTAAGATCTTTGGTGGAAACTTCCGTCAGAGCTGCTTCACTTTTACATTAAGCCTCTGCCTAGACATCTTTCAAAGAAGATTTCATGATTAAAAAAAAAAAAGTTAAAAAGCTTACAAAATGATCATACGTTGAGAGGTAAGCGAGAGAAGCAAGAGTCGGACGTTTATGGGCCTTTGGTTCTTGTCGAAGTGCCTGGATGTTCCCTAAAAGAGAGAGGACAATGGGATGGGCATGGCGAGTACCTGAGTGGAAGCCTGAGAGGGAGCCTGTTGTGGATATCTACACAAGAGACGCATGGCTGAGGGAAAAATAAATTAGATTTGGTGTGGGGGTCAAAAGAGTCTGTTTAGAAGAATGCCACGGTTTCCTTCTTTTGGAGGATGCTCCAGGGGAAATATCATGAATCCAACTTGTAGCACGCTGAGTGCCAGGTGCTCTGTGGGGCATCCGAGTACAAATGACCCATAGCTAACTGATATGTGGACATACAGTTGAGATCTGATTTTAATAGCGGGGAGTGGAGTGGTGGGTGAAGTCATGGGTGTATTGGGGTCTGTGAGGCAGTGTCGATAGAGTGAGAAGTAGCTGAAAACAGTCCTAAGGACCAATATCATTTAAGGGACAGGTGATGGGCAATCGTTCTAAGAAGATGCCCAGAAAAGTTTGATAAGGTGATAGGCACCAAGGAAGGAGAAATGTCAAAAGGACATTAGACAGCGGCGGCAAGTGCCACAGAGGGGTCAAGGTCAGAAAAGAATGGCTATCTGGCAAAAAGGTTTACTTAAAAAGAGATGTTTCTTTGAAGTGGAGGCAAAGTTCTATAATTTTTCAAAAGCAACAAAACATGGTGTTTTAAAAGCAACCGTTTCATGACTGCAGTTCTGGAACTCGTTACTGCAAAGCACGAGAAAAGAGTAAGATTAAACCAAAGACATGGTGATTTTCATGTCTCAGTTTTGGTCTAAAAAATGTTTTTTCTCTCTTTTTCTAAATATGCCAAAATAAGCCATCGTTCTATGACTAACTTATTAACGGTTCAATGTTAGATATTGGACTTGTATCGGACATATTTAAAAAATGTGAAAGTCATTAAAAGATTATAACAAAAATGAAATCTAACCGCAATATGAGAACTCCGGTTGCTAGAATGTGTAAGCAAATCTGTGGACACGATCATCTATCTGCTGTGCCGCTGGTTTCCTCTTACGTGAAACACGGGGTGACATGACTTTGCACCCTGCCAGCTTTGTTATCACAAGCAAATCACCACACCACTGATGCTCAGTGTTTCTCTCTCTCAAATCAAAAGTAGATGTCCTCTAGAGCTCCGCTTTTTAAACCGTAGATTGTGACACTTTAGTGGGCTATGAAATGGAAAATATCAGAGTATACCCCCCATGATAAAACTCTTTTGCCAAAATTACATTATTTCAGCTGTGTGTGTGTATGTGTGTATGTATGGGGGGAGTGAGGGCGGGTAGATTGGCAGGTAGGTGTATTACTAGATCATGGTGCACAATGTATTTTTTTTAAGGTTTATTTTTTTTTTATGGTGACATTAACGAAATCCAGTAAATTTCAGGTATACGCAAAATGTATTTTTCACTGTGGTTGTGGTTAAGAAAAAGTTTGAGAAACACTGCTTTCTCAGCTAGAGCCCCATCGTATTCTAAAATTCTCTCATTTCAGTTAACTCTTAGACTGCTCTTTTAGTGTCGTAAATGTTTCATGACAATACTGCAGAGTGGCAGGTATAAAAACTGTTAAGGCATGAAAGCTAATAACAAAAGAGAAGAACATTAAAAGGTAAATAAGGCCAACATCTGTGTTGTATTTGACCGCAAGACTGAACAAGCCTTTAAAATTTATTAGTATTCCGACTAGCAAGCCATTACACTAATTTATGAAGAAAAGTTAAAGTATGCTATATATTAACAAACAATGGAGTAATTCTTTTGATGGTGGCATAAATAAGCAACCATATCAAGGAGAAAGAATACTTTTTCAAAAGTAACAATTCCACGGTACATAAATTCCAGGATTGGCAGTTAAATAAATGTGATGAGTCTCTTCTGCCTTGCCACATGAAAAGATTCATTGACCTGGTTATGAGACAAGTCGGTGTATTTTTATGGGCCTGAACTAGAGGGAGTAAACACCTTAGTCAGGTGTTTTGTCTTAGAAACAGCTGTTTGAACTCACCGCACTGGTTCATTCTGCTCTAGCGTGTATTTGAGCATTTGCTTTTCCCAGCACCCTTGCTGATGTTTAGAATCCAAGTGAGTGAGCAATTTCCTATAAAAACAAGATTCAATGAGTTTTTCTTTACTTATCTGTAAACTGTTTTTAATTCTTCTCACCCTGTGAGGTTCCACAGAGTTTAGATGGCATTAGACAGGGACAGTTTGACAAAGCCAAGGAACATGAATCATCGCGCGCGAAAGTTGAGGGAAGTGTTTTCATCCATCCGTCCCGCGCGGCTCTTGCGCGCTCGTTCGGCCTCTGCGTCTTTCTTTCCTCTCTGCCGTCTTCTAAACCTTGGGGTGTTTGCTAAACCTGTTGCCAACCTACCCCTCCCCGCCCCCAACCCCCGACTTTCGGCAAGGCCGTGTTCTCTGCCTCCTTTCCACTGTCAGTCCGCTGGCAAAGAAGGTCTAAGCGGGAGAGGACTTAAGACCAGCGATGCCATCCTGCCATGTTTTCTCAAACCCTCTTCTGTGCCTCGTCTGGCATCTTTGAAAGGTAGACCCTGGCCGATGCTGGCAGGGCGTCCGTGGGGTAGCGGTGCGGGCGGGGCTGGCGGGGCTGACGCCACCTCTCTGGCCACAGCTGACTGGCCCGTGGCAGGCACACTGAGTCTCCCTTCCCATCGCTGCATCCCAGGCCGCTGTTCCCTGAGGTGTACAAAGACGCGTCCTTGTGCCGAATTAAGGCATAAAAGTACTCCTAAAAGAATTTTAAAATTCCGTTCATTCTATGAAAACAACATGTTTGCCCTCGAGCCATCTGGTTTATTAGATGAGCCGAGCGAGGCTCAGGGAGGGAGGACACCGAAGTGAGAGAGCAAGTGGGGGAACCTGGGCTTCCGCCATGGGCTCGGCTCGCACGACTTCCGAGCCCGTGGAGGTGGCGCTTGAGGTCAATACTGAAGGGCGTGATAGGCTGTGGATCCATGGAGAGTAGAGAGTGAGACACAGGCAAGTCTTGAGCTTCGGAATGAAAACAATAGAGAGGTTTATGTCAGCCAGTATTTGATAGCAAGAATCGTGTTTTCTCTGGGTTTTATGTTCTTGCCTATATAACTCAAAGCGGGTAATACGCAGAGTACACCCCAGCCAGATGGGGGGGCCTATGTGAAGGCATAATTCCTCTAGTTACTATTTTCCTAATTAAATGATGATACCACTAGATTCTGTACTTCTTCCAGAAGTTTGCTGTGATAATAAAATAGTGTATCAGAAAGTACTGTTCTTTGGGAAATTTTAAATGCCATACCCGTGTAAGTTTGTGGTGTTACTAGAATGCCAACTTTCAAGAACTCGCATTACATCCTGGAATACTTTCTCTACAGAAATGTTTTCCTTCTTCACTAATTATGCAGAATATCCACCACGAATCATGTTGTTTCCTTGGTTTGCTACATTACGAATACAGTAACACCATAAAACCCTGCAAATATATTCATATTCTCCACATTCATCTCAGTGCCAGTAACTGTCATCAGGATGTGGGTTGTGCGAAGTGTTGAGTAGAAGTCACTGGACACCTCAGAATGCTGGTTCTCCCCTCTGTGTACAGTACTGGCTGTTCGATGACTGGATAGTGTCACATGAATGTCAAGATCAGCTCCCTCAGCTGGGCATGGTGCCAGGTGGTCAGAATGGCCATCACTTCCTACTTTGAGTATTCTAAAAATTGGCAGGCAGTCTGAATAAATAAAAAATAAGGATAGTTATCATCTGCAATAAAATTAGTACTTACTGCCCTTCTGAAATCAATCCATATGTATCTAGTTTCTGATATTCGCGATGATGGTTTTAGACACTCTTAATGGATCGTGGTATAAAATAAACAATGTCGTCTTGATTCACTAAATTTTTGCTCCTGAAACAGACATGTGAAACTGAATTTCCTCAATTTTACATATCTAAATAACTCTAGATTTTATATTTCTGTAATACTTTAAGAAGCAAGTTACTTCTTATGCAAAGTACCAACAACATTTGGGGCACTTTTTAAATAAAATTAGTCACTGAAGTTTGCTGCAGAATAAATCATGCACACCAAAAGCATCTGGAGCCCAAGCTGCCCAGTGGGTCACTTTGGGCCTTTCCTGACACGGACTCCCTCTTAATGTGACACTATATTTTATGTAACCCAAGGTATATATGTTCTTGACCTGTAAAATTCTTATTTTAGGATCCACCTACTTCAGTTTCCCTTGGACTGCGCATGGAAGAAATGATTTTCAACTTGGCAGACACACATCTATTTTTCAATGACTTAGAAGTAAGTTCAGTTATTTTATACACACTTCATGTTGCGTGTCTGAGAATAGGTGATTGGTCTCATAATAATGAGATGTGATTTTCAATACGTAATTGGAACAATGAGATAAAGTAATTGTCGATTGTGTGGTGGTGAATTTTGCCTTCATGGTGTTTGCTTTGCTTGACTTGGGCTGTCGTATTTCAAAGTTAGATTCCACATGATTAAAATTTGATGTCAAGAATCGCAAATATTCAGCTGTGTTGATGAGCAGAAGCTACGGATTTCTCAGATACATAATCACCGTTGAGATAGATTGCCTTTAGAATCCAACGGAATTTGTGAGACTCGCATATGCTGTCCGCGTCAGACTGTCACTGTATTGGGTTGGTTGCTTTCCTTTCCGGCCGGCCCAGTTTTTGGATGACAATTTAGTCAGGCCTCTCCTTGGGTACCAGGATTTCTCATGTCAAACTGCTGATGATTTTATTATCATTTGGGCAGGGGGTGGGAGGGGGAACTTGTGTAAGATGACTAGTTAGATGTGTTATGCAGACATGATCTCGGTGAGCAGAAGTTTAAGAATAAAGAATATTGTTTTTTGTCTCTCCAGTCTGAGAAAACACGACTATAACTACATTTCGTTCCCTTCTTAATAGAGACAGTTGTTTATTTAAATCCTGCTGTTAAGCAAGGTTGTGGTAGGGCTGCTAACAGGCATTAGTCATCAAGTTGTTGTTTTGCTAGATTTTATAAATGTATGTTATTTCAGACAGGAGAAGAATCTGAAAGATTCAAACAGAACTTTTACTGATCAAAGTTAATTGGCAGCAATTGGCCTTTAAATATTTCCTGATGTTTCCCTTTAAAAATCAAGCAAAATGCACCTTATTTAATAGATGAGCCAAAATCATTTGAAAAATGCCAGTATGTGACAGAACTTAAATGTGGTTTGTTCAACATCTGTCCTGTGTTTTGATTTCTTTTCATCTGCAATGAAACTACTCACAGACGAATTGGCGACTTACAGTGCAATGGAATTATTTAAATGTGCTTTATATATTTTTTTTCCATTCCTTACTGAAATATTTATTTTTACACTTAGGGTAAAATATAATTTTTTTTTTTTTTTTTTTTGCATTTAAAGTGTTTGCTTTTCTTAAGGAAATTACATGTAAGGCATTAGTACTTTTTAAGGTAGAAATATTCCGAGTGACAAGTTCAGAATTGCCTTTAGAAAAGCTTAATAATCATACTTATTTTTAAAAGCTGTTTCTGATTTATGGTTGTGACTCACTTTATAAGAGAAAGCACAAAAAAATTCATATTTTCCTAGTAAGTTCAAATCCCTCCCAACGTTTGCATTTGTTTCTAATGATACAGGCGAGGCTGATATTTTGTCTCGAGTACAACCTTGTTCCTCTTATTGATGTTAATAGGTGTTAATAGCACCCATCAAGAAGAAATTAGCAGTAATTTGCTATTGTTTATAAACTCTGCCTTTTAAAAAATGCCATAGCTTGTCTATAGAGTGCCAAATCTGTGACGAAAAGTGAGAAGTTAGACAAAGTAATATAAGCTGAAAAACTCAGTTTTGATAATATGACCAGATCTTTATTTGTTTACTGACATTATTCATGCTAAACTGTATATAGAGAATGTCTAAAATAAAAGTATGTATTAAAAGTTCTGGTTTAGGGATGGAGGGGATATTGTTTTTCTCTAAGCCCAAATTAAAAAAAAAACAAAACAAAACTAGAGGTCGACACAGTTGTTGAAATATCAGATTCTGTTCTTGGCATGCGGACTATTATGAGAAGTAAAGGAAAAAGAATGAAGGTGTAATTCAACAAATATAAAAACACATTTAGTGAAAAAATTATTTAAGCTTATAACCTTACAAAAGTTGATTTTTAAGTCATTTTAGTTTAGAATAATATGAAGGTACCAGCAAAAGTATAAAGGAAAGATTCATTTAGCCTCTGTTCTTGGAAATTATTTACTTGCTTGAAATTTGCATATTTTAAAAATGAATTGGTTTTTATACTTATTTTAGTCTTTCATTTTATACTTTTGTAATTCGGCAAACCTGGACTGGTCATCGCAAATATTAGTTTCTTTCAAAATAAAAAGTAAAATTATTTCCTGACAAAAATAAATGTGTTGGCATAATACTCCTAGAAAACCAAAATTATCTCATCAGGCTGAAACGATGTGGTAATGCCTGATTTCACACTCCAGTTAGCAGTGCACTGTGGTAGGGAACACGAATATTTAAATTACATGTTTTCAGCTTTTTAAGACCTCTGGTACAAGTAACTTCAAGGAGATTAACAGCCTATTAGTTAGCTTCAAGTGTGATTTCTGAACTGTTCGTGTTGACATTTGGCCTCATTTTCTTTTAAAATCTTAACTTCTTTGCCAGCTGCCCCTCTGCGTAATTTGGTATTTCACAGCTTTGGCTTATGAGAGATGCTAAACAAAGAAATACGCACTATGTGAGGGGCTGCCAGGACCGGTTCTCGTGTTATCAAAGTATGTGCTTGAAACGGTTATCAGGATAATCTTTAGGAAATCGAGGATATGATCTTAATTTTAAAATATCTTAATTAAACTTTAATAAATAAAAAAATAACTTTTTAGCTTTAAAAATCTTGTTTGTCATCTCCCTTAGTGACAACTTTTAATAAAAGCAATCACAATTTAAATTAATTTTGTTAACACTGCAGAAAAAAAAATAAAAGGGAGAAACTTGGGGTTTTTTGAACCAATAATAATGTTTGAAATGCTGAGGAACATGAGTGACAGAGACATACTTTTCAAAGGGAATAATATTTTATCCCAGTAGAGAGAAAGGCTTGGGCTTTAGTTCCATAGTCTACTTCTGACTTTTCTCTTTCTAGGCCTAACGCCCTGCCTATCATTTTCCCAAAAGGTCTCTGTGTGCAATGCGATGATGCTTATGTGGAAATCATTTTTCGTAAATGACAGTATGGAACTGGAGTTTTTTTCAGCTTCTTTAGTAAAGTATGACTCTTTCTGACCGAATGGAGAAAGTTCTTGCTGTTGGATTTTTATTGAAAGGCAGTCTGCAAACAGTGAGGAAAGGCCTTCAGGATACGATAAATGTTTCGATTTAACTTGCCGTTGGCCAGTTCTCCTGCTAGATTTTTCCACAGTTAAAGGAAAATATTTCATCGAGGTGGATATTAAGTCCAAATAAAAATAAACTGTAAACTGATGTTGAATTTTCTCTTTCCGTCTGGTGTGAATGCCATTTTACTGGCGTTGTGATTGCCATCTTTACCAGTATGATTGACATGGTGGCCCTCGGGAGTCTGCTCTCAGGCCACACTCCTTCCTGCAGGGATCAGGGCCGTGAAGGAGCAGGAACACCCCTCTGGTCCTCTGTGAGACGTAGGCACACGAAGGTGCCGTGTGCACCGCATTCACCCAGCCCGCTGTGAAGCTGCGTCGGAACCCTCTCCCTCACTCTGCCAGCGTGTTGTGCATCGCACGCTGGTTGGTTGGGACAGACCAGAGGATTCTTTGGCGTCAGGATTTACAGCGTGAGGACTCCGCCCTTTCTTAGGTAGACTCCTGTCCCAGGTCTGCTTTTTAAGCACCTGCTCTTATAGCTCCTTGTTTTCATCGTTTCTATTAAGAAAAGGCCTGAGACAGAAGGTACTGGCCTCAGGAGAGCCTGAGTTTGAAAAGTCAAAGGCCAAAGAAAGGAGGACAGTCTCTAAGGCCATAACGTAGAGGAAGTAAGCCGGAATGCTTTTCTTCTAAAGCAAAGACATTCGTTTGCCCCTCGGTTTAATTCAGTCTTTAAACTTGTGATAATATTGTCTTACTCTAAAACTTAGGTTACCATCTGTTCATTATTTCAATATATCTTGTTTATAAATTTATTTTTAGCCAGGAAAAAAAAAAAAATCTCTCTTTAAAATATCAGTCACACCACCGCTAAGTAGCGTCCGTTCCCAGTGACGTGTTCCATGCTGACCTAACGCTGACGCGTTCCAGAGTGTGAACGTTTTAAACTGCTTCAGAAGTTGGTGTTTTTGAGTTGAGAAATGTAATTTGCCTAGAAAATGCTTTAGTCTCTATAAATAAACATGAAAGAACTCTGATGCCCAGGGTCCAGCTGCTGGAAGGGTCTTCTTGAGGAAGGGTCTCGTGGATGCTGGCAGAGAAGACCCTTCAAGAAGAGCTTGCGCTGCTTTCTGCTTTCAGTCCCCGCCATCAGCCAAGACTGGCCACGTGAGGCGGGGAAGCCACATCCATAATGACATTCCAGACATAAATGCACCCATAGATGCACACACATATAAGCCGCTTGTCATTTTCAGCTCTGTCCACAGGCTCTTGTTAACTTATTTTCTCTTGATAAATTTAGCAAATATAAAAGATCACATTTTTTGAAATCCCAGTAGCATCCTCTGTAACACCCAGAGTATTGCCTGACACATGTTGACCATTAAACGAGTATTCGTTAGGTTGAATTTTGATCTGTTAGAATAGCGATTTCTGTTTCCTGTCCCCATGAAGGCAAAAACCGACTTTGTCACCTTATGTTTTAAGGTGGTTTCCGGGCCTTGTCCATTTCCTTAGTTAACAAAAATATCAAAACCCTCAGTTTAGGTCACAAAATAAATTTTTCAAGGAACAGATGATGATTAGACATAATAAATGTGTATTCAATTTAAATATATTATAACTCATGGCCAATAAGGATCAATGCTCATATTTTATCCTTTATTATTACTAATAATTTTAAGTGTTCTTATTTCTTCATTTCGTATGATTCTGTTATTTTTATTTTATCTAAAGTAAAATATAGAAATATAAAAATATATTCAAAGACTTCCTTAACTCTCATGTTCATCAGAAAATTGAGTCAGATAGCTGTTTAATATAAAAGGTATTTACCTAATACAACAGCCACCATTGTTCTTAACAATAAAATAATAGAGGCAAATTGTCACTCGAATGGAAACAAAGTAAGACTGCCCTGTGTAGGCACTGTCATTCTAGGAGTTTGGGGCAGTATAATAAGTAATCAATTATAATTAATGAAATGAAAGAGATTAAAATTACTGTTCTTTGTAGAAGACTTGACACACATAGAAAACTGAAGAGAATCTCCTGGGATAGTCTTAGAATTTCTAGTAGGCTTCGGAAAGTTTACAGAATTAAATTAAAAAATTAATAGCCTTCTAATATAGCCATTCATGTAGAAATTTTAATTAAATAATAATTTTAAAATAGCAACAACTACAAGACAAAAACAAAACAATCAGAAAAGATAAAAGGTGACCTATATAAAAAGTATTTTTAAGAAATCTATGAATAAAACTATGACATCTTACTGAGAACTATAAAGGAAGGTTTGAATAAGTGAGTTTCTTTTTTGTAATATGAAAAAAATTATTCTACAATTCATTTGAAAAGATAAATAGGCAAAAATACATAGAAAGTTTTTGACAAAGAGGAGTAATAGTAAACATCCAGCTCAACCAAATATTAAATACTTTATAATTCTACAATATTATGAAGACATTTTGGCCTAACTTTGACATTGGGTTATGTCAGTCCAGAAGAGATAGCTCAGACACAGACTCAACTTGTAGAAAAATGTCGTGTGTGTCAGATGAAACCAAATTAACAGTGAAAGGATGGGTTATTCAATTTATATGCTGAAATAGGTAAGTTAAAGTATGAAAAAGTAAAACGCAATGAGAAAATATAGGAAGACCGAAAGGAGATATTGCATTGTTACTGAAATGAGTTTTGGGACAGCCATTTGGCAATAAAGATCAAGAGCCTTAAAAAAGGATGATGCCATTTGCACTAATTATAAATCTAGAAATTTATACTAATCAGAGATAAAGTATTTATAATAACAAATATTTCCAAATTATGGAATTCTGATAATTTGTTTTCTTAACTTGGGTGCTGGTTACATGAGTGTGTCCTATTTGTAGAAGTTCATTAAGCTGTAGCATGTACTTTTTTAGTAAAAGTTAATTTTTAAAAAGTAATACTTTGAGGAGTATACACACATATAGTTTGCTCTCAATTCTGTTAAAAAATAATATATCCTATATATAATATATTCACTGCTGTTTCTCTGGCACAGTGTCTGGCCCATATAAGGCACCCAGGAAATACATGTAGAATTATAAATAAATGGAAGAACAAAAAATATATGGAAAGATACATTCTAGAATTTTAACATTAATTCTGTCTGGGATTTGAGGTTTTATTATTTTCTTTGTACTTTTCTGCATGTTCCAAACTGTGACATATACTTATTTCCTTTGTAATCATGGAAGAAAACAAATATAATTTTTAAAAGCCATAGATAATATTAAAAAACAAAACGATCTTCACCAATAAAATGAATTGACATTGTTACAGCTCATTAAGGAAAACATGAACTAGCTCAATAGAAGAAATGAGCAAAGGACATGAACAGACAGTTCACAAGAGAAAAGCATTCAGATTCCCAGGATACATGACAAAATGAAGTGTTGGATTTCATTTCTAATATTCAGAAGTGTCAGAGAGTGTTGAGCTTCTTGCCCATTAGATCGGCAAAGATTTAAAATCATTACTATGGTCTACAGGACAGTAAGATGAACCCTTGTTTGTATGCACTCCTGACAAGGATAAAATCGACACAAGTTTTCAGAAAAGCAGTTTGGTAATACGTATTCAGAACCTTATGTCCTGATCCTACTTCTACTTTTAGTTTATATTCTGAGAGAGTCGTAGATAAATAATCGATGCAGTGGTAATAAGCATTCATTGAATACTTGTCCTAATGCTCCATGTAACATACATCATTCCACTTAATAACCTGATATTTCTATAATAGAAACACCATTATGATTTCCATTTTATGGAGGAGCCAAATGAAGCTTAGAGCGGTTAAAACAAAATTTGTCTGTCACACATCTACCGACTGACAGATTCTAACTCATGTCCAACACTTTCTGTAAGTCCGCTCAACCCCATGCTATATCTCTAACGTAGTGGTTTTTTTTTTTTTTACCGCTACAATACAGAACTATTTTAACTATCAAAAAGTAAATTAATGAAATAAACCACAGTGCATCCTCATGGAAAAATGTTTTAAGACTTTATTAAACAGAGAGAAAATTTTATGGTCCATTTCAAGTTTAAAAAATAGGCTATCCAATACAGTGTAACTTTAATGTTAAAACTTATGACATGTTGTCTGAAAAGGCTGCATACTGTGTGATGCAAAGTATTTGACATTCTGGAAAAGGTAAAACTGTGGAGACAGTGGTTGCCAGGGGTCGGGAGGAGGGAGGGATGAGTAGGTGGAGCACAGAGGGTTTCTAGGGCAGTGAAGCTACTCTGTAGGGTACGGCATGGTGAATACACGTAATTACACGTTTGTCAAAACCCATAGCATATACAGCACCAAGAGAGACAGCACTAATGTGAACCGTGGACTTTGGGTGATGGGGACGTGTCAGTCGGGTTCATTGTTTGTAACAACGGCGCCCGCTCCGCGTGAGATGGAGTGGAGACCGTGCGTGTGTGCAGGCAGAGCGTGGACACACCTCTGTACCTTTTGCCCAATTTTGCTATGAACCTAATACTTCTCTAAAAAAAAGTTTATTAATTTTTTTAAAAATTGTGGCACATTAAAAAAAACTGGAGGGACATATATTTTTCAAAGCCACCTTGATATAACTTAAAGTTTAATAATAAGCAATCTACAAAATGAATCATGCAATATGATCCTGATTTTAGCATGTCACATTAAAAAATAACTGGAGGTAAATATATTTAAAAGTTGCCAATCTTGGTGATGAGTCTTGACACTGTCACACGCTGGTGCAGCGAGGCAGAGCCCAGCAACAGCTTTTGCAAGCAAACCTAACGTGGGAGGGAGGTGGGTAAATTAGAGAGGCAGGACCCACGTGCTTTTTTAAATACCTGTTGTAGAACAGATGGAAACATCAGCCTAGCAGCCCCGACGTCACAGAGAAAAAGCGACCTCACGCTCGCTCCGCTCTGGACACTGGCGGGCGTCGAGGAGGAGAGATGAAAGGCGTTTCCCACCCTGCAGGAGCCAGAGCAGTTGCAGCCAGTATGGTCGCCGCGGCGATGGAGATCCCGAGGCCTGTGCTGCAAAGGCAGGGTGGCCGCCCCAGAGCGGGGAGACGTGGCAGAGCCGTGAGTTTCCACGGAAGGGAACTTTGGTGTGAGAGAGCGTGACACTCGGGAATGGGGCTGAGCAGCTGTGACGCGCAGAGCACACCGAGCAGCTCGGGACTACACCCGAGACTGGAACCGGGTCGTGAAAGGCTTTGCAACGTGTAACACACCGGGCGCCATGCCTAACACGTAGTAGGCCCTCAGTAATTGTCGCCACTATTATCAGACAGCAGTTTACAGAACATACCTCTGGGGTTGAAAAAGAAGAAACCAGTGGCAGTGTAGCAGAGGACATCGCTTTGACAGGAGACAGAGGAAGTTGAAGTTCATGCGGAAGGTCAAGGGTGGTCCTTAAAGAATGGTTGGCACGATCGCAGAGACGAACCGTCTCGCGAAGTCAGAGGTGCCGGTGATCTGGGTGAGGGGTCAGCAGGGCTTGCTTGTGGGGACAGGGTGCGGGGCCAGATGGGAAAGCCATTAAGAAAGGGTGGGGAATGCATTCAACGGAGGAGTAGCGAAGCAAGAGTCAGAGTTTCTGGCTTGAGCAGTAAGGTAGCGGGGTAAACAGCAGTGGGGGTGGGGGAATTAGCTGGCTTTTGAAGAAAGATGTTGAGTGTCTGCTGGACACACAGGTGGGCTCCAGCGGGCAGTTGTGAGTGTAAGTCTGGAGCTCAGAAAAGAGAAGTGAGCTCGAAAGAAGTGAGCTCGAAGTCATCGCCCGTGAAATTGGTTGCGATTCCCAGGAAGAATGTATTGCATGAAAAAGAAAAGTGATCTCAGAGCACGGGTCTCTCTGAAATTTTCGTTTGGAAACACAGAATCTAAGTGTATATAGAAGATTCCTGATTCAAAAAATTGAACGACTCACGCAAAGCCGACACGGTCACCCGGACACACGGCCGCCTGCCTGCCCTTTGGGCCGGCGTCCTGGCTTTGCGTAGTCTCTCCCTTCTGTGGGTGAAGCTGCTGGGAGGCGGTGTGCTCTGAGGACGGACTGGACACTTCAGAGCTGGAGCAGGCCGAGTCCAGCCCTCACTCTGACCAGCATGTGACCTTCACACAGCCGACCCTCACCAGCTTCGGAGGCGGCACAAGGCCCTGAGCAGCTTGGGGACAGCGAGCCTGGAGACCCCGCCCTGTGTCTGCCACATGGCGGGCCTCGCGAAACAGACTGAAAATGCCACTTCACCTTTCACGTCCTGGGCTGATGGCCGTTCGTTTATTTAAAATGCCGTGAAATTGACCTGTTGGTGTTACATATGACAAACCTTTCATTTAGATTCTTGATTTTGACAGGTGCTCACTAATCTTCAGTCTGGGAGAGAGTCACTACTTTGCAAAGCCAGATTTTACTCAGTTACCTTCCTAGGAAGTTTGCTTAGTAGAGAAAGGAATTTCTTTTTAATTGACTAGTGCAAGATAAAGCCGGTAACTTCGACTTCCCCAAAATGTGTTTGAGTCGCCGTCCCTGGAGACTTCTCCCGTTTCCGTGCAGCTACAATAGGGCCTCTGTCTGGCTCAGTGCAGTCCCGTGTGCTAGCTGCATTTCTGAGGAAGTGCTTTCTGAACCCTGCCGATTCGTGCTGCTAATTGTGTGGTGCTCCTTTGTGAGGCAGGTGGAGGGCCGGGCGGGGTGGGGGGCAAGATGCTGTTCCGATCAACGTTATTTTGTAAGTTTGTTCGCCTCTCTGAAAATAATCGACTGGGATTATCTTCCGGTGCTGGCCTCTTGTCAGAAAGTCAAAGGGAGCTCTCACGTCTGAGATGTCATCCTTTGCAGTTGGTGGGAATTCTCCGTTTTAAACACATATTAATGCAATCCCACTGGACTCGTAGCTAAGATGTTTCTACTAAGCAAAAAATAAGTAGCTTGAAAAGTTAAAAGTTAGCATGTATGTGATAAGATCATTTAGAGCTCTAGTGAAGTAAGAACATTTTCTCTTTTTAAAGTAGTAGTATTTACTTTCTTAAAATATAAGAATTATATAAATTCTAAATGACGGAAGTGAACAATTCATTCTACTGATAATCACATACCTATTCAAATGGGCGCAAGCAGAAGCCATTCCTCACGTGGCCAAGGCCTTGTGGGAACTGGCACGGGCTTTCTCAGAATCCTGGAGAAAATGTAACTCTTTGTGTTTAAGTTGAGGTAAGAATCAAATGAATGTTATAAAAACCGTTTTCAGGGACGATGGCAAACAAGGTGACAATCCTGTCCTCGAGGAACTTAGAATCACGTGAGCTCAGCGTCAGTCAGGGCCCTCAGAAGAATGCAAGGGACACAGAGACTGCCATCGAAGGATCAGCAGGAGTCAGCAGAGCTGTGTGGGGCGGGCTTTAGGGAAGAAGGTTCTGAGCAGAAGGTGTGTGGTGGTCTGAGTGATGAAAAGTATCAGTGAGGGGGGTCTGATACAGCCTCAGGGGATCAGTGCGCTTCAGGGACGTGTCCGGGCAGGTTCAGGACGAGGATCATTCACTTCAGTATTTACTGAGCAATGCCTGTGCCGTGTGCTCCAAGCGTTATTTTAGATGCTCAGAGTAAAATCCTAGAGAAGATTGACAGTTGTCACTCCACTAAAGTTAACAGTCCAAGAAAATACTTGCGAACCATCAGCCACTGCTTGGTTGAATGAACTCTGAAACGTGCATAAAACAGAATCGTATACAGCAATTTAACAGGTAGTGTGGGTGATTCATTGATATAAAAAGATCTTTATTACATCATAATGAGCGGAGGGGAAAGTAGCTAGAAATCTACTGTGTCTGGTGCACCCACTTCTGTGGTGTGTGTCCCCTGCTAACGCGTGGGCTCTGTGCAGGCATGAGAAATGATAATTCAGTCGCTCAGTCCCAGGACAGGGAGGATGAGGAAGGACATTAAGCGTGATTGCTTCCGAGGGAGGGAATAGAAGTTTCTTTTATGTACTTTTCTATTTTGCATGAATTTTCTTCATTAGTATGTATCATTTTACAATCAGACAAAATAAATTTGTTTTCACAAAACTGCTATTTAACACTTCAGTGACATAATGTAGCAACATTATCAATTAACTTCTGATTGAGTCACCAGTTCTTTCATAATTCTGTCCATCGGATAATCTGGAAGGTTTCATTCAGTATCATCTACATACTTGGTCCACATAGAAAATAGACAGAAATAGAATTCTATTTAGAAAATTAAAAGGGAGAAAAAGATACATACAAAGAATTCATTATCTGGTGAAATATACAGCAGTCATGATATGTCTTCATTTTCTTTAGCCATCAAATGTAGAGTTTTAGGGAGGATCGGAAATAACATGGAATACACGGGGCACCGTGCCTGACACATAGTAGGCTCTCAATGATTGTCACCCCTGTTATCAGACAGTGGTTTACAGAACATCTGGGGTTGAAAAAGTGAAGAAACCAATGACAGTGTAGCAGAGGACATCGCTTTGACAGGAGACAGAGAAGGCACTCCAGCGAGCCAAAGACAAACAAATGGTAAAGCTGGGGGGAGGGGAGGGGGTGGGCCAGGCCGGCTGAGACTGGTCTGGCAGGAGCATGCCAACTGCAGTGGATGTGTGGGACAGACAGACAGACGTGACATTGGACAGGCAAGGTTCAGGCTCGTAATAGAGGTCCTTGAATGTTCTATCGCATTGGAATCTATTAAGCGCTTCTAATTTAACTTTTCAAAAGCATCTGTTGAATACTTTCTGGTTAAAAGAGACAGAAACAGAAGTGAAATATATTATCTGCCCGCTCCCCTCCCAAGAAGCTTATGCTGTATTTCCTGGGAGAGCAAAACCCACTTTGAGAAAAATGAGCCCAAAGGCGATGCATAGGGGGTGTCGGAAGGACAGGAAGCGGGAAGAATTCCACTTTCCGGTGTCAGCTTTGTAAGCATTTCAGTTCCTTCACGGAGAGAAAATTATAGGGACACTCACCTGTACCCTCTCTCTCCATCTCTTCCCCACGTTTATAAAGCATCTGCATCTCATTTATTTTTTGTGTGCTTGGTGCCCGGCATATAAATAGGCAGTCAGTCATTAAAGAATACAGAATGTATGTCCTATTTGTTTTCTAGAGTTATTGCCACAGTTACTACATAACATATATAATAGTAATGTTATATCAATGGCATATAATATAGTATTTTTCCGAATAATATGTAAATAACCTAAACATGATTATTCGTTGCTTTAAAAATTAAATCATGAGAAAAGGGTGGGTTTTATAGGGAGTCTAAGTGTGGACAAAATCTTTCCCTTCATTTTCTTTTCAGCCACTCACTCCTCCCCGTCCTCTGTTGACGCCCAGTGGTTTGGGGCACACACCCCTGGCCCCCCAGTGGGAGGAAATTTATCAGACGGGACAGTTCACATCAAAGTAATAGAGCTTAACTAATTTCCCATTGCCTTAAGTCTTTGTCTTATAAAAAGATTCAAAAGGAATGATTTCAAGCAGTGGAGTTTCAGACCCACTGACACTTGGAAGAGAAGAGAACTTTCTAAGTAACCAAGTGCCCCTCAGAGGCCCTCCCCTCCCCAGGAAGGTCTGACAGTGGCGGGGAGGTGGTGATGGGACCTTCCTGCAGCTCACGGAGAACCTTTTTTTTTGAGTGCCTATGTCCGGTTCCGCATACTTTTCTCTCCGGAGTCAGTGATAGTCATATGGCAGAGGAAATCAGCCTGGAGAATTTTTATTAATTGATTAACTAAGGATGTTCTTCTGAGCCACACATTCTTTTATACAAAATGGAGTATTTCTTACCATTATAAAGTCGTCTGGCTGTTAACTAAGATTGATAAATTGATCTTCACTCCCCACCCCTGAAAAAAGAATCAATTGAAAAGCTAATTAAATTCAAATATTTCTTTAAAAATTGTATCGACCTACAGTTTGTAGTTAAATAAAGAAGAATCAGTAGACACGGAATGGTGATAAATTGGGAATTTCATTTGTTGCATATATTTTAAAGAAACCTCTTAAAATATCCATTCAATATTACAGCTTTAGTTCATTGTTTTATATATGATCAAAACAGGGCTATTCTGTGTAAATCGAAACTTATAGTTAAACAGTTCATGAATAAATTAGCATGTGATTCATTTTCTTCAAGTAGCAGTGAGGGTTACAGGAAAGTGAATGCAGAAAAGGTTAAAAGTTTTCCTGGTTTGGGTATTTTCCAGGTTTCTGGAAGCAAGTTTGCAATACAAAGAATGATTTTTATGAGACTGATTATTCACAGCAAGACAAAAGCTGATGTCACTATGAAAAATTCTTCCTTAGCAAATACTCATTTAGGAATAACAGATATAAAAGAAAGGTGACAGGAGTTACAAAAAGCACTGTTGTCAGTGACAAATTATGTTCACAAAGTGACAAGCAAACCCATGGCAAACAAATCACTTCAGCAGTAAATCAAAGGCTTCTTCTTAAGAGCAGTCTTCACTCAACATCCAGAAGAATGACATGTTTGATGTGCACTGAGTTTTCTTTTTCTTTAAGGTTCTGAATTATTTTGTCATTAGGTCGGTCTTTAATATTTTATCTTAATACTTTAAATTACACGATACAATTAAAAACATGCATAGTATCTTTATGATTCAATTGTACACTACAGTTTGACGTGTTATCAAACACTAATGCCTGACCCTTATTCATATTCCAAGGTGTGTAGCATCTTCACTTGTTCCTATACAAATTCGTAAAAGGCCACGTCTTCTTACGTTAGCAGAATCATAAATGAAGCCATGCGTTTGGGTGTAATAGCATGGGGTAGGAATGGAGAACACACTGAAATTGATCGTGTTATTGCGTAAATCATAACTTAGTAGAAGATGGATCTTGTAGCATTAGATATCAGGTATTCACTGTATACTTTTTTAAAGGCAAGAAAATTATGTGTTGATATCATTAGGTCTAGTGTAATATAGGCCATAATTTTCAATTAAATTAACCCATTTCTGTTAGAAACACAGCATTGAACCATTTTGAATAAGCTCATTTTGTTTTAAAAGCTTATTTTCAGTTGTCTCTGGCTTTCTTTAGTAAGACTTTCTTTTCTTCACCCCAAGGTTGAGAGTGTGGATAAAGACAAAAATATTTAGTATAATCATGTGGTAAGAAGGTATTCATGGTGAGAAAGAAGGCTCCCTAAGCAGAGGCCACGTGACATCATACTTAGTGACCGAGCACCGCTCACTAGAAGGAGCTAGCTTCATGTAATGCCTTCAGAATTATCTGAGCAACAGGCTAAAGTGGCATTATCCTGACATCTTATTTTCGATGAGCACATTTTAAAAGGAATTACTATTATAAGAAAATACTAAAAATTTTAGAACACGTTTTCCTCTTTAATTATTAGTAATAAGCTTAAGAGTCTATAAAAGTTTTATTTAGTGTTTTTAAATATTTACCGTAACTTTGTGCCTAGATGAATACATAGCTCAAGCAGTTCGTTCTATCTTTTGCCTGAATAGGCCATCTTCAGGTACTTTCATAAAGATTTTATTCTCTAAAGATTTTACGAATATTCATCTAAACAGAATCAGATTGAAATAGCTAATATCTTGTCTTTGTTGAAACTGCTGTCATTCAGATCTTGGGTTTTGAAAACAAGTACCAATGTCTACCCCGTATAAACATAATTCTAGTAAAATCTCTCTCTCATTTAGATAATCCCTACAGCGTATTGTAACATTAAATATATTAAAATACTGCTTTGTAAGTAAAAAATAATAATTAAAAGCAGTGTGTGTCTCCACAAGTTTCATCTTATTACCAAACCTCAAACATAAATGTTAAAACTCCCCTTACAAGTTTCTGAGATTTGAAAATTTTCTGCCTGTGGTCCTCTATAGTTGTGTCATCCTATCCTTATCAAAACAGGGGTCCACAAATAAGGACTTATGATCCGTGTCAGCGCCATTGCTATGCAGAGTAGGTAGTTTAGAGTGGGAAGTTAAAGTGAAATGGTCCAGGTGTGTTTTAATTCGTTAACTTGAACTGCCCCGAATTGTCAAACAGAACGAATGAGGCTAATTTCAAAAACTCCCTTTTGCCCTCATCTCCGGGGCCTGAGCCAGGGGAGACTCTACACGCTTTTCTTCTGCGAGGAAGCACTGTGGCGGGGAGCCAGAGGCCATCGAAGGTCACAAGGTGTGCCCCAGGTAGACATGACGGTCCTGCCAGCCCAGCCGAGCACCGCAGTCGAGGGGCTGTGAACCGCACCCCCGGCCTTTGCACGGGGCCTGCGCTGCGGGCTTGCCGCCAGTCCGTAGTGCTGGGCATGAGGGGAGGGCAGGGCAGGACATAAGCTCCTCACTCCGTCTGCTTACAAGTGCAGTGAGGGCTGAGACGCATCTTTAGGACGCATATTGTAATGATATTATTCTACATCAGTCAGCGCGTTGATGGAACAGTCTCTGTTTTTCAGAGAGAAATATGCAAGTAAAAATATGGTTTCTGCAAATGTACTAACTCATGGACAGAATTTCTTAACCACAGAGGCTGATGTATTGAATCTGTCAGTGAATTCGAAGCAAAATTCTTCATATCTTTTCCCATCAAATGGCTTGTTTCTTGACTCCCCATCTCCCCCTACACAGAACTTCTGAATCACAGACAGTCTCTCGGGATGACCCATTTTACCTTATTTTTCCAAAGAAGTTATAAAAATATCTAGGGAGTCAGGAGTTATTTCCAAAAGCTGTTATGGAAATCACTCCCCCTTCAAACATGTCACTCAAATACTGGTCACTCTGTAATGCCACCTGTCCAGTATAGATTTTCTGTGAATAAAAGAGGGTCATGTGGGCAGATCCACAAGGGGATGTCTTTTTTTCCCCCTTTTTCTTTTTAAAGCACTACTGATCACTTGTCACAGCCCAGACAATCTGTGTGACTTTGTCTCAACAGTACTAGAAATACTCCTGTATTCTGCATAATTAAGCACTTTTTTTTTTTTGTCGTTGAGGAAAATTTTCCAGTAACTTGTAGATGTCTAAGGTGTCGAGCAAGTATCTATATTATTCAGTGGGGCGGTCAGAGCAAGGCCTATAATTGCTCGATGACAGATAGGAGCGGGCAGAACCCGACCCTGCCTTGCCAACTCCAGCTGGTCTCAATAGACACACTGATTTAGAGACACAAAGAAAATAGCTCATTCTCTACTGACTCCTTTTTCCTTCCATTTCGACTTTGTAAAGGAAAGTATTGAAACAATTAGTTGGCAGTACGGTGTTAACTTTCTCGTGGTAAATTTGGAAAATGGAGCAAATATAGCCTCGCTCAGCAGAATGTGGGCCTGGGTAACTCAACTTCTCCCAAGACGTGTTCGTAACATTTTCATATTGTTCTCTCTCGTAACGTGCAGCCAGCCTCGAGGTCCGCTTAGAGTCTGTTTACTCAAAGACTTCCAGTTTTCTTGGAGTTTATATTTCTAGTGTCGCGTTCAGAGGTACAGCGCCTCAACATGCTGGCTGTTACGTCACTGTGCTTGGCGCAGATAGTAAGACCCATTGTAACTGTCTTAATTCTTTTTATTAATTTTCCTAAACTAACTTGAACGTTAGGGTATATTTTTACATAATTATGGCACACGCGAAAGTCTTGAGGGAAAAGTACAACCACTACAATATCAAAACAGAATAAATATTTGCAGAAAAATTCTGCCATAACTTAATATTTTGCATATGAGCCCCTATACGAAATCAAAGTTAGTCCTACGTTTGGTGCAGAAGAATGTGTCTGTGGCCCAGCCCGGGACGGCCAGAGATGACGATGGATCAGACAAAGGTCGGCTTGAGCGGCAGTGCCAAGAATAACGACAGAAGGGACCAAAAAGGCAGAACAGCAGTACGCCCAGAGTCCCGAGAGCGAGCTTGCCCGGCCGCACGCCTGCGAAGGCGCCCGTGTGGCGCTCTTCCTGCCCCCAGCAGCAGAGCGGCCTGCAGCCGTGACACGCGTGGCCGTCCTGCCCAGCCACCCACGGGGGCATCTGCCAGTCCAGCCCCGCGAGCGCTCGGCGGTCTGCGGGTGGGGCCGGTAGTCAGCGGAGCGCGATGCTTTTGCTTTGCTCCTCCGTGAAGCGCAGGCCGTGGGACAGGCCGGGCGGCGGGGGAGGGTAAACCCCGGTCGTTGGGTTTGTGGCGTTTATCTGACACATGATTGTAGGAGGCTGTCGTGGAGAATGAGGTTTGCAGGCGGCGCCGGGGCTCGGGCCGGCGCCTCCCTGGTGGGGCCGTTCACCCTCCTTCGCTCCTCTGCCGGACTGTGGCCGTGACCGAGGCCTCGTTCCCGAGCCTCCGACCTCCTACCTGGACCCACTGCAGCAAAGTCGCGCTAATTCCTGCGCTCTCAGCACCTGCGGTGGCTCTCTGTACCTGCCACCCCTGGCAAACGCCCCCTTACCACGGGGGCTCCCCTTCCAGACCATGCACCCCTGAAGGGGCCATAAGGCCGGTGGCGAGGCGAAGGTCGGGCTCATGCTGGAGGACGGGGGGCTGGCACCCAACTCCAGGCACAGGGAGGACTGCGGCCCGTGGAGGGGCCGACACCCTTTGCAGCCGGAGTCCCCTAGGCTCGTCAACTGAAAAGCCACGAAGGATCTAGGTCGAGGCCGCCCCACGGAGCGGGCAGTTGTCACACCGTGAAACGGGGGGAGCCCAGAAAGAAACAGTGAATCGGGGTCAGACCCAGTGTCTTGGTACTTACGTTATTTAACTTTCCTGCATCTTCATTTTTCACCTGTAAAATGGATTATAACATTTAATATTATTTTGTTTTCATCACAAATTAGTAACATAATTTAACAGAAAAGTAGGGTCTGTCTGAGGGAGAAGCCGTGTGTCAGAAAGGACTCTGACCGAAGTGGCTCGCCATGTCTTGGGAGAAGGAGGAATGTGCTCATCAGAGGACATCAGGGGCCAATGCGTGTGGAGTATCAGGTGCTTTGAGGCTTCCGGACAGGGAGGGCCCGACCTCGGGATGGGAGCAGCGGGCTGAACGCTTCAGCGACAGCCACATTTTTCCGAGTGAGGGATCCGTCGCAGCTTTGCCAGTTCGTGCCGTGGGGGTGTTTGGGAAAATGTTTAAACAACAGTGTTAAGTGTATATTCCTCTACTAGTGACTTGGCATGGAGCCTTCGTGCAAAAAAAAAAAGTTGCTGATTTTGACATCTGCTTTGGAAGGCAGTTAACAGAAAATAACTCTCTTCTTGCCTTTGAGCCCGATCCAGCCCCCAGCCCAGGTCTCGTACCTGTGATTTGAGGGGCAAAGGACTCTGTCCTCAAGAGCCACTTCTCTCACAGAGTTCCTTTAAGGCTCGGAGTCGGGGTATCTCCTAGAGGGAAGGATGGCTGGCCCAGTAAGTGTCACCTTCCCCGACTCCACAGCCATCAGGAGCAGAGGTCCGGATTGGCATTCTGGGACCACAAAGCTCTGCTGTCGCCACGGCCTCAGTGAGTGTGAACCGCCTCTAGTAGTCTGCCGGTTCTCTCCAACTGCTTGCACCACAAAAGCAGCCAGGATAAATGGTGGGCCCTGCCGTCCCTCCTTGATCTAGCAAAATGTAATTTTAGTTTTTCAGACCTGTGCTACCCTCTTGGACTAAATAGAGTTGAGCCATTCAGCAAGATGATGACCCTTTGGGCTCTGCAGCATTTAGCACAACTGTCATTTGTCACCTGTATATTTAGTTATTAACTTCTGTCTTCCCCGCTGAACTCTTAAGTACCTTGAGGGTAAGGACTCATAACTTGATCCAACCTCCAAAGCCAGCTCCTCGCTGTCACCTGTCACCCCCACAGAACTCCCCCCTCCCCGCTCCTGACTCCTCTCCTTGCTCCTCCCCCCTCCTGCCACCTGTGAGGCTTGCCCTCAGGGCC
>NW_006443225.1:13577983-13579881 GCF_000325575.1 Pteropus alecto | reverse complement strand
CACTGATTATTTCCCTTGCCTGCTATATTTTTTCTCCTTAGCAGTTACCACTATCTGACATATTGTACATTGTGCATATTTTCTTGTTTGGGTGTCTGTCCCACTAGAAGCTTAGTTCCAAAATGGGGAGGATCTTTGTTAAACGGTGTATCCTTAGCATCTAGAAAAGCACCTAGAACAGAGCAGCCCCTTAATAAATAAATTCATTCAGACTCGTGAAGGACCACTTTTCTAAGCAAAGGCACCCATTGTCTAGCTCAGATGGGTGTTGAGTGCAAAATCTGCCAGCAAATCCAAAGGAGTTACTTCTTCTATCCCAAGTGGGGCCCCAGGCCAGACACCCAAACACGTTAGGGGTCCCTTCGGCATCTCAAGCCTCCACAGGACAGATTAATGCATGACACACACTTACCTGGTCGAAGGTGGTGGCCCTTACGTGTGAGTGCTGTCCTAGGACTCAGGTTCTAGAATGACTTGAACTCCTTAAAACCCTATCATGTAATTTTTGAAAGTTTATTTCAAGAGTACATTTTCAGCATATTCAATCTTTGGAATCGGAACTTATTTTCCCATGGAGTTTAGTACGTTCTGCATTGTGTATCAAGCACCAAGTAGGGTTTTTAGGACTGTGTGTGGCATCTGAAGAGATGGGGACGCTTCCATTCTCGTCTTCTGCGTCTGTACATTCTTCCTTGAAGCTTGGTGGTGGTTCCAGTGGGTCAAGCCCCTTCCGCTCCCCCTCCCCCCCGCCGACCCCCAGTTATCTGATTTGCTGGGTTTAAAACAAATGTGGCAACTAAAAAACAACCAAGTCCAGAAAGCAAAAATGAAAACCTAAAATTAGACTTTTCAGACAGACAAAAAGCGAGATGCCTTCTTCAGAGTCAGGAAGGGGAGCCTCCATCCCTGTGGAGGAGACAGAATTTCAGGCTGTCAGAATGTAGGGACCTGCGATTTCTCATCTGAGTGGATGCACCTGGCACACGTTCACACACGACTCAGCTCTGCTGTGAACTATTTCAGTATCTTCACAGTCTCCATTTTTTGAGAAATTAAATTGTTAGTAGGACAGCATCAAGACAGTAATATTAGTTTCTCATTAAAAATTTTTAAGAACACACGCAGCTTATTTCCCAAAACGTTTCCCAACACATTTATACCGTTATTTGTAAACTCATGCAAAGACTTATAGGCAATGAACCTTCAGCACATATCTATCTCATCGATTCAAAATTTGTGCAGTATGTATTTTTTTTATTGTTAAGTGAGCAACAATTCCAAAACACACTTTACACACATATTCATGGCTTTTTTAAAGTTCCAGAGGTGCTAATTAGACTCTTTAAAAATGCTTTTGATTTTTTGCCTATTGTCATTATAATCATTCTACAAAAGTTCTCCAGATAGAGGAGGAGGATTTCCTTGTTGCCACCACACCCGACTTTGCTTTAATCAGATCGCTGTGAAGTGAGTTTTGTATCTGCAGAAAGAACCTTGAAGCCTTTGACACTTAATTAGCACTGAGCAAGACACTGAACTAGACTTGGAGTGAGGGCATCAGCCTGGGGACAGAAAGTCTCAAATGGAGCTAGCAGGACAAAACAAACACAGGATGTGGGAGGACAGCGGCAACAATGGAGTCATTAAGGCCATTGGCCATCAGTTAGGTAACTGACCCCGCAGCCTTAACGGGCATTTACAACTGATTCGTTTAAGAAAAGCCTCTTAACATCCTGCTTTTCCAAAGAATTCCCCATGCCCCCCGCCCCCAGTCAGCCCCATAACTTCAGGTCGACTTTGATGCCTCAGATTAAATTCTTTTTAACTTCTCTTTTCCTCTTTTAGTTCCAATCTGTTCTTTCTCCCAAGATACACCCCACCCCCGCCCCATCCCCCAC
>NW_006443225.1:13576738-13577900 GCF_000325575.1 Pteropus alecto | reverse complement strand
TACACCTTTTTTTTTAACACTAACCAGGCCCCCTAAAAGAATCATTTACCAACAACATAAAAATTGTATCTCTGACTAAATTCAGAAACTCCTGCTCATGATTTAGTAACTCCGTAAACCCAGACGTAAGTAAGCACATTGTCGGAAAAACTCGACTAGCGTTCAACTTCTGAAGGACGACTGAATGAGTAACTGAGACATCCCCAGACACGCTTGCCAGGAACGACCTGTTCTTAAAACGTGAAATGCAGAGTCCACAGGCGAGGCCTCCCGGACTGACTTTTCCCTTTTTCTTATCTGAGGTTATGGACCTCAGGGGAGTGGGCAGGGTTACAAGGTCAAAGTCTTTTCCTCCTCAGAACTCGCTGCTTGCTGGGAGAGGGTCGCCTGGAATAGACGTGCTTTAGAGAAGAGGTTGGAGGGGGTCAGGATTTTGATTCTGTTAAGCAACAGCTGGTTTGAGTTTCTCTCCACTTTAGTCTCCTGCTCCCTTCCTCACAAATCCAGGGAGAGAAAAGAATTTGTTCAGAAGGAGCCGGCAACATAAAATACACCTAGTCCTGTGGTGCTTTACGGACGTCATCTTTGCTACAAACTGAACGTGAAGCACTATAGGCGGAGGCTAGATTTTATAAAATGAACTATACGGGAAATACGACCAACGCTTTAGTCAGGAGGACCTTTTAGAATGTGGGATGTGTACCTGGAAATGTCTTTTAATAGTATTTTCTAACTAAAACTTTTTAATGGAAATAAGTATAAGAAAGACCTCCGGGGTCTTTGGAGCCTGACTCCAAGGAGGAGTCGTGACAGATGTTAAAGCATGCCAAGTGTGCGTTTCCTGTTTCTGGACTGGCGACCATGTCTGTCTCCAAGTGGATGTGCCTGCCTTTGTGCGACAGATGTCTGCTCAGTTCTGCTTTACTCAGTTCTGTGAGATCCGCCCGTGCCACAACTCTGCCGGGGGCCAGGGACACGGCATTTAGATACAGGGCGCTCAGGGGCTAACAGGTGCATGAACGTGAACTCGGTCTAGTATGGCTTTAACCCACAACGACGGCCGCCTCTTCCAAACAGTTTACACCTGATGAAAATCAGGTCTGCTCAAATAACAGTGTTCTATGACAAATTCATAAGTCCAGTACTTAAAATATATGTAATA
>NW_006443225.1:13536808-13576727 GCF_000325575.1 Pteropus alecto | reverse complement strand
CACGCCACGCACCACCCCACAAACACACACACCCACACACCATGCACACAGACACACACATAATGCCTTTTTCCTCATCCTGCACACAGACACACACACACACACACACACAGACACACAGACACACAGACACACACAGCAAGAGCGAAAGAGAGAGACAGAGAGACTCACATCTCTCAAATCAATGGCAAACCAGTAACAGATTTTTCGTCTGGGCTCAGCACAGTGGCCTCAGGCTGTGTTGGTGTGTGGCTCACAGCAATCAGAGGTCATAATTTCATTGGCAGTTGGCATCGGGTTTAATTTTTCTAGCATGTTACATTTACCGAAATGTCTGGTTTCGGTTATGCGTAGGCATCCACTGAACCAGCTTTGAGCAGCATGTCTTCAGGTACCTGAGGTTTATGGAACACATATGCTAATTGTTTTCAATCACTTTCCTTTCTAAACACAAAAATGTGTTTTCTGAAGCTGGATAACAGTAGTTCTTAATGACATTGCTGGTTTCTTACGTTGAAAGAGGACCTGAAGTAGGTAAAGATGTCAATTTAACAAGACTGCCACCTACTGATTGGCATAGTTGGAAAACAGTCCAATTAGTTTCGGGGATTTTTAAATAGCCATGTTTTTTAAATAGCGGTTTAAAAAAAAAAAAAAGTAAATGCCTTTTGAAAATTGACGTGTATCATTTTAATTGCATTTTAGGAATGTGACCAAGTTCATATAGATGACGTCTCTTCAGATGATAATGGTCAAGACCTAAGGTGAGCACACAGAAGTGTGCAGTGACTGTCTCCATTTTATAGTTTAATTGCTCAACTAATTTAGATGAACTCTGTGTGGTTAACTTTGGGCTTTTCTTGCATCTAAATAGCACGTATAACTTTGGAACAGATGGCTTTCCAGCTGCAGCTACCAGCGCTAACTTATGCTTAGCAACCGGCGTGCGGGGCGGCGTGGACTGGATGAGGAAGCTGGCTTTCCGCTACAGACGAGTGAAGGAGATCTACAATACCTACAAAAACAATGTCGGAGGCAAGTGACTCACCCATGTCTCCCTGGGGTAATGAAGATGATCTGAAGTTCTCAGAGTACCGCCCACTTTTTTGGACATAGTAGCTTTTTTCGAACAGTTTTGTTGAATCAGTGATTATTCTGCTGTGATTCAATGATAAAAATATTAGCCTAGAGCTGCTGCCCCGGGGAGACTCGGCTAGTCCTGGCTCCGTAACCTAACTGGAGTGGCGGGACCCGGAGTAAGTTTCTTGGGCTCCCTGACGTCCAGTAACAGGGGATCCACAGCCCTGGCCCAAATGGCTAGATGGCTTGTCCAGCTCCTTCTACCAGGCGGACGCTTGTATGAGTTTGGATCTCTTTAGTGTCGTTCAAAACGGCTTTAGCACAGAAGGGAATGTATTGGCTCGATGACGAAGGGGTGCCTTTAACCAGAAGAGGGGATGCTAGGAACGCACACTCGATAGACGCTTCCTACAGTGCTAAGTAGAGATTCGTCGAACGGATGCTAACGTGTGACAGTGACGAGGCGTACGACAGAGGGGTAGTGGTAGTAGCACTCCATGTTTGTTATTCACAGAGTGGAACAGACACGTTGTTAAGGCAGTCGTTCGTGTGCGTTTGAACCCACAGGCCTGCTCGGTCCGGCCAAGAGGGAAGCCTGGCTGCAGCTGAGGGCCGAGATCGAAGCCCTGACGGACTCCTGGCTGACGCTGGCCCTGAAGGCGCTCACGCTCATCCACTCGCGGTACGCGCCCCCGAGTCGCTTCACGGTGCCTTTGCCGGACAGTGAGCTTTGCTCGTGCTTACTCGTTTTGGAGATTTATTTTTCAACAGTCTTTTTTTTTTTTTTTTTTATCTTTCCATTCTCTTAGGACAAACTGTGTGAATATTTTAGTAACAACTACTCAGCTCATCCCGGCATTGGCGAAAGTCCTGCTCTATGGACTAGGAATCGTATTTCCCATAGAAAACATTTACAGTGCAACTAAAATAGGTGAGCTGCTTTTGTTTCCATCGTTTTGCGATTGACTCTTCTCCTTCAGGCTGGTGAAAATGAAAGGCAGTAAATTAGGCTTTCTCGTTTTCAGAATGCTGGATATCAGAAAACGAGAAGAATAATTTAACCAATTTTAGCGTCAAATTGGCTTTAGACATCAAGGGATATAGAAATCATAATCCACAGTTTTATTCTGAAATTTTCACTTTACTGGCTAACATTAAGACCTATGCATTTTAGCTGTAGTCAACTTAGCATCAATTCTGGATCATCTTATTTTTCTCTTAGGCAACCTCAACAAAAATAGCTTATAAGCCAAAACAAATAGTACTGTAGAGATATACAAAGTAGAAATGAAACCTCTAATAACTGTTTCTTTAAATTGTTGCTGCAACTGGGCTGTTTTTTTGCCCCCTTTTTTTTTTTTTTTTTTTTTTTTTTTTTTTTTTCACAACGTGTATAAACAATTAACTTCCCATTTTTGTTATGGGGATACAAAAAAATTAAGTTCTCGCAAGAAGGCAACATAGCTAGAAAAAGGAGACTAATGTGAAATTTAGTGAGAACTAAACTAAGAAAGAAGAAAAGTGGGGTAAAAAGAAGGCATAGCTCTTGTTCTTAGAGAATTCACTCTCCAGCAGGGGAAGCAGACATCTAAATAACTGTAATATAAATATATAAGTGAGCATCTATCAAATATTTATGAGATGCCTAGAATAATATTATGCATTTTACATATTAAAGATCAATCTTCACAACCTTTCCATTTTCCAAATGAGGAAACTAAAGCTTAGAGACTTAATTGTTCGAGCGAATAGGTACAAACGAGGTCTCTTTGATTCCAAGGTCCAGCCACCCTACGGTGTCCTACCACTAAGTGCCTGAATGCACTTCAAGGAGGAAGCATTCACTTCCACCCAGGAGGAGGTGGAGGGCAAGGGTCAGTGACAGCTAAAGGGAAGAGGTGACATCTGAGCTGGGTATAGAAGGGTCATTCCACGTTTACTAGGCAGCCGGGCTAACGAGAGCCAAGGAACAGAGAAGACATTGCCTTCTGAGGGACCTGTGCGTGGTTCTGGTTACCAATGTGCAGTGCTCACGGAAAGCTGAAGCTGGAGAGACAGAGTTGGGTCTGGCATAAGTGGCCTTGTGTGTCACCTTGATGTTATTTTAGTGAGTTCTGTGGGCGGGGGGAGGAGTATCCTGGTAGCAGGGAAGAAGGCTGTTTTTGGCTGCCCATCTCTGAAGAAAAAGGGGCAAAAATGGAATCCCTGTAGGTCTAACTCTCCATCTGACTACACTTTTATACTTCCTCAAAGCACTTACTAAATCATCACTAAAAAACTACTTATATAATTATTTGTTCAATCTCACTTCCCCACCAGCCAATAACACCCTTGAGAGTTGGGTCTGTCTGTCTCGTTCATCATTGTAGCTATAATGCCCAGCACATAGTAGGTGCTCAGGAAGGTTTGTTGAATGAACGGTATGAATTTGTTTATTGTGAAGAAGGCTGGCACAGAGGTTTCTTTTAGGCAACTGGGTCGGTGGCGACACTATTAACTGATGGGGAAATCAGGTTTGATTGGAAAGATAAGGGTTTGTTCTTATCATTGTTGAATTCGAAGAGCCTGTGGGATATTCAGATAGCTCTGTGAAGTTGGAAATAGTTGGAGTTTGAGAATGACCGATGACTCCTGAGACGGGCCAAACACAGAATCCAGGAAAACTCTTATAAAAAAAAAAAAAAAAGGAATGTATCAAATAGAATTCCTAGCAGCCTGATAAAACAAAAATTTTTATCAGTTTACACCGAGTCAGGTGTTTATCCTCTATAGAGAGAGCTGCATTTTGTTTTGTAAACAAGGGTCTCACGGAAAGCTTTATCGGCACATGAGAGTCAGAACAAATTCCAAAGAACCACATAGGACAGAGGGGACAGTGCCTAACTTCCCAGAAGGACAGAGCGAGTAGATTGCACATCATGCACACTGAACTTTCATCCCAAAGAATATGAAAATGTTAGGATGATAGGAAATCACACTAGCAATCCAGTATTTTTTAATGGGCATTTTGTTTGTAATATTTGACTTCAATTTTTTTTCAGCACAGAATAAAAATTAGAATTAAAAAATACGTGGTGTTAGAAATTATCTCACAACCAATGGTAGGATACTTTTCTATATTTTTAATAAGAAAAGTAAAGATTTAAACTCCTATACTTAGTGCTCATTTTGCCATACAATGAGATATAATTTGGGGATCAACGCAGAAAACTTAGGAATTTTCCTTTTAGGCAAAAAGGCAGAGTCGTAGGAGGAAATGACTGGTATCTCATGTAGCAGAGCTATGATGTCCTTTCAACAAAATGGATTTATCAAAATGAAAACTTCAAATAAGACTTCAAATCAGCTTCTAAAAGTCAGCTTCAAGTTTTTAATCTTTATTGTGCAAAATGTCTCTTGACCCAAAATTTACATCGAAGCCTATAGGAGATAGTGTACAGGTGAGATATTATCCACCACAGCTTCACCTTAAAAAAACATCGAGTTTACCTTCCGTTTTCCATGAAAGGGAAACCTTACAAAAACACATTAACATTTCCCTCTAAGGGAAAAAAAAGTCTCATGACATCCAAGTTTGAGGTTGTATATTTTTGCAGTGAAAACTATACTTTGTATTTGTTTCTGAAAGTGTTTTAATATTTCACAGTTTAGTGGGCAACTAAATAAGCATTGAAATTACATCCTTTGAATAAGGCTGGCCCTATTTTGTTCTGTCAGATGCAAACTAGAGATTTTAGTGCAAAATACAAATATAAAGCAGACATTTGTTTAAGCAAACAAGCAATTTGTTCGTGTGTATATCTGATCCTTATTTGAAAGAGATGCAGTCCTCGCTCAGCCATTCACATTTGAAAACTATAAACTGCCCCATTGTCCATTAAAATGACCCCGTTGGCAGCCCAGGACGTGGAACGCCAGCTTCTCCTCCAAGCGACAATGGCTGCATTAACGCAGGGATGTGCTGACAGCATAGCCACCATGGGAGCCCAGACCAAGTCTTGACATGGGAAAGATAACAGATAGATAAAGGGATTCTGTTACCTTTACCCGCTTTTCCTCTAGGAAAGCACTTTATTGAACATTCGATGCCTGGGTAAGGCAAGCGTGAGCTCCCTGCAGCGCCCCAAATTACCTGATGTTGATTTCAGAAACAGGTTCACAGGAATATTTCAGGTAAACACATTAGGCTTTGATGGTCTTTAAGTCAAATAGAATCCCAACCTAAAAAGGGATAAACTCATCCCGGTGTTCGATTTCTCCATTTCGTTTATCCTTCTCAGTAGCCTTTGAATCAGACATTATTTTCAGAGTTTGATAGATCATGAAACATTTTTAAAATCAAGTTAAAATATGTTGCCAGAATTGCATGTCTTTGTTTAATCTCAGCTTATAGGGGGAAAAGTACTACTGCAAGACAGCACTTTTTCCCCCAAGTGCTATACTGTGATTGACTAACCAGCTTTTTTGATAAGTGAGTCCTTGGGCAAAGAGTACTAAAATGGTCAGTTTCCAAGGGATGGGACACCACTTGGGTAATTAATTCACAGTCTTCAGATCATCGCGCTGTTGCACGTGCCGCCTAAATGGCACATAAAAGTGCTTTTCTAGTTTACATGAGTAGGCGAGCGTTGAGTCAGAAGTATGAAAAAGAAAAGCACTTTCTATAAAAAGTTCAAGTGCCACCGCACCGAGTTGCCCAGACTTTACATTTTTTCTAATTTATTTTTGTTCACCAGGAAAGGAGAGCTGTTTTGAGAGGATAATTCAAAGGTTCGGAAGGAAAGTGGTGTATGTGGTCATAGGCGACGGCGTGGAGGAGGAGCAAGCAGCCAAAAAGGTAAGAGCTCTCGCTGGTGCGTCTCGTCCTCGAAATCTTGCTCACTGGATGGTTCACACAAGCTCTGTTCCTGTGAGACAGATCATGGATGTGCTCAGAACCCTAAGCCCTGAGAAGGGGCCATGTAGAGTGAGACACGAAGAGATCCTTTCGAAGGGCGGCGTACATAAGCTCAGGGGTCGTGATCGGCGGATCTTCGTAGGATGAGGACTTCGGTCTGTTGTCGGGGAGCAGGAAAGAAGGCGGGTGCTGGAACCACCCCCCAGAACAGGCAGCACGTGCGCTGCGCTCACGCCCCTTTCTGCACCCACGGTGGACGTTGCCGTGTGATTGCAGCCTTGTCACCTGAGCCTGGATGCAACCTAAGACCCTTCCAAACATCATTTCAGGGAGGCTCTACCAGTCGGTCAGAGCCGGCTTGCAAAACTATTTGCAGCCCTAGAGTACAGTGCCTTCTTCTGATCATGAGGTCGCCACCTTGCCCCGAGACACTGGGAAAGGGGGAAGGGAGTGGACCCAACTATGGGTGGCCTGAGTCCCAGTTTGCCCATCATCCTTCTTTATATTCTTCTGCATCCCTTCAAGTATAATTCTGTCCTTGCCCTTTGCAAAAGCTTTCTCATTGATGTATTTTATTGCAGCTTAGAGAGGAGGAAGGAGGGGACCACAGCCTGGGTCTTCGCAATCCAGTAACTTAGCTGCCTTTCCGATCTTTTCCACTCCACTCCTCATCCTGCAGTCGGTCACACGAGTCGCTTGCCTTCCTGTGGCCACGCCTGCCACTTCTTCTCTGAGGTTGCCTCTGCTGAGAATGACCTTTTTCTCCAATGTCCTACTGTTTTTATCTTACTTACATTTCAAAATCCAGTTCATATGCCACCTTTTCTATTTCTCCTGTTTTTAAGAGCTCAGTTATAGTGGCACTTATTTACACTTTAATTGGAGAAGTTGTTGTAAAGGGCTTGGATGCTTGAGCCAGACAGGCTGGGTTCGAATTATAACTCCACCACTTAGCAGTTCTGTGACTTCGAACAAGTTACTTAACTCTTTCTCTTTCCTTACCTGTAAGTGAGGATAATAGCAGCACCTCGTTCATTGGGATATTTTAAAGATTTGATTTAATTGAGATATATAAAACCCATAAAAGAGAGGCTGATACGTATAAAGTGTGCAGGAAATGGTAGCCATTGTTTTTATTTGTGTATGTGCCTGTTTCGGCAGTAAAGTGTGAGCTGCAGAAAGGCTGGGAGCTTATTTTGCTTGTTTTTTCATTTGAGACTCTGTCTTTGAAATATTTTATGATGCCCTAAATCTTGGCACAGTTGTACTCTAAATATTTCTTAAATTGAAGAGCATTAAATATTTTATGAGATTGACCAATAGGACAATTTTCCCTTCCCCACGTACTCACTCATAGAAATCTCTATATGTTTCCATAAAAGATGCAACAACTCAGTTCTTCTGGAACATTCTAGTAAATGCCAAAAATGGTATATAAAGTCATCAGAATGTAGATGCAGCATTAAGCATGACACAGGGTCAGCCTTCTTAGAGTCTAAAGATGACCTAATTCAACTTCAGTGCCTGTGAATTCCAGTAAAAGCTTAGAAGCTGACCTCAGTTATTTAAATAATAGATTATTTCACTTACACCTACAGAAACACAGTGTGCCCGGGAGTCTACGCTCCCAAGTGTGGTCAGTAGTGGTGGGAACCCACACACACCTCAGCTCCAGGGGACCTTGATGCTAAGCAGTATTTGTCACTTAAGTACTAGTTCTGACATTCCAACTTCACCAATGGCCAACCACCATTGTCATCAGGTACATCTGTCAGCCCTTTGGGCTGTCTTCATAAAATGAAGTCTTTCCCTGACTAAATTTAGAATATCCAAAACTCAGCCCTGCCTGGAGAGTTAGAGAATGTTTGGTGGGAGTCCAGATTCAAGTCTTTTTCCTGGGAACGCTTCTGGAACCCCTTCGCCATTCCTAGGCAGGACCTCCTAGTGGCTGGAGGGACATGGAAGTGATTTGCACCTCCAAGCAGCGTGGAACTGAAGAGCAGCATTTCATGCCAAAATGGCTCAGTGCCGAAGGCGTGAATCTGCCTTCCAGGCTGGTCCCTCTCTCTCTCTCTCGTATTTACCAAAAGAGTCTTAATTTCAGGAGACGGTTGCCAAAATGTGGCCGTTGAGCTTGTGGTAGGCAGAAGGATGCTTATGAAGGTGATGACTTAAAATGTGAGGAACACAAGTGAAATTCTTTGGGCCCTATCGAGGCTTCTGTGGGCAAGTCCATTCCTAAACCCGTCTGAGCGGTATGTTTCTTAGACGTGTGCCATGGGAGAATGCAACATGGAAAAAGTAAAGGAATTCTTGGTTTGATGTTGGAATGGAAAGTAGTAATAGGACTATGAGTATTTGTGGTCTTTGAAAAAACTTTAAATTGTTTCTACTATTTATTTTTGTATGTTATAGTTTTTATTTGGGACCCACACACCCCATTCTACAGCAAAAACAAAAACAAAAACAAAAACAAAAAAAACTAGGCAGCTGCCTGCAAAGGACATCCTCTGTGGATTTTCTGACTGGGCATGAGTGCTCCTAGCTTCAGCTTTCTGTTTTGATTTACTGGGACGTGCGCATGTGATAAAGAGTCCAGTAGAATCTGTTATGAACAAACTTCTTGCCCTTTGAAAACCTACCAGTGTGGGAACTCTGACAAAACTGTGGCCGGAAGTTGAAAGACTGTTTATGTGTGAATGTAAAGTGTGCAGATTTTCCAGAAGGTTCAGAGTCCTAAACAAGCTCGCGTATGATTCAGATATCATTAATCTGTCATCCAGAGTGACAAGCTGACCATTTCTGTCTTATATTCTGTCTAGTCCTTTTAGGTCAATTCAGATTTAAATAGCAGCACTTTGTACATGAGATAGGAGACAAGGGCCTAATAATTCATGATAGATAATCTTTAAAGTGGAGTTCTGCACAGAAATAGAGAATATTTAGTACTTAACTTAGGGCAAATATTTAATTTGGAGGGAAAGACTAAAATTCATCATTATTCTATTTTAAAAATTATAAAAATTCAAGCTAAAGAAATAGAGATGGTTATCCACGCTATAGATGGATTAATAATCATAATGGAAAGGAACAAGATTATGATCAGCTATAATGTCCCAGACTCTTTTTTAGGCACTTCCTGTTCATTATCTCATTAAAGCCTCACAATAAGTTGTTGAGGAAGAAGTCCTCAGACCCAATTTATAGGTGAGAAAACTGAGGCACAGGAAGGTAAATAATTTGGCCAAGTTCACACAGCTAGAAAGTGGCCAAACTATTGTTTGAAGCCAGTTGTGTCTGTGAAATTTAGGACAAAATTCCTTCAAGTTATAAACGTTATTTATATATCTTAAATATGATTCGACTTACAAAAAAGAATTGTTATTAAAGTGTATAGTGTCTGTTTCTTTCCTTTTAGGAGCTAGATATAACCATTTGGTATCTTTTTTCCCTTAATTTTACATTCTTGATTAAAATTTTAAAAATAAATTCTGATACATAATTTAGTTCATGAGGCTTTTAGATTATGAAATAGTGAACCCGTGATGTTCTGCTAGTTTGAGCACTAAAACATTTTATAAAATCAAAACATTTTTGCATTGCTTCTGAATTGACTTTAACCATGGAGCTTGTCCTCCTTAGTTTCCTATGTCCTTTAAAAAATCTAGTACAACACTCTCTTTTCCCTGTGAAGATGTCTTTCATCTCCCTAAATGATGATTCTTCTGCTATAGGTACGTAGTTCCTCATTTAATCCCCACATGAAAACCACTGACTGTCCTACCAGTCGCCTGTTCTGTTAGGGCCGACTGACGTCTGCTCTGCCATCCCGTTCTCTTTGCCCGTGCAGTTCCAGGGCTTTCACCAGTATTTCATCGAATTCTGTAATGTTTACCAATTAAAAACACCCCTTCGAAAAGAAAAGGTTAGAAATGCCTTCGTTCATTTAAAAGAAGAACATTATTCTATAAAAATCTCTTGCGAGGGTCTGCTGCTAGCACCTTCGTTCCTGGAAGACCCACCTGTACAGTGACCATGGGAAGCCATCTATGACTTTCTTTGCCATGTCGTTTCTTGTCAAAATCTTCCAGGCCTTCTTGGTGACCATAAATAGCTTTGTTTCCCTAATACAACATACCTCAAGCGAAAACAATTAGATATATGTATGATTTTTTTAAAAATTAAAATGTACGTAACAGTCTCTTGCCCACTGAAAGCAGTTTTCATTTCTAGACTGTGAGTGGCCCTTGTTTTATAACTCCACACTAAACTTTTCAGGGAATGACTTAAAATAGCACCAGGGCGAAAGTGGCAAGCAATCATTATTCTGCATAATGACAATGGTTTCATTTTAAAAATGTGCATTTTAAATGGGCACTAGAAAACTTGCAAAAATCCACAATGAGGCTGAGGACTTAAAGCTCAAATCTAAGCTTATTCAGGAGAAAAATAAGCGCTGCTTTTGTAACAAACAAAAAAACACACAAACATTTTAATGCAATTTTTCGCTTTGTTTTATTTAAGTGAGATGGGGTTTACTGACTATAGTGAATTTTATTCTAAAGCCATTACATTCATTTAGTAGTTAATAAGCACATACGATATGCCAGGATTTTTTTAATGCAATGACTTAATTTTTTCTTTTTTTTATTATAGTTGACATACAGTATTATATGAGCTTCAGGTGTATAACACAGTGATTCAACATTTCTATACCTTATGAAGTGACCACATTGTGATAAATCTAGTATCTGTCGCCATACAAAATTACTAGGACACTACTGACTCATTCCCTATGCTGTACGTTACATCCACACGACTTACCATCCCCGCCGCCCCTTCCTCCCCTCTGGCAGCCATCAGTTTGTTCCTTGTATCTATGCGTCTGTTTCTGTTTTGTTTATTCATTTGTTTTTGTTTTTTTAGATTACACACCTAAGTGAAAACATATGGTATTTGTCTTTCTCTATCCAACTTATTTTAGCATAATACCCTCTAGGTCTATCCATGTTGACGCAAATGGCAAGACTTCATTCTTTTTTATGGCTGAGTAATATTCCGGGGTCGGTGGGGGGGAGTGTGTGTGTGTGTACACACATTTTCTTTATCTGTTCACCTATTGATGGGCACTTAGGCTGCTTCCATATTTTGGCTGTTGTGAATAACACTGTGGTGAACATAGAGGTGCACACATCTTTTCAAATAAGTGCTTTCATTTTCTTCAGATAGATACCCAGCAGAGGGATTGCTGGGTCATTTGAGGAAGCTCCATACTGTTTTCCACAGTGGCCACACCAGTTTGCAGCCCCACCAGCAGTGCACGAGGGTTCTCTTTTCTCCACATCCTCACCAACACTTGTTATTTGGTTGTTTTTTTGTCTGTCTGTTTTGATGCTAGCCAATCTGACAGGTGTGAAGTGAAACCTCACTGTGGTTTTGATTTGCATTTTCCCTGGCGATCAGTGATGCTGACCATCTTTTCATGTGTCTTTTGGCCATCTGTATATCTACTGTGGACAAATGTCTATTCAGGTCCTCTGCCCATTTTTTAACCAGATTGGGTTTTTCCGATGTTGAGTTTTGTAAGTTCTTTATATATTTTGGACGCTAACTTCTTATCAGATATTCGTGAATATTTTCTCCCATCAGTGGATTGTCCTTTTGTTTAGCTGATGGTTACCTTCGCTGTGCATAAGCTTTTCAGTATGTTTTCTTCTAGGAGTTTTATGGTTTCTGGTCTTACATTTAAGTCTTAGATCCATTTTGAGTTTTTTTTTTTTTTTTGGTATGGTGTAAGAAAGTGGTCTAGTTCCATATTTTTGCATGTAGCTGTCCAGTTTTCCAAACATTTGTTGAAGAGATGCCTTTTTCTTATTGTATATTCTTGCCTCCTCTGTTGTAGATTAACTGACCACATACACATGGGTTCTCTATAATTTCTGGGCTCTCTATTCTGTTCCACTGATTTATGTGTCTGTTTTTCTACCACTACTATATTTTTTTGATTACTATAGGCTTTGTAGTATAGTGTGAAATCAGGTAGTGTTCTCTCCAACTTTCTTTTTAAAGATCGCTTTAGCTATTTGGAGTCTTTTGTGGTTCCATATAAATTTTAGGTTGACTTTAGTTCTGTGAAAAATGTCACTGGTATTTTGAAAGGGATTGCACTGAATCTGTAGATTGCTTTGGGTAGGACAGACATTTTCCTGATATTAATTCTCTCAATCCACAAGCACAGTATATCCTTCCATCGGTGCCATCTTCAATTTTTGCAGTGTCTTATATTTTCAGAATACAGGTCTTTCAGCTCCTAGGCATTTTCTGATGCAATTGTAAATTAAATTGTTTTCTTGATTTCTCTTTGACAGTCCATTCTTCATGTGTAGAAATGCCACAGATTTCTGTATATTAATTTTGTATATTGTAACTTTACTGTTTTACTTCCTCTTTCCACTTTGGACGCCTTTTCTCTCTTCTGTGATTGCTGTGGCCAGGACTTGCAACACATGTTGAATAAAAGTGGCAAGAGCAGGCGCTTTGTCTTGTTCCTGATCTCAGAGGAAATGTTTCGCTCTTCACAGTTGGGTAGAATATTAGCCATGGACTTCTTATGTGTGGCCTTTATTATGTTGAGGTACGTTCCCTCTATACCCACTTTGTCGAGAGTTTTTATCATAAATAGATGTTGAATTTTGTCAAATGCTTTTTCATTGCATCTATCTGAGATGATCGTAGGATTTTTATCCTTCATTTTGTTGATGTGTATCACATCAGTTGATTTGCACATATTGAACCATGCTTGTGTCCCTAAAATAAATCCCACTTGCTCATGGTATATGATCCTTTTAACATACTGTTGAATTTTGTTTGCTAATATTTTGTAGAGAATTTTTACATCTATGTTCAGCAGTGATGTTGGCCTATAATTTTTTACTTTTTATTTTTTTGTAATGTCTGTCTGGTGTTGGAATCAGGGTAATGCTGGCTTCATAGAATGAGTTTATAAGAGTTCCTTCCCCTTCAATTTTTTAGAACAGTTTGAGAGGGATAGGTATTAACTTTTTTAAATATTTGGTAGAATTTCCCTGTGATACCGTCTGGTCCTGGACTTTTGTTTGTTGGAAGTTTTTCATTAGTGATTCATTTTCGATACTGGTAATAGATTTGTTCATCTTGGTAGGCTGAATGTTTCTAGGAATTTGTACACTTTGTTGGCATGTAATTGTTTTTAGTATTCCCTTATGATCCTTTGTATTTTTGTGCTGTCTTTTTCATTTCTGATTCTATTTAGGCCCTCTCTTTTCATCATTTCCAAGAACCAACTCTTAGTTTCATCGATATTTTTACTGTTTAAGTCTCTGTTTCATTTATTTCCACTGTGATCTTTTTCTTTCCACCTACTAACTTTGGCTTTCGTTTTCCCAGTCCCGTTAGGTGTCAGATTTGTCTGAGATTTTTCTTGATCCTTGGAGTAGGCCTGTGTCACTCTCACCTTCAGGCTTAGGATAGCTTCTGCATCCCACAGGTTTGGGAACACTAGGTTTCTATTTTCACTTATCCTGAGGTAATTTTTAAAAATTTCCTCTTTGATCTCTTCATTGAACATCTATTGTTTAGTAGCATGTTATTTAGCCTCCACATGTTTGTTTTCTTCCTGTAATTGATTTCTAGTTTCATACTGTTGTGGTCAAAAAAATGCTTGATATGATTTCAGTCTTCTTAAATTTGAGACTCGTTTTCTGGCCTAATGTGATCTATCCTGGAGAATATTCTGTGTTCACTTGAAAAGAATGTGTATTCTGTTGTTTTGCATGGAATATTCTGTGTCACTTAAGGCCAGTGTTTCCTTGTTGATTTTCTATCTGGATGATCTATCCATTGATGAAAGTAGGATGTCACAGTCCCCTACTATTATTGTAATACTGTCAATCTCTCCCTTTATGTCAGTATTTGCATGATGTATTTAGTTGCTCTTGTGCTGGGTGCAGAGATGTTTACAAGTGTTACATCCCCTCTTGTTGGATTGATCCCTTTATCATTATGCAGTGCCCACAAAAGTGTTAGTCTTCGTTTTAAATTTTGCTATCCCAATTTGCTTTTTGTTTCCATTTGCATGATATTTATATTTTTTCCAATCCTTTATTTTCAGTCTGTGCGTGTCTTTCGATTTGAAGTGAGTCTCTCATAGGAAGCGTATGTATTGGTCGTGTTTTTTAAATCCATTCAACCATCCTATGTTTTCTGATTGGAGCATTTTGTCCATTTACATTGAAAGTAATTATTGATAGGTATGTAGTTATTTCCATTTTGTTAACCATTTTCTGGTTGTTTTTGTAGTTCTCTGTTCCTTTCTTCTTCTCTTGCTCTTTTCCCTGGTGATCTGATAAGTTTCTTCAATGTTATGTGTGGATTCCTTTGTTTTTTGGTCACCATGAGATTTATAGTTAACAACCTATGTATGTCATAGTCTATTTTAAGTTTACAGTCACTTAAGTTTGAACACATTCTAAGCACTACATGTTTATTCCCTTCTCATATTTTATCTTTGTGTGTCTATCCCTTAATTATCGTTGCTAGATAAATGATTTTACTACTTTTGTCCTTCATACTAGATTTATAAGTGCTTAATCCATTACTGTATTTTCTTATTTCTCGTTTGGCCTTAGTCCCTTTAACATTTCTTGTTATGCTGGTTAAATTGACGAACTCTTTCAGTTTTTGCTTGTCTAGGAAACACTCTCCTCTTCAATTCTGAATTGTAACCTTGCCAGGTAGAATATTCTGTTATGTAGGTTTCCCCCATCATCACTTTGAATATATCATGCCCCTCCCTTCTGGTCTACAAAGTTTCTGCTGAAAAATCAGCTCATAGTTTTTCTCTTGCTGCTTTATAGATCTTAAGATTTCGCTTTTGTTTCTGAGACACAGCGAAAACTATCACTGACTACGGTGAATTTTATTATTCTAAGGTCATTATATTCATTTAGTACTTAAGAAGCATATACTATATGCCAGGTCTTGAACTGTATTTCATTCCGTGCTTAAAAACCTCACTTCTCCCTAGAGGCAAAGCAGGTGTACAAATAATAAGAGAGCAATGTTAGGCAGTAAGTTTCATATTTAGTTCTTAGAATAATCTCTCTCTTGAGATCTCTGTATTTACAATTTGGAAAGTATCTGTACTTTCATATCCAAATGTTTTAGAGGTAATATATGCATATGAAAGCAGATTTTTTTTTTTTCATTTAAATGGTAACTATACCTTGTTTTCCACTTCACACTATGTCCTGGCAGCTGTTCCCCATCAAAATGTGGAGCTCTGCATCAGGCGTTCCATGATGTGTGATAAGTTAACGAGTCCCTTGGGTCCGAACACTTAGGTGGTTTGTTCATAGACAAGTGAATCTATGAGATAAGTTCCTAGAAATGCAATAGCAGGACCAGAAGTTATTTGCTCTTAAGTTTTTGGAACATTTTACTAATCCAGCAAAATTCAGTCTACAGCCGAGTGTCCGTGCACCCCGCCTTCTGTGGTATTGGTTTTGTGTGTGACTTGATGCAGAACACCAGGCGAGGAGGAAGGACGGGTGGCATCGGGACGCTGCCCATGCGGGCCAGAGCCGCGGAGGGAGGCGGCGCTGTTTTCCCATTGTTCGGGGAACATTTTGTCCCGATGACTCCAAAACGTGCTGCTTCCTAAGATTCAGGCCTCAGTAACCACTTCTCTCACTGTACACCTAAACAATGCATGCACATCACAGTTTCACCTGTCACTTCTGTTACGATTTGTGATGAGCTCTGTTTTCAGTCTCATGGCTCGTTACCTGATGGAGTGTCTCCGTGAGGTATCATCCCGTCATTCCAGCTGAATACCAGCAGATGCATTAAGCTTTCCCGACTCCGTTCACCCACTCAAATATGCTTTGGTGTTCTCTACCTACAACCCACTATTGAATCACGTGGATACTCTCTCCACAGTGTCTCCTGTCCCTTACGCCCACTCCATTTCCACTGTCCTTCTGCCTACTTTCTCTGCTGCCAGCCACTCCTCCAATCCATCCTTCCCTAAGCGTCGCGCCAAACAGCTTATTCCTTTCTAGCTAGCCATTCCAGGAGCATCTCTCTGGGAACATTTCCTTTCTTATTAGTTTTTATTATGAACACACCATTCCAGCCCCACCATCTCCACACTAAATGCTCTGTGCGTTCTACCTGCTAGACTTGTCACATACCTAGTCTCCTGACTGGGAGTCCCATCTACCTAACCAGCTTTGCCCATTCTTCAAATTCAGTGCAGGCTCAACTTAGCCCCTCTGGCTTACAATTCAGCACTCCTCTCTCTGGATTTTTCATTTTGATTTTTTTGTCTTGTTGAGATATAACTGACATACAGCACTGTATAAGCTTAAGGTATACAGCAGAATGACTTCACTTGTGTATACTGTGAAATCATTATCCCACTAAGTTAACATCCATCACTTCATATAGATACAAAAAAAAAAAGTTTTTTTCCTTGTGATGAGAACTCTTAGGATCTACTACTAGATTTTGAGTCAGCCATCACGTCGTACATTGTGGCCCCAGTACTCAGAGAGCTTACAGCTGGAAGCTGGTATATTTTGACCACCTTCACCCAGTTCCCCTCACCTGGTAACTATATACTTGGTTTGAGTTTGGGAGGGTCTTTTTTTTTTAGATTCCACATATAAGAGAATCATACAATATTTGTCCTTTTGTGTCTGACTTAGTGTAGTGCCCCCAAGGTCCATGTTGTCACAAATGGCAGAATTTCCTTCATTCTTATGAGTGAATAATATTCTACAATGTCATAGTAGAATACATATACAACAGGTTGCATATGTAATCCACAACTTCTTTATCCATTCATCTGACGATGGACACGTAGGTCGTTTCCATGTCTTCGCTGTTGTAAATAAGGCTGCTAAGAATATGGCGGTGCAACTCTCTCTTCAATATGGTGTTTCCAATTCCTTCGGATACTCAGAAGTGGAAATGCTGGGTCATGGGGTAGTAGTTCTGTTTTTAATTTTTGCACTGTTTTCCATGGTGGCTGCACCAATTTGTGATCTCACCAGCATTTATCACTTCTCTTCGTGACAGGCACGAGGTGACAGCTTATGGTGGTTTTGATTTGCATTTCTCTGATGATTAGTGGTGTTGGCCACTAATCATCTGATGCGTGTCCTCTTTGGCAAAATGTCTATTCAGATCCTTTGCCCATTTTTTAATTGCACTGCAGTGTTGTCTTGCTATTGAGTTGATTACATATTTTAGATATTAACCCGTTATCAGATTAGTTTGCAAATATGTTTTTCCATTCTGCAGGTTGCAGAAGCTTTTTAGTTTGATGCAGTCTACTTGTTTGTTTTGTTGCTTTAGGTGTCATATCCAAAAACTCATTGCCAAGACCCATGTCAAGGAGCTTTTTTCTTATGGTTTCTTCTAGGAGATCTGTAGTTTCCAGTCTTTAATCCATTTCAACTTAATTTTTGTGAAGATGCAAGATAAGGGCCTAGTTTCAGTCTTCTAAATGTGAAATGATAATTTTCCCAACACCATTTATTGTGTCTTTTCTCCATTGAGTATTCTTGGCTCGCTTGTCAAATATTAGTTGACTATCTATGCATTGGTTTATTTCTGGGCACTCAATTCTATTCCATTGGTCTATATGTTTGTTTTTATGCCCATACGATACTGTTTTGACCTCCATAGCTTTATAATATAGCTTGAAATCAGGAAATGTAATGCCTTTGTTCTTTCTCAGGATTACTTTGGCCATTTGTGATTCCATATAAATTTTAAGATTTTTTTTTTCTACTTACATAAAAAATGCCATTGGAATCTTGATAGGGATTGATATAGAACCTATAAATGTATTTGGGTAGTATCAACATTTTAATGATATTCTAATCCATAAACACATACTTTTCCATTTATTTGTGTCTAATTTCTTTTATCAATATCTTATAGTTTTGAGTGTAGAGATCTTTCACTTCCTTGGTTAAATTTGTGTCCAAGTATTTTATATTCTTTGAAGCTGTTGTAAATTTCTTTTTCAGATAATGTTAGAAATATTTCTGAATTTTGTAGGTCAATTTTGCATTCTCCAACTTTACTAAATTTATTAGGATTTTCTACATAGAAAATCCTGTCTCTGAAAATAGACAGTTTTACTTCTTTTCCAATTACGATGCCTTTTATTTCTTGCCCAATTGCTCTGGCTAAGTCATTTTGATTCTTAATCCTACACTGCCTTACACTGTAATGAAATAGCAGATATGTCTTACTTGCTGGTTCTTGTCAGGGAGGGCACGTATCATGTATGTGTTATATATTAAACATCTTCTGTAGCTACACTGCTTATATAGGTAATAGACTAATAATGTCATAGACAAACTGGAGCTCCAAGGAGACAATGTCATAACTCAAAGCCATATAACATCAGATTTGAGAGTATAACAGTCTCCTCATTCTAGAGCCTGCTCTTCCTCCCATAGCTCTCTGACTTCACATGAGAAATATTTGTTCCAGGCTAAACAATGCAGGGGGAAAAAAACTATTTACCTTGTTTCTCGTTATCCTGGGAAGCTCTTGTACATCCATAAAATCTTCACGTCAGTATGTTCCTAGTTAGGGAAAATATTTTGCAATGTTAATTCTAATTATTTGTTAATGAAATTGAGTCCCCTAGATTCAGTCTTATAATCACTTAATAGTAAATGTACATTTCTTAGAGAAGAAACGCTAATTTTTTGAGAATGGAACTGCTGTCCTCGTCTGGGAGTGTCCCCAGGGCCTGCCTGTGTTCCTTCACAGACACCTAAGGTTTGCCAGTTATCACTGTAGAGCCTTTCACACTTTTGTTCCAGTGAATTACCCCATCATCACTGCATTTTGATGAGTCGTCTGTAATGTACCACAGGCCTATTTCGTCACTTGAACTCACCTCAGGGTGCTGCTTGTTAATACTCTATAGGAAGGCTAAAGTCACCAGTATTTCAGTGGCAGTAAACAAGGCCATTCAGAGACCTTTGGATAATATCACCTTCTATTACGTGTTTTGAGTATGGTCTAAAAGGACAGCAGTTTAAATTAAATGCGTGCAAGGCTGACATCAACTCCTACACCTTAAAGGTAAGACACAGAGCACTGCATGGATCCTGAGTGTACCATGGAATTAAATGCTCAATTTATACCTTAACCATGTACCAGAGAACTAGCTGGATGGTTTTCAGTTCCCTTTCCTCAGCCACTCGTCACATTCTGCAATACATACTCCTGAGTATACCAGTAGCTTTCCATTTGAATTGTCCGTGGGAATCATGCTTAAATTTAATCAGATAATTGGCATGCAAAAGAATTTATATTTTTGAAGATAGTTGTCCTGAAAGTTTCTGGACAGCTTTGTTCAGTTGTTCATGAGAAGCAGCTTTGGGGAGGGGCAACGAATCTGGCCAATTAAAGAAAATACAAAAGTTAAGAAAAACCTAATTAGCAATAAAAAAGGAACATTAAAAATAGATACCAAGTAGATGGTTAAATGTAAAAACACACTGTACAGTTGAATACTTGCAAACTTTTTAAAATAATGATTTTCCTTAAAAATGTGTCAAAATGAGCTGGAGAGTAATAGTAAAGTGAGCAGATGTGCCATGGGGACACTGGGCTTGGTTCTGGGCCATCGCGGTAAAGCAAGTATTCTGATCTTACTGGTGGACAGTCTCGCCTTCAATTTGTAAAAAATGCAACATCTGTGAAGCACAATGAAATGAAGTATCCCCGTACTGTGTGAAATACTAGAGGCGATTGGTATTTCTTTATACTATTCTACATTTTAAGAATGTTTTATAATACACAGATTTCTAATTAGATTAAAAGGGAATCTTTATTGTAATCGATCAAACATTTTTCAAGACTGATCTGTGTATCACAGTCGAATCTTTCGGTGCCCCTTACCAAAGAGAATGGAAGCGAGGGTGTGTGTGAAGCTGTGCTATGGTGCTGATAATTCACACTGCTGAATGAAAAGGCCACGGAGAACAGGAGGCATCATAGCATGTGGGCTTCAGATACACACCCAACCTGCTATGACTCTTGGGTTTACTCCTTACCAGCTGTTACTTAAGAGTGTTTCTTCTGGTTTTTTTTTTTTTTTTTCCTTTTCTCTAGTAAAATAGTGTTCATACTTACTCGTTTGGGTCCTGCATCCAGTCATGTCACTAACCATGTATTTCTCTCACAGCCAGTATCCTAACGCTGAATCTCTCCTGTATTCTCTGCCCCCAAACACACACCACCACTCGAGTGCTTTCTGAAGGGTCACCCTTCCATGCCCAGCCCAGCTGTCACCTCCTCTTATCAGGAACAGCCCCTCCCACTCCTGCCATCGCACAAAGGTGACCACTCATCAGTGTGCATTCCTACTACTCACTCACAGGCCAACAGGGCGGGCCAGGGCATCTTCTACACCATGCCTGCAGGTCCAAAAGATTCCCTCTCGAACAGCTGGATGCAAATAGGACAGTCTGTTTTGATAGGTGGCCAAGTGAATCATCCTAAAAATTTGAAAATTAATCAGATTTCTAGTACTGGATTCTAGACTATTCTGTCATCGAAGGGTGACACAGACTATGATATATGCTTTTAGCGGATTACTTGAGACAAAGATGCGGTTAATAAGGGACTTAAAAGTTTGCATTCCCAGAATGTAACAGCTGTGTGACTGATACCAAAATAGTGAGTAGCTTCCATCGTTACCTACAGAGAATCCCCCCAAAACTCAATTCCAGTTTCCATATCAAATTCTATTAGTCTGAATTTTTTAACAATTCCTTAGAACTATAATTGCAAATTATACTCAGGCCTTCACATTATATGTGTGCAAAAAATGAAAACTGTCTTTCTAGGCACCACGTAGAATGTTCCCTCTGAAAGATAATTATCTTGCTCTTACTTAAGAAAAAGCTTTTGCTAATACATAAGTACTTACTGCAGTGCTTTTGAGCAGTTAAAGTTTATAATCATGTTTTCTTCCTCAATGGATGAAGCAACCTGGTTTTTTTGTTTGTTTGTATCTGATTAATTCAGGTATTTCACAAACATTCCCTTTTAGATAAAAAACACCTCAGATGTTCATGTAAAATTCTCCCACATGGTAAAGTAAAGCCATTTTAAGGTTGACACAAAGAATGCCTGATGGAAATAAGTGAAAATAATTTTTTTCCTTATGTAAGAAGCAACTTCAGTTTTGAAAGCTGTAAAATACTACCAGCTAAGGAAAACTGCTTAGATTTTCAGCATTAAAAATCCACCGGATATACATACTTCGAAAGGCAACTGTTTTTGACAAAGTTTCAGTCACAGCTACTGTATTCTAGAGCTTAGAACTGGCATTCTTCGTGTAGAAGACCTACCCGGTGTAGGTCTACTTAGGAAATATCCGTCAACTTCTTAAAAGAAACAGACTCCAGATTACATTTTTCAGTGCAGTCTGGTATTCTTAGGGGAGGACCGAGTTTGCGTTTTTGTTTCAAACAGAGGTGACACTGAGATCTTAGCCGGCAGCCCCGAGAACAGGGATGAGCATCGCAGGGGGTTTCGAAGGCGGGGCCGGGGCGGGCGCCGGGAGCTCGCTCTGTCCTCACCATGTGTCTGCCCCTCCCAGCACGCCATGCCCTTCTGGAGGATCTCCAGCCACTCGGACCTCATGGCCCTACATCACGCCTTGGAACTGGAGTACCTGTGACCGCCACGTAGCACTTTCGAGCGCACAGCTGCTGGGTGACCAGGAACAAATCCAGCAGGCCTGAGCTCGTGTCGGCGCCGCACTAGCGAACTCACCGGTCTCGACATCTTGACGCGCAGCTGCCGTCGGCCTCCACCTCTGCCGTCGCGGTAAACGAAGGACCACGTCTCTTCCTTCAGAACAGCTGTTGACTCTAGTACTGTGAATCCAATGAAAATAAGCCATGAGAATGTTCTAGCACAGCATGTGTCTTTGCCACGTTAACTACATGGTTCAAACCTGTGAAGAAGGACCTGCAAACGCCCAGATTGTTAGCATCGTCAATGTGACGTCAGCGGCTTCTCCAATACAGCAGACCCGATTGCACAACAGAGACTGAAGTGTGTTCCCTGAAAACCAGTGGGGGAATTCTCCTGGAAAGAAGGTTTACTTTTCGGTGTCTCATACCCAGGGTAATCTGTACATCTGTACTTATTTATGAAGACTTTTTTTTTTTTTTAAGAAAAAAAAAAAAAACAGCTTTATTGAGGTATAATCCAAGTACCATCTAATTCAAACAGACTTTTTTTTTGGCATCAAATAACTGAAGAGACAATAGCGTTAAGAAATAAGCGATTAAAGGCCTTTGCCTCGTGACACAGCAAGTACTTTGAATTTTAGCACATTGCAAAGTAGTTTATGACTAATTTAAACGTATAATATGTACATCACTGAGACAATCATGTACAGAAAGAATTTTTGGTGTAAATTTGTAATAATGGATGATTCTTTTACATATTGTTTAGAAAATGATATCGAAAGGTAGCAATGCCTTGATAGCGAAGTATGAGGCATTCTGTGCACAAACTCAGGTGCAGTGCCTTATCAAAGTATACTGGGTATAAATATGTAGATAACGGGGGTTTGTTTGTTTTTTTTAGATAATAATGTTGTCAAGACCAAAAGCATGGATGTCAAGTGTTAATAGGATTTTGTTTTCCAAAATTTTTACATCAGTTCTTTTTTTTATGCTGTTAGAAAGGCCTCGGGGAAATAATACAGCAGTGTCTTAAATCATGTGAAATGAAAGTTCTCTTACATCCTCACTTTTTCATTTTCAACATTAATGTATTATATGTAACTACTTGGGAAAAAAAATGATTATTCAAATGCTTCTTCCCACAAAGAAGGCAGATGATATATTTTATTAATAAAATGGTTCATGAATTGGAGACTAGCAAAGCTTTCATGTGCTCAGATTATAGTGTCCGCATTTTCTTGTTTAAATAGAGGACATCGCCACATATCTGGGATCAGCGAAACTTTGCATGACTCCCCACATTCACGTCTGTTTTCCTGCACACTCTCCCCCCACCCTCCCAGGGAAGTTCATTGCCGGCAGTGGACATGGCTCAGTCATCATCACCAAGGAAATAACTTTACTCTCCACCTATGTCATGTATTACATGACAAGCATAAATATGGGAAATAAACAGTTTCTCAGAGAGTCGTCAGTTTGGGTACTCATTTATCCATAAAGACTTCCACTGTCGTGAAATTACTTTTTGGATGAATTCTCTTTAATATTGAGGAGAAAAACACCAGCTTTGATCCAAAGTAGCTAAAGAGCTACTCTATTCCTTTTCTGAAGTTTCATGTTGCTGCTAGAATTAGTTGTGAATTCTCCAAATTGTTTAACAATTTTTTTTTTTTTTTTTTGCTTGAAGCAAACAGAAGTTGATGATTTTTTAGCCTTTTCCATTTTACGTTTTTGTACTCTGCAGATTGAAAAGTTTATCTTGGCCTTACTGTATAAAGGTGTGTTGTGTCCACAATTGTGTACAGAATTTTTCTTCATTAATTTTGTGTTTAAATTAATAAAACTGATTTGTGAAGTACTGTAAGCTCCTCGAATGTCAGTATTTTCTTACCTCTTTGCTACCTGCCTGATAAGCAGGACCTTGGTTGCATCAAAATGCTGAGTCCAAGGGAAGGGAGTGGCACGAAGCAGTGGCAGTGATGGCCTTTTCAGATCTTTCATGGACGCACGTGGAAGCCTAACAGCTGTTTCGTTGATCCCTGTAAGAACAGACGAATGGAAAAGCTCTTCCTCGAAACTACATCAACTAGATTCTCACTCACATTTATCTACTATAGAACAGAACTCAACATTAAGTATCTTGGATGGCAGAGCATAGATTTAGCCACTTAAGTACCCGAGGGACAGCAATGTTAGGCAGTTCTATCTATAAAGAATGCCCACAATGTAGACCTCTAAAATTTGGCCTGACTAATGGCAGACAGCTATAAGACGGCACAACTTGTTTCCTCCTGGGATTTCATTTTAGACACAACATTCATACAAACACGTGACACTAACATGCAGTTGTCTGACCCACCAACAGGCCTATGATATTCCATTCTTATTCACACAGTGGGCCAAGCTGGAGTAATAGTGTCTAAGCATGCTCAGACCCCCTGAGAATGAAAAAAGCTTGGGGAACGTCTTTAAAGACTGAAGGGATTTTTAGATCTCAGGTGAAGAAAGTATGGAAAACAGGCAAAATGGAAGGCATACCCTCAAAAGATGAATTTTCTAAAGCACCGCTTTTAACATGACACCCCCCAGCCGGAATGTTTAGGCCTCTTTAACCGCAGGTTAGAGCCCCGATGTCTCTAGCCAGCATTCTGGAGCTTCCGAAGTGAGTCTATGTTCTTTCCGACGTTCCCTCTCACTACTGTTCTGAACGAGCCTTCAGTACACGTTAACCGGGCCCTTTCATGGACCAAGCAACCTGTGAGCATCCCTGCCTCACCTCTGCTCTGCACTGAGCCGCTGTCAGCCGTGACCCTCCCCCCTCAATCCACCAAACCACGCCCCGCGCCAGCACCTTCTCCCTCGCAGAGCATTCTTCCCCGTCATGACACGCACCGTGAGCTCCTCCTCCCAATGTCTATAGTCTGACTGGCAATTCCTATTATTTTATTCCCTTCCATAAAGACTCACTGGATCCCTGCCATGGGGGACATGGTCCTAGGTGCTGAGGCAGCCGGTCGCTGCTCCTGAGGCTTGTGCTGACACTGGACCAGGTGAGACCAGACGGGACATGAATTACCGAATGAATAAGTTAGAAACATTCCTTATGGAAAATTCAAACAGGTGATGTGGGTAAGTGACGGGGCATAAGCTTCCTGGAAAGGATGGAGAGAACTGAGATGTTGAACTGAGACCAACTGCTACGACGGGGGCAGCGGTGAAGGTCGGGGGCAGCGGTGAAGGTCGGGGGCAGCGCATACAGGCAGAGGGCCTCAGGGGAGGATGCGCTCATGCGTTCCGTCCTAGGAGTGCAAATCATGCCCATGGGTCCAAGAAGAGATGACGGGAAAGGAATGGAGACTCCCAGGGAAGAACCTGAGGTCGTGGGAGGCTTTGGGTGCTCTTCTAAATGGGACGGGAGGCCACCGAGGGCTTTCCGCAGGGCTGTGACCCAGTCGGAGACTCTGAAACGATCGCTCTGGCGGCTGGGTGAGAACAGCAAGAGAAGTGGGGGGACGGGTCAGTCCAGGGGAGCCATGGCCAGCTTCAGGTTAGGATGGGGACACAGAAGTCCGCGCTTTTTTAGGGACAGTGACAACAGGGCTTGCTAATGGGTTGATGGGGCGAGCGGCGAGACATGAGAGGACCGTGGACACCTCCAGAGTAAGGGCTCCTGCCCCTGCCGTGGGGTCATGTGGCCTGGCGGTTAAGAGCCTGGGTTCCCACCGCAGCTCCCCTGTCTTAGCTGACCAAGCTCAACCCCTCTGTGACCTCATTCCCCATCTGTAAAAAGGGAGAAGCCCTACTTCAGAGTTGTTTTGAGGACCAAATGAGTTAATGCGTGAAAAGTGCTTGGGACGCCTGGGCGTATTATTTAATGTTGCCTATTATTATGCTAAGTATTCACACTCATTTTTCTCCCCTCCTGAAGAACCCGCTCCTGGGCTGCAGAGACCGGCTCTAAAGGCGCTGCATTATTCTGGCCGAGTCTAAGAAAATAAGATGAAAAAGTCTCGTTCCGGCCCTCAAGCATGGGGACGGCGGCTACTGTAAAAGAATCAGTGACCACGACAGAACAGGCTTCAGCACGCGTTCCTGATGGCAGTGGGGGCGGGGGGAGTAGCCCGGGCAGGCGGGAAACCAGTCCCCAAAGAGCCGAAGCCTGAGCGGAGACCTGAAGGCCACAGCTGGCCTGGGCAGCGGGGGAGGGGAGGAGCCGAGCGGACCTGGAGAGGAAAGGAGTAGGCGGGCGAAGACGCTGGGGCCGGGGTGCAGAGTGGGGCCGGGGTGCAGAGTCGGGCCGGGGTGCAGAGTGGGTCCACGGCGCCGGGGAGGGAGAGCTCAGGGCTTTCACGTCCTGCGCCTCAGAGTCCGAGTTCAGACCCGGTGCCGTCACTGCGCCGTGGGGCTCCTCCCCCTTCGCGGGAGAAGGAAGAGGACAGGAACAGAAATTTCGCTCAGGAGCCCTTCCCCGCGGCGACGAGTCGACACTAGACTTCATGTGTTACGTCTAAGTACCGTCTGGTTGAGCCCCTTTCATTTTACAGATTATAAAACACAGGTTACATGCTTTGCCCAAGGAGTCACAGCCAAATAAGGCAGAGGCACAACCCCAACCGACTTCTTGGGTACAATACGGAATCATGAAAAGGTCATGAGCTCTCAGGTCAGTAAGAGCCGGCTCGGCCCCCAAGTTCCACCATGACCTAGCAGGATGAGTTCGGGCAGCACTTCCAGTTTTTAAGATATTTTGTCGTCCCGTCTACAGTCAGCACGATTGTCCAGTGATGTCTGAATGCTTTTTCTTTTAAACCTTAGCACCTCAATTCTATATCATCTTTCCAGAGGTTGGTTTAAAATTTGCCTTCCAATCAGCATTTACAAATGTCACATACACACGCATTTCACAGTAACTTTTTAAATTTGCTTTTCAAAACATCTGACTATGACATGGATGTTTCCCAATTCAAATGAACACAGACGAGGCTATTTGCCTAACAGAATGTAGAGATGATGCCACAGACATTGTGTGCTAAGACCTGGAAGAAATTTCTTTCCAGACTCTGGAATTTACCCGCACTAGGCGCAGCTACAAGAGCTTCAGCTGGAACCACCCTGTCCATCTCGCTCAGGATAGTCTGACAACCCAACAGGGGCAAGTTAGTAAAAGCACTTTGTTCAGTGTCTCTCAGACTGTTTCCATTTCCCTCCGTTATGCGCAATTATACAAACTGACAGGATAACTTGTGGCAGAAGAAATGAAAGGGTTTGTAATTTAGGAAACCTTTGGCCCCGCTGACTGAAAGCAGGTTGTTTGTAAAAAGGAAGCCCTGACCTCAGCTAACTGGCAAACTCTGTCAGAAGCAATAGAAGGAAGCGAAGGAGGAAGAACAGCGCCTGCAATTTTTATTGGCAACAGAAGAAAAACGGATGCTTTGCCAGGGGAAAGCCCTTCCAGGAGACCTCTCCAGTGAGGGCACGATGGCTGGGAGTCACTCTGCGTGTGTGACGACCCAGCTGCATGGTGGTTCTGTTTTTGTGGGCCGGTTTGACTGGGGGACTTTGCTGTTTGGGGACAATAGCGGGACTGACAACCCTGAATGTGGATTTTCTCCGGTTGCCGTCCGGAGTCCCTCTTCTACTAGCACTGCAGAGCCTGCCCCGGCTCATGTCCTGGCTTCATGGAAAGCTCCAGATGACAGGGTGTGTAGCGGGTGTGACAGGAGACAAGCCACCTAACGTCGTTGTCCACATTGGTGCTAGCCATCAACTCACCCTCACTTATTCCCTCCCTTTGTCTGCTATCTGTTTGGCAGGACTCTGCAGTGACCTCTGGGTCATGAAAGAATGGAGGTCTCTGAAAGTTCTCATTTCCGTATGCCCGGGTTCTCAGCTGGATGCCCTATGAAATCAGCTGGATGCTTTGAGAAATCTCTCTGCTTAAGCCCCACTCCAGAAATTCTAATTTAATTTGTCTGGTTTGGGCTTGAGCAGCAGCCAAGGTAAAGAACCATTGCTTTGTGCCAAACAGGTGTGGAAATGAACAAGGAAACATCATATAAAACGGAGTCATGTAGAGGGAGCTCTCACTCACTGCACCTTGCAGACTCCAACAGAAAGAAGCATACCCTACATTTCTTGCCAGGAAGAAAATTACTACACCAATAGAAGGAAGGAAGGTTTTCTCTTTGCCTAGCAACAGACCCAGCCAATGAGAAACTGCCATGACTCAGCCAATGGGAAGCCACTACACTTCGAACGTCAGGTTTCTTCCAATGGACATTATATTTACAAAAGCCCTTCTCAACTCCCCCCTTTTCTCTGAACAATGCTCCTCTTGTACAGACTTGCCTATGGCCTTACCATACATAGCTTGTTGGTCCTGAATTGCAATTCTCTGCTATTCCCGAATAAACTCATTTTGGTGGTAAACACCTGGCTATTTCATTTTCTAAGGATGACACAGACATGTGAGAAACACCATCAAATGACATCCCAGCAGGGCTGGGCAATTTGTGAAGTAAGCTTTCCACCTCTTGGCCTTTCCTTTCCAACCCATTCTGATTCCCAGTTGGCCATGCCTATGCCGCTGAAATCCTGATGACCCAACTCAAATCCATTCAGTCATCGAGAGAGTTACTATGAGTGGAGAGTTCTGCCTGGTGTCAGGGGTGTCCCCCAGGGCTGGCCATCTAGTGGGGAAACAGAGATATACAATAGAAAGCAGACTGGGATGGGGGCCTCACTGGATTGCGAGGCCACTACAAAGAATTTTAACTTATGGTAGACGTCCAGAGGATCAGCAATCAATGTCGGCTAGGGAAAAAGAATTCTCATTGAGGGGGTGACAGTTTCATTGGCCTAACTGAAATAATAAGATGTTGACAGGCTCCTAAACCTAGTCCTCTCCTAGATTAATGAGAGAGAAATGTAGGGTAACTGGAGGCTCGGGGAAGGGGGAGGTAGCTACAATAATCCAAGCAAGATGTGATGCGGGTCCATCCTCGGGCAGCCCTGGGGGGAGGACCGTGGAACCGACGCGGCAGGTGTCCCAGAGGCAGAGCTAGTTATGGGGGGACGGGCAGGTGGCTGGGCTTCCAAGGTCCTCTTGCTCCCCTGCTCCCCATCCAGCATCGGAAAGGATGGAACCATGTGCAAAGTATAATTAGATCACAGGATTACAGCCAAGTCAAGGGGAAGGTGTTGCTTCGTTCTAAACCTTCATTCTAATCCAGAAGTAGAAGGCTTTGCCATCTTTGGAACTGTATATGTCATCGAGAGACAGCGTGCGTGAGCTGCAGTGAACCGCTGTTTCCAGGGGCAAGAGGAGCAACCTGGTTTCCCTGGTGATTCCAGAGAGCACAGCAATCAGGCTGAAGCCCTTTACATATAACTGAGAAAATGTCACTTTCCCATTTCAAATGGGGAAGGGGGGCTGCTGAAGGAGATTAAGAAGCTAAACCCTATGAGGCCCTTACGCTCATCCTCCAAAAACGTAACCAGGAGGGTGGCGTGGGACACGGCCTAACTTCCAGGATCCCTGGGCAGGGCCTCTGCAGCATCTCCGGGGGGACATGGATCCCCACGAGCGCTCGCTCCTCCCACTGCCCTTTGAGGGACTCTGCATCCTCCGAGGAGCTTAATATAAGACCCCTTTGACGGTGTCCCTTGCGCTTCCTTGTTTTACAAGCACAGAGCCCACCTGAGACTCACAGCAAAGTGTTGAAGAGGAAAAGAAAAGGAAGAAAGCAAAGAAAAATCCAGAGTGTGGGTGAGGAGAGGGGGTAGTTTGCTGTCGACTTGGGCACAAAAAGGGATAACTTTTGACTGACCTCCCCCCCAACCCCGCACTTGCTCTGTGATGTGGGGGAGGCCTGGAGAGGCTCCGCCCAGTCACAGGGATCAAAGTCCCTGTGAGCACAAGTCCAGACGGCCCCCCAGAGCGGAGGGGGTCGGAACAGGAGGAGGCCCTGCCCCCTCCGCCGGCTCTTCAGAAAGGGCCTCTTTCACAGCCTTCGCCTGTTCCTGTCGGTTGGAACCTCTCACTGAGAAATCTCTGCAGGCCCCATCACCTAGTATACTTTGTGGTTCAAAGATAGCAAAGGTTTTGCACAATTTCCATTCTTCCCAAAGTAGTTAAAATGCAAGCAGGCAGGGGAAGGAGCTGATGGAGGAAGCACACGCCCTTATTGGAACAGTCTTGTTTTGAAAAACTTCTGCCCTCTGGGGTTGAAAGCATTTCTTGGCCCAGTGGAATCAAGAGGTGCCGTGATAGCTCCAGAAATGCTTCCAGCCCCTGACCTTGATATTTATTTGCAAAGCCTTACAGGAAATCAGTGCTACGTGTTCCATGAAAAACAAAGGAAAATGCAGGAATCAGGAAAAACAACAGACTGCTCCAAACAGCCTCACATCGACAGACTTTAGGAAATTAGATGCTGAAAAAATAGTTCCCATTAATGTGTAATCTTTCAACAAGTACTGAAGACCCACTACGTGCCCAGCCCTGTGCTAGGTGCGGACAGGTCTGCGCCCTGAGGTGCTCACGTTTCTCAGGGTAGGGTAAGAGGTGCCGCTAAAATAAAGGTGGTGAGTGGGCGATTTGGACTTCACCAGTAAAGGGAAGGGTGAGCTGGCGGCTTCAGGTGCAGAGGGACCGGGAAGATTACTTGGAGAAGATTCTGAGGAGAACGTAACATTTAATCTCAACTGTTGAAGAGCAGGTAGGAGTTTCAGAGATAGAAAAAGCAGCATGTAGGTGGAGGAAAAGTGGATAATGTCTAAAACGGTTTCAGAAATTAAGCCTAAAAATTAACTATAAAAGTTAGGCATGACATTGCATGTCCATTTATGAAGTGCTTTCTACATATTATGAGAAATTCACAGAATAGCAAGAGAGATGAACCATGCACATAAATGCCCAGAATTCAGTTCACTGAGGGCTGCAAACTTAAATGACAACAGGCGGCCAGTAAGTAATATAAATGTGTATGCGCTGCCAAAGCAAGCACGTTATATAAATGAGTGAATGATACAAGGCCTATCCTAGAAATCCCAGGACCTTCTCACTGGGAAAAAAAAATAAAAAAAATCTTTCTTTTGATAGTGACAGGAGTTTAGGAAAATATTTCTACACTATAAGAAAAACATGAGAACGAGTATATTGCAATCAGCACTAGGCATTGGTCCTCAGAGAGAAGGAGACAGCAGAAATGAGTAGGGACCATGTGAGACACAGAAGAGTGTGGCCCCACAAAGTGGACAGCTGCTTCCCAGTGCTAACTGGTTGTTGCCATGTAGGAACGCTGGCTCAGGGTGTCAGGTTATCCAGTTTTCGAGAGAAGCTAGATATCCTGATACTGGGAAAAGTTGATTGTGGGAATCTTAAATTTTGTAAATTATGAATCAAAATACAAAGGGTTGTAGACAGATTAGAATATGACATGGGCACAGTTTAAAACATTGGTAATGGGAAACATTTCTATCTGTAATGTCTGGGAAGGCTGCATGGAGGAAGTGATGTCCAAGCTGGGCCTCTGAGGAGGTCACTGGCAGAAGTGTTGGCCCTGAGTAGGAGCCTGAAGGGAAAAAGGGGTCAAATGACAACATTGTTCATACTTTTAAAAGTCATGTAATTCAGTGGTCCTAAGTTTAGCTACATACCAAAATGACCTTGAGAATTTCTTTCCCACATTTATATGTTTTAAGTATTAATTTTTAAAATATTTATGTCCACAGATTTCTGGTCAAGATTGCAGAGTAGGTATACACCTTGCTTGCCTCCCACTCTGATCCCACAGCCACGTGGGCGGTTAAGAATCAGGAGGGATATCTTGTTGCGGAGGTCCCCACTGAGGAGCCCAGCCCCACACCAGGCTACCCAGTTCAGGGCACCAGTGCCTGGACGAGAAATCCCCATAACATGTCTGTAAAAATGAGTGAGATTTGTCAACAAAGACAACAGGCTTCTAGAGACCTAGACACTACAGGTCTTAAAGGGCTCGCGCATAGACTCACTTGCTTACAAATTCTCTCGTAGCTCCAGCACAGGGACAGCAGTTCAAAAACTGCCAGGGACATGTGGGGGGTGGGGGTGGGGAATCAACTGACTAGCTTCAAGGCAAGGGCTACGGGGGCAGCTCTCTCCGGGACAGAAGTCCTGGAAGACGCCATGTTTCGTTGTTGAGCTCTCCTCCAACCCAGCCTGTAGTTGTAGGCAGGTTCCAAATATGCGTCTCCATCAACCTAGCTAACACAGTTCGCCTTACCCTAGTGATTCCCTGAGATCCAGCCCCAACCAATTCATCACACGCCAGGTCCGAATCTCTTTCAGTGGCTTTCCCACATAAATGGCCTTCCTCAGCTCCAACTACAGACTTTTTCAAAATCCTCAAAGGTCCATAAACCCCAAACAAGCAGAGCCTAGCCTCCATGTGCTCTGTACCTTTTGCTAAGCAGCCCCAAACTCAGCACTAGTGGACGCTGGCTCTGATTTGCAGCATAGCCTTTCCCAGGTGCCTCCAAGCCCAGCACAGGCAGCTACCAACCACAGATCATTTTGTAGTTCCTACCAGGTGGCCCCAGGCCAGGCACAGGCAGCAGCTGAGCTTGGCCTGCAGCAGAGCCACTCCTAAGAGGCCCCAGAACCAACATGACATGCCTGGTGGCCAACTTAGGGCTACACCAGAGTATGACCCAACCAGTTCTACAAATGATACCTGCAAGGGTGGACTCAGCAGGCACCAGAGCCCATCTAAAGCAAATCCTACTCTGTGGGTTCAACCCCCACACAATAGCATGTCTGCTGTAGTCACAGCCAGTCCTCACAGCCAGCAAGAATGAGGGTCAATCCCACCCACTGATGTGCCAACAGAAATTGAGGATCAACTACAAAAGGAGGACACACACGACCCACAAAAGGGACACTCCTGGAGCACCTGGCTCTGGTGACCATAGAGACTTCACCACTGGGCCCCATAGGACATCTACTATATAAAGCCACTCTGCCATTACTGGGAGACACAGAAGATCTACCTAATACATAGAAATAAACACAAATACATAGAGGGGCAGCCAAAATGAAGAGACAAAGAAACATGTCCCAAATGAAAGAACAGGATAAACTCCAGAAAAAAAAATGAAACAAAACAAAGGCAAGCAATCTACCAGATATGGAGTTTAAAACGCTGGTTACAAGGATGCTCAGTGAACTTAGGGAACAAATAGATGAATTCAGTGAGAACTTCAACAAAGAGACAGAAACCATAAAAAAGAACAAGACAGAAATGAAGACTACAATAACCAAAATGACAAATGTATTAGAGGAAGTCAACAGAAGACTGGATGAAGTAGAGGATCGAACCAGCCATCTAGAAGACAAGATAGTGGAAAATACCCAATTGGAACAGCAAAAAGAAAAAAAGAATTTAAAAAGTGAGGATAGTTTAAGGGATCTCTGGAAAAACATGAAGCATAACAACATTCGCATCCTAGGGGTATCAGAGGGAGAAGAGAGAAAGTCATTGAAAAGCTAATTGAAGAAATAATGGCTGGAAACTTACCTAACCTAGCAAAGGAATTATACAAGTCCAGGAAACAGTCCCAGACAAGGTAAAACCAAAGAGGCCCACACCAAGACTCAGAATAATTAAAATGACAAAGTTTAAAGACAAAGAGAGAATCTGAAAAGCAGCAAGAGAAAAGCAGTTAGCTATGCACAAGGGAGTTCCCATAAAATTGTCAGCTGATTTCTCAACAGAAATTTTGCAGGCCAGATGGGACTGGCACAAAATATTTCAGTGATGAAAAGCAAAGACCTACAACCCAAATTACTCTACCCAGCCAGGCTATCATTCAGAGTTTAAAAGGAGAGACAAAGAGTTTCCCAGAAAAGATGAGGCTAAAGGAATTCATCGCCACCAAACCAGTATTATATGAAATGTTAAAGGGACTTCTTTAATTTGAAAAGAAATGGTAAAAAATATGAATAAGAAAATATCGGAAAGAAAAGAATCTCACAAAGGCACTTTGTAAAAGCAGTGGATAAACCTACTATAAAGCTACTATAAAGGTTAAAAAGCAAAAGTAGGAAGGACATGTGTAATTACAATAGATTAATGGATACACACAAACACCCATATACACACAAGTAAAAACTAATGACAAAAACATACACATGGGCGGGGGGAGTGAAAACTGTAGTAATTTTAGAACGTGTTTGAACTTAAGCAACCATCAACTTAAAATAGATGGCTATAAACATAGCTTGCTTTATATGAAGCACGTGGTAACCAGAAACCAAAAATCTACATGAAATATACAAGAAATAAAGAGAAAGGAATGCAAACAACACTATAGAAAGTCATCAACATACGAGAAGACGGCAAAATAAGACAGGAACGGAGAAGAAATACAAAACAATCAAAAACAATAAAATGGCATTAACTATGTACGTGTCAGTAATTAACTTTACGAGTAAATGGACTCAATGACACAGGGCGGCTGAATGAATAGGCTGCCTACGAGATACTCATTTAATGTCCAAAGACACACAGACTGAAAGGAAAAGGATAGAAGAAGGTACTTCATGCAAATGGAAATTTTAAGAAAAGGCTAGGGTAGCTATACTTATATCAGAAAAAAAAAAAAAAAGACTTTAAAACAAGGGCTGTAACAACAAGCAAAGAAGAGCATTTCATAATGATCAAGGGATCAACCCAACAAAAGGATTTAACTCTTGGAAACATCTATGCACCCAACATAGGAGCATCTAAGTAGATAATGCAAATACTGACAGAGATAAAGGGAGAGATAGATAGTAATACAGTCAGAGAGGATGTTAAGACCCCATAGCTCAATAGATAGATCATCCAGACAGAAAATCAATAAGGAGACAGTGGCCTTAAATAACACATTAGACAAGATTAATTTAACTGACATTGTTGGGACATTTCATCCCAAAGCAGTTTTGATCTTAAAAACCATTAACAAAGTGGGGAGAGAGGAAACATACCTCAATGTAATAAAGGCCACATATGACGAGCACACAGCAAACATCATACTCACAGTGAAAAGCTTTAAGATCAGGAATAGAAGAAGGATGTTCACTTTCACCCCTTTTATTCAACATAGTATTGAAAGTTCAGACAGGAAAAGAAATAAAAGGCATCCAGATCGGAAAGGAAGAAGTAAAACTGTCATTATTTGCGGATGACATGATATTATATATAGAAAACACTAAATGGCCCACCAAAAAACTATGAGAATAAATGAATTCGGTAAAGTAGCAGTATACAAAATTAATATTCAGGAATTGGTTAATTTTTTACACCAATAATAAACGATCAAGAAGAGAAACTAAGAAAACAATCCCACAAAAAATATATGAAACAATCCCCCCCCAAAAAGATGAAAACAAAAACCCAAAAGACAACAACAACAAAAAACCTTCAAGAAAATAATCCCATTACAATTGCATAAAAAAGAATAAATACCTAGAAATAAATTTAACCAAGGAGGTAAAGGACATGTACTCTGAAAACTATAAGACACTAGAGAAATTAAAGTAGATATAAATGGAAGCATATGCCATGTTCATGGGTGGGAAGAATTAATATCATTAAATTGTCCTTACTATCCAAAGCAATTTATAGATACCATTCCAATCAAAATACCAATAGCATTTTTCACAGAACTAGAATAAATCATCCTAAAATTTATCCAGAACCACAAAAGACACCGAATAGGGAAAGTAATCTTAAGAAACAAAGTTAGAGGTATCATGCTACCTGAAATCAAACAATACCACAAGTCTATAGTAATCAAAACAGCATGGTACTGGCATAAAAATGGATACACAGTTCAATGGAGCAGAATAGATAACCCAGAAATAAATCTATGCCTATTTGGTTAATTAATCTATGACAAAGGAGTCAAGAATATGCAATGAGGGGTAAAGACAGTCTATTTAATAAATGATGTTGGAAAAACTAATAAATGATGTTGGAACGGACACATGCAAAAAAAGTGAAATTGGATCACTTTCTTACACCGTATATAAAAATAAACTCCAAATGGATTAAAGACCCCAAACCATAAAACTCCAAGAAGAAAACATAGGCAGTAAACTCTGACATAGATCTTAGTCATGTTTTTTTTGGCTACGTCTCCTCGGACAAGTGAAACAAAAGAAAAAATAAATGGGACTCTACTCATACTAGAGTTTTTGCGCAGTGAGGAAACCATCGACAAATCAAAAAGACGACCTACTGCATGGGAGAAGATATTCGCCAGTGATCTATCCAATAAGGGGTTAATATCCAAAACATAAACTTACACGACTTAATTCCAAAAAGACAAAGAATCCAATTAAAAACCAGGCAGAGTACCTGAAGAGATATTTTGCCAAAGAGCAAATAGACATATGAAAAGATGCTTAACATCACTAATCAGAGAAATGCAAATTAAAACCACAATGGGATATTACCTCACATTTGTCAGAAGAGATGGCCATCAATAATAAACAGACAAGTGTTGGCAAGGATGTAAAGAAAAGGGACCCCTCCTGCACTGTTGGTGGGACTGCAAATGGGTGCAGCCACTGTGGAAAACAGTGGAGTTTCCTCAAAAACTTAAAAATAGAACTACCATATGACCCAGCGATTCCACTTCTGGATATTTATTCAAAGAAATTCAAACACTAATTTGAAAATTTTATGCATCCCTATGTTCACTGCAGCCTTATTTACAACAGCAAGATATGGACGCAACGTAGGTGTCCATCAATAGATGAATTCATAAAGAAGTTGTAGTACATATATGTAATGAAATGTTACTCATTTATAAAAAAATGAAATCTTGCCATTTGTAACATGGATGGACCTAGAGAGCATTATGCTAAGTGAAATAAGTCAGACAGAGAAAGACAAATTCCTTATGATCTCACTTATATGCACGATCTAAAACAAAACAAAACAAAACAAAACACAACTGAGTCCAGTCTGTGGGGTGGGAGAGCACGGGGTCACCCCGGCAGGTCAGTTCCCTATCCTAACTGCCTTGACTCAAACCACCACCAATGCCTATTGCATTTTTACCATATATTCGGTCAATATCTACATGCATAGATCCTGACTATCTATGCTAGATCCTCGATTAGACAGATGGGAAGCAGGAGCAGTAGGCTGGCAAAGTCCAAGCCCTCAAATGTATTTCAGACTCTCCTGGACAAGAGGCTCACACACACGCACTAACAGTAAGAGAAGGATGATCCACGTCCCGGCTCCTCAAGGCCATGGTCTTTGCACTGTTCCAGTGACTGCTAGCTACTCCTAGAAACCAGTGTGCGAGTGACAATAGACAGCATCGACCACTGTCCCTCTTTCCAGCTTATTTAACTGCATTTTAATAACTTCCAATGGTAGAAAACTAGACGCTCATGGTAGGAATTTTGAAAAGTACACAAAAAATAATAAACCCATGCGTGATTTTTCTACCTAAGATGTGGCCACTGTTAATAGTTCAGCAAGTTTCTTTTTAACCCATTATTTCTTACGTAAGCTGAGATCACTGCATATTTGACGTTATATCTCGTTTTCCCTGACAGTTTAATAAGTATTTACCCATGTCATGAAGCGTACTTCCTGAACGCCATCGTTTAGAGAAGCATAACATTTCATTCTATGAGCACATGCTATCTGCCAGGTGCTGCACACCAGTCGGTGCTAACTGCTTTGCTAAGAGCTGGACAGGGGGATAATTTCAGTTGATCTTTACAACTAGGGTGAGCACTATTATTAATTCCATTGTTCAAAAGAAAAAAGTCCTCAGTTACAGAAACATAAAAGAATTTGCCCAGTGTCACAGAGGTGGTAGAGGTGGAACTAGGATAAGAACCTAGAAAATATGACTCAAAAACTTACCTACTTAATGAATCTATTATACGGTCCACTGTCCCCTTCCCCAACATGGATAGTAATGGCTTCTGGTAAGCCATAGGCCGGAGAGCAGGCTAGATTTTTACATGCATTAATTTATCCTCTTCCCACTGTTATTCTATTGTCGTCATCTTTTAACAGATGAGAAAGCCGAGACCTGGAGAGGACAGGTGACATGCTTAGTATCACACAGGAAGGGAGGGCGGGTCTTGAGTTTAAACCCAGGTCTCTGACTCCAGCCCTCAACCTGACGGCTCTTCTCCACTAGAACATAAAACAGTTTCATTGCCACATCCAAGGTCGTGAAGATTTTCCTGTTTTCTTCTAAGAGTTTTATAGTTTTAGCTTCAATATGTAAGTCTTTGATCCATTTTGACTTAATTTTTGTGTATGGGGTAAGGTAAGGGTCCACCTTCATTCTTTTGCACATGCGTATCCAGTTCCCCCAGCACCATTTGTTGAAAAGACGGTTCTTTCTCCATTGAACGGTCTCGGCACCCTTCTCCAAAATCATGTGACCATATCTGGAAGGGCTGATTTCTGGGCTCTCGATGCTATTCCATTGCCTTACTAAACTATTTTGACGACTTTAGTTTTGTATTAAGTTTTGAAATCAGGAAGCGTTAAGACCTCCGACTTCGTTCTTCTATTTCAAGATATTTTTGGCGAGCTGGGGTCCCTTGGGATTCCATATGAATTTTTGGATGGGTTTTTCTATTTACGCAAAAAAGTCACTGCGATTCTGAAAGAGTCCACAATAAAGACATGCAAATAGACTAATTGTAATAAAATGCCGCGAGTGTTGGGAGTCATTAATCGTCCCCAATGGACTGTCAGCACTTCGAGGGTAATCATTTCACATTTGTATGCCCCTCCGAATCTAGTATTAGAACGTGTGCTGGGTAGAACTCAAGGCTTCTGCATTAATTAAAGATTACAGACCCTCAAATACTTGTTTCCTTGTCTGATAAAAATGGAGATGTTTTAAGAACTGAACAAAATGAACTGAAAATAAACAGACTTCTTTATGATCAGACTTCAAATTCTCAGCAAAGTAAAACAAAGTTGAGTCCTGGCTGGCACAAACATGTCATAATTTCCATGATTATATAAGAGTTTTGATGAATGCAAAATAAAGTTTGGGTTTTTTTTCCCCTACAGTTCAGAACAAGTAGAACCTCTTTCCCCCAGCCAGAGCCAGCTGCAGCTTAATCAAATCTCAAAGTTACACACACACACACACGCACACACACACACGTGTGTGTGTGTGTGTGTGTGTGTGTGTGTATTCTGATCATCAGAGCTAAGTGGTTTATTATTTCAGGGGCTATATTACTAGCTGCATGCTTATTGTAAATGCTCAGGATTGGACATGGCTTGTTCTATTTATAGCATTAGTACTATTTTTTAAGTTTAAACTAAACAGATTGAAGAATTGAAGTTCACATAAGTAACGTAGTTATACAATATAAAAGGTATGAAACATAAACCTCTTCCTTCCTTCTGTGGAGTCTAATGAAACTGCCAGTTGTTTATTTTAGCACAAGAAACTCTTTGCCAGCAGAGCACAGGAAAGACAAGAAACGCTTGCTTTGATGCTTCTAGAATTAACCCAAGAGGCCTTGTAAACCAAGACAGCAAATCTGCCTTTCCGCCGCCAGCCCAGGCGCTGTCTCCTCTGTGGCCTCTTCTCTTAGCAGACAAAACCTCTAGAGCTCGCGACGGAATAGTGCGGCGGTGGGGATGTGCAGGGAGGAAGAGAACTCACTTTTATCTAGGCCGGGAGGGCTCAACCTTTTATGGGACACAGACCTCTTTGAAATCTGATGAAATACATAAACTCTGATCACCCACCCAAACCCAAACATACTTGCAACATTTTTCATGTGATTTCAGGGGCTCAGAACTTCTGGTCTGAGTGCCAACATTGTACTACGTACTATGCTAGTCGAATTAATACTATGTTATATGCTACTTTAATATGGCAAGTGATGATATTTGGGTCCAAGAACTAACATGTTTGGTTTATTTTAATGGATTTGCCTGGAAGAGAGCTCCGGAGGTGAAAGGCTTGAGAATAGCAAAGAGACACACTAATTCATGGTCAAAGAATTTGCCCGGAGAGAGGGCTGGGCATTGCCCTCGGCTTCTGGGAGGTAACCTATGTTATGCCTGATCGGAGGGTCTTTGTTTAAGAAAGGGGCTGGCCACTCTGGATTTTAGGT
>NW_006443225.1:13514106-13535900 GCF_000325575.1 Pteropus alecto | reverse complement strand
TCCAGGTACGTCCACTTTTATTAGCTATTGCAGAAGAAACCCAGGTGATAAATGTTTAGTTAACAAGATAAGCAAATGAAATAAACTAGTAAGATGCCATAGGATGGCAGAGAAGCAGGCAACTGTCCAACTATTGCCAACCCTTTTCTTTCATACCTTCTCCCAAACCAGCGAGAGTCAAAGCTAGAGATTAAGTGGAAATCAATACCACTCTGCTCTACATGCTCCTGGGGCTTCGCACATTCACTGACAAACGTGCACTGAATATCTGGGTGCCTGAAACACCATGCCAGGCACTATGAGGTGGGCTGGAGAGTCAGTTCGAGACTAAGGTAGGACCCTGCTCTTGAGGACTCATGGCCCAGTGGGAGAAACAGGTACACGCATCAGGAAATGTAGCGGGACGGGACGTAGTGGAGACCATACGAAATAGACCAACAACAAATTACTTCACGGATTTTCAAAGAAGGGAGATGCTGGCTATAACCAATAACACAAGTCAAGTGTTAGCAAGGATGCGGAGAAAAGGGAACCCTCGTGCACTGCAGTGTTGGTGGGACTGTAAATTGGTGCAGCCACGGTGGAAAACAGCATGGAAGTTCCTTAAAAAATTAAAAAATAGAACTACCATAATACCCAGCGCTTCTACTTCTGTGTATTTACCAGAAGAAATCCAAAACACCAGTTTGAAAAGATACATGCATCGCTATGTTCGCTGTGGCATTATTTATAACAGCCAAGATATGGAACCGACCTATGTGTCTGTGGATAGACGACTGGATAAAGAAGGCGTGGTACATTACGCATTATAATGGCACATCACTCCGTAACAAAAAGAACGAAATCTTGCCATTTGCGACAACGTGGATGGACCTAGGGGGTATTATGCTAAATGAAATAAGCCAAATAGAGAAAGGCAAGTACCATATGATTTAACTTACATGAGGAATCTAAAAAAAAAAAAAAAAACAACAAACAAACAAAAAAAAACACGAAATAAATGCACAGAAACCCAGATACAGAGAACACACTGACGGTCTTCAGACGAGGCGGTAAGACGGATGGGTGATAAAGGGGAAAGGGATTGGCAGTTATAACAATAGTCACGGGGGTATAGAGCACAGCAGAGGGAATACAGTCAACCATATTGTAATAGTTGTGTATGGTGTCAGATGAGGAGACTTATCAGATTACTTCGTAAGTTACATAAATGTCTAATTACTATGCTGTACACCTGAAACTAATATTGTACATCAACTGTAATGGAAAATAAAAACGCAGAAGAGAGATGGTCACTACAAAAAAATAGCTTTAACTAGATAAGAAGAGATAGGATTTTAGTACTTGCGAGATAAAAAGGAAAAAAAAAACAACAACTTTATACCAAGTTCCCTAACATAATTAAGACTAAAAATCACAAAGGGCTAGCTGCTCCAGCCCAAGGGGCTCAATCCTATCACCGCGGTTCATCATCAGACGGTAGGCCCAGCATGGCGGGAGTGGCTGAGGGGCTTGTGCAGCATCCTGCGGGGAGTTAGGTGGCTGACTGGTGGTTCTGATTCAGGCCTGTCTGATGTAAAAGCCCACAGCAGGCACGAAGGGCAACGCGCCGTAGCCAGGGAGCAACCTCAGGCACCATCAGAAGCCAGGAGGCCCAGGCGTGGAGCTGAGAGGAAGGATGAGCAACAGGGCGGAAGTCTCAGAGGCAGCACAGCCGCCAATCAGGCAGGGCAGACACTGGCCTCTGGGTTTCAAACAAACCACCCATTCTCAGCTCAGGGCTGAGGCCGGGGTTGGGGCAGGATGGCCTCTGGGAAAGATGGACTGCTGGGCCAGATGAGCGGAGGGAAAGGGGAGGTTTTTATGGATGTGTGAAATGTTTCCTGTGTTTTTCTTTGATCCCACCACCCCACCGGGGCCAGGGGACCAGCAGGGAATTCCTCGGGGCTCTCGCCGCTACCGGAAAGGAAGATCTGTTTTCTGGACTTGCACTAGTGAAAATGCAACTCAAAAGTCCTAGCCCTGATATACACCTAGTCTAGCTGATGGCTTAAATACCGGAACGTTATCTCTAACTCTTTAAGAGAATAGAAAAATAAACTTCTCTTACTTACCTCCTTATCGGCAGCCCTCCCCCGCCTACCGAGAGCCAAGAAATTGACTAGGTAGGGAGCCGAGGAGAATTCTAGAAAAACAGCAGGATCTCGTCCCCAAGCTCTGCACAGTTCCTGTAATTCTGCTACTTTTCATTCTGAAATGATTCAGGAAAACGCTACAAACACAAAGTAACGTGAATGCAATATGAGCCAAACTCTGATCTTCTGAAATTCTACTCACGTGCAATTAGGATAAAATACTAAGGTGGAAAGGCAAATAGATATCCAGAGGAAATAAACTCAGCCTCAACAGAAAGAATGAATTTGCCAGGAAAAAGAGGGTAGTGGTAAAACTCTGCGAGGCCGAGTTTTCCCCCCATCAGCTGTCGGTCCTCTCAGGCCTCAGTTTTCCTGTCTGTAAATGGAGATAAAAGTATTTACCTCAGGTGAGACTATTTTGGATTAAGACACTTAACCACCAAATCATAATGTGTGACCTTGTTTGGATCCCCGTATGAACAGGAAATAAAATGAAAAAGCATGAAATTAAAGATACTTCTGGGACAATCTAAAGAATCTGAAGACGAATTGAGTATCAGGTGATACCCAGGAACCATCATGTTTACGTTTTGAAGAACATGTCCATGTTTGTTTAGAGACGCGTGGGTGCAGAGGTGACATTGCGTGAGTTCTGGAACTTGCTTTGCCGTACTCACCGACAAGGACAGGAGGGAGGGAGAGAAGGAGCGAGCAGGAGTTACAATTTTCAAAGGCTTCTTTTTGGCTCCACCCAGCTATAAACAGCCAATGCATCCAAACCCTCCTCCTCTAAAACATGTTGCCACGTTGAAAACCCAAACCTTCTCGAAACATTCTGGAATATGAGCCACACAAGATGCTGGCTCCTGGTCAAGGATACCTATAGGCACTACATATTCTCAAATCAATCACTTGACATTTTTACGGCATCACGAAATCTACACCTTTGCTCCAGCCTAAATCAACAACAAGAGCATCAGCCAAAACTGCATATATTACAGGATCCTTGTAAATCAGCAGTTGCTTGCAGGCTCAGGGGGCCTCCAAATTCGACCAGCTGTTCAAAACAGTAAAATCTCATTAGCTCAACATTCAACCACTCAACGTGAAGCTGACTTCAAAGTCACAAACACTCCATAACCAATGAGAGAATAACCAGGAAACTTCTGTATTGGTAAGTTAATTAAGAAGCTGAGAAGCCAATTTCTTGTCAATAGGAAGAAAAGGAGAGTGTGCCATTAAAATTTTTTTTCCTTTTAATTATTCCTCCCTTTCTCTTCCTTAAGGAGACTTTTTTTCCTGAAAGGGAAGAATTAATAGGACTCATCCACCCTCTGCTCAAGGTGGGAAATTAGATGGTAAAAGCTATTTACGCAAGCTTGATGTTGACTATTTTGATTCACTAAAAAATTTTCATTAGTGATCGTGTTGACTTGGGCACTAGGACAGAAAAAGATGACATTAACTTTCATCTCTGCTGAATAATGCTAAGGAAGGAGGGGTGTCATTTATTGGTATTTAAGCCAAATCCATTACATGCCAGCAATCTTTCTTGAATATGTCGGCACTGAAATGATTGGTTGGCAAGCATATTGGACAGCGAATCTGTCCCAATATCTATCAGATAGTGAAAAAGAAAGAGGAAAAAACTGCGAGCGTGTGTAAGTTTATTGATGAATTTTTATTTCACTTGCTTGGCGCAGGGAGATGGGATGCTGAGAAAGGCTATTTACAAAGCCCGGTTACTCTCTGATCCTTGACCATCCCCGGCAAAATATGCCACTCATGCTGGTATTTAGCGCCAGACGTTTTCATTGCTTTGTAAATGATGTACATAAATGCAGAGAGTTTGGTAAATACACATTTTTCTGTGTTTGATGCGGGTTTATGGGGGCACGGTGGTGATCAAGGGTGCAGAGAAGACAGGACCTGGAAGGTGGTGAACTTGACTGTGCATCACCTACGTTTTGCCAGTGATGAGGTTTTGCACAGAGCACGTCTGTCAGTCCATGGAGCAAAGACGACTGATTGGAAACAAACTCTTGGGGCCAAGATAGGCTAAGAAGGACCCAGCTGGCGCATGAGGGAATGGAGGTCCACACTTGGCTGGACCAGGAAGTCCCCCAAAGGAAGTACCTGCTGTCCTGCTGGCGCCTGACAACCTGTCCTCACGTCTTGTCTCTTTAACGCTTTACTTTCGTCATCGTCACGCATTCCGCTGCTTCCAGAAGCTATTCTGGAGCATCTCAGCTTTAAAATTGAAAGGAATCAAAGGTACACTAGTAGCAATGTCACTGTCACAGTCACAATTCCTTTTAAAGAACCACATCACGCTAGGATTAATGACAGGGCTGTTATGAAAGGGAAGCTTAGTGACAATAACACATTTCTGTTCAAAGTGAACACTGCTTCACTATTATGGGATTTCACTAGACAAAGTTTCATGACAGCAGCGGTTTGTTTTACTGATTTCCGTATCATTAGCGTAAGAAACGTGCTTTCACATGGCGAGTGCTTGATATTTGTTAGATGAATGAATAAATGAAATCGGTCTGCTTTACCTGTGGTTTGGTGGCCAAGGAAAAGCCATCCGCCATTAGATTCACCAGGTCAGGTCTGAGAATGAACCTGACTTGAGACTACTATTCTTTTCATGTTTCTGTCATATTATAAAAATCTTGCGTTTTCTTAAGATTCTGCTACTATGTTCCATGGATGCCAAACACACTTGTCCAAAAATGGAGTAAGCAGGAAGCCTACTGTGCATGTTTTGTATTCTTTAAAAACACCACCAAACCAACCACAGAAAGAAACCAAGAGTTAAACTGGGCAATTCCTGTAGAACCGTCAACTCCTGCTGGCAAATCTTCCCAGTTACCAGAAAGGTTTTACAAACCGGCCCAGAGACAACACTGGTGTACGGACCTCCGCCAGATTCTCACACAAGCTTTACCATCACCCTCTATATTTGGGTAGAGATGAAAGGGTAATTACAGGCCTGTGGAAAGTATGAGTAGTGGGGTCACAGAATTTTCTTTGCTTCTCATGTATCCCTCCACATTCTAGAAGGGAAGGAAATGACTTACGTAATATTATGAGAGTGTCGAATGCTGGTGCTAACCGCTAAGGCAGGCGGGGCCGTGGGCTCCGCCTTTCCAGTGGAGAGAACCACGGAGCCGAGGCCATTTCAGTCCTCCACTCCTCCGGCACCCAGCAGGAACCGAGAACAGCACAAAACACAGAGATTTCCAGAACTCTGAGGCAATTCCCTTCTAGCCCAGTGATGTACTTAGCAGGAGAAAGAGAACGAAATGAAATGAAAACCGGTTTCCAAAAACACTGTCGTTACCAGCCAAATCGAAGTCCAAAAACATGTTCACAGCCCATGATGATAACCTTAGTAAATGATGATCCAAAACATAATCCGTCAGGAAAAAAGACCGTCTAGCCTAAGATAGTCCTTGAAAGGGGATCCCAGTAGTTTATGAAGTAGCTCCAGTCTTCCCCACAGCAGGGAACAGCACACCCCCTCTCTCCCGATCTGGTACGTGAGGCCACCATGCCAAAAAACCGAAAACCGGCTCCCCAGCCTCGTAAGATGAGAAGGGCCCAGCAGAGTAGGCGGCAAGCACTCTGTGCTCCAAATGTGTCCTGCATCCACCTAAGGAAACAAACATTTGGTTGCTAAGCTTTACGCGAGCAAGCTTCCAGACCGGCAAGGAGCTCCAGAAAAATGAATGGACACCTTTTATGCCACGTTTACTCTGTGATGGATAATAGTGTGTCATTACCCAGACACTTAGGCTCTGGTATTTATTGGTTCACCTGGATCCTGCTGGTTACATCCCAGCGATCAGCATCTTTCTCTGTTTACGCCTATTTCCTTACGCATGTCTCAGCTTTTCTGCCTCATATATACAATTTTGTGATTTCTACTATTTCTTACACCTTTTCATCTGTTATTTACAAGTTCTCCTCCAATTTTACATAGATCCAGACTGACTCGTGTAGCACCAAAGATTTACCATTAGAAAGTTAACACAGTTTTGGCCAACCCACCAGATACTAATTTGAAACAGGAGATTAGCTTTTCTTCTTTAAGTTTGCCATATTAACAAAAGAACGATACAAATCACATACACACACTATATGGGTTTATGTTTGAGCTATGAATGATGTAGGAATCCCACCATTTGTTCAATTTATCTGCTAAAATGAATAAGAGCAAAAATCTATCTGAACCATTGTACAGCCTTATGTAGCTTTTCATTAATATAGTTGAGCACACCCTTTAGATGTTCAGAGCTTACACACTTAGACTTCCTTCCTTCCCTCCTCCCTACTAGTGATATTTATTGAACAAAGATTTGCAATTGCTCTGTTTCAAAGCGTATCATCTCTTACATTATGGCCAAGTTTTGATTTGTTCTTTTTTATAAAATTTATTAAAAAAATTTTTTTCAATTACAGTTGAAAATAATACCACACTAGATTCAGGTGTATAGCACAGTGACCACATATCTATACAACCCACAGAGTGATCACCCCGGTAAGTCTAGTACGACCTGACACCATACATAGCCACCACAATGTTACTGACCATTTCCCTATGCTGTACTTTACATCACCATGACTGTCTTTATAACTAGCATGTACATGTTAATCAGATAAGACAAAGAAAGATAGGTATCCAAACTGGAAAGGAAAAAGTAAAACTGTCATTATTTGCAAATGATATGATACTACATGTAGAGAACCCTAAAGACTCAACCAAAACAACTATTAGAACTGATAAATGAATTCAGTAAAGTTGGATACAAAATTAATATTCAGTAATCGGTTACATTTTTATACACCAATAATTAACTCTCAAAAAGAGAAATTAAGAAAACAGTCCCATATATAATTGCATCAAGAATACAAAATACCTGGGAATAAATTTAACCAAGAAGGTAAAAGACCTATGTTCAAAAAACCATAAGACATCGAAGAAAAAAACTGAAGATATAAATGGAATAGACAAAGCAAACTTGAGAAATAAGAACAAAGTTGGAAGTATCATACTACCTGAGATTAAACTATACTACCAGGCTATTGTAATCGAAACAGCATGGTACTGGCATAAAAACGGACACAGAGCAATGAAACAACTGAAAATACATAAACAAACCTATGCCTGATTAATTAACCTATGACAAAGGAGGCAAGAATATACGCTGGGGGTAAAGATGGTCCATTCAATAAACAATACTGGGAAAACCAGACAAACACATGCAAAAAAGTGAAACCAGATCACTTTCTTATATAATATACAAGAATAAAGTCAAATGAATTAGAGACTTAAATGTAAGACCTGAAACCACAAACCTCCTAGAAGAAAACATAAGCACTATAACCTTGGACATAACTCTTAGTCATATTTTTTGGATATTACTCCTCGTGCAAGGGAAATAAAAAATAAATGAATAAATGGGAGTACATCATACTAAAGAGTTTTTGCACAGCAAATAAAACCATCAACAAAAAGACAACCTACTGAATGGGAGAAGATATTCACCAATCATCTATCCAATAAGGAGTTAATAGTCACGATATACTAGGAACTCATATGACTTAATTCTAAAAAGACAAACAATCCAATTAAAAAATGGGCAGAAGACCTAAACAGACATTTCTCCAAAGATGACGTATAGATGGCCAATAGACATATGAAAAGGTGCTCAGCATCACTAATCACCAGAGAAATGCAAATTAAAATGACTGAGATATCACTTCAGAATGGCCAACAGCAATAAATGAACAAACGACAAGTGCCGGCGAGGAAAACCCTCAAACTGCTGGTGGGACTGCAAACTGATGCAGCCACTATGGACAACAGTATGGAGATTGCTCGAAAAATGAAAAATAGAACTACCATATGACCCGGCAATTCCACTTCTGAGTATTTACTCAAAGAAATCCAAACACTAATTTGAAAAAATATATGTACCACTATGTTCATTGCAACATTATTTACAGTAACCGAGATATGGAAGCAACCTAAGTGCCCACCAATAAGAAGTGGTACATACATACAGTGAAACATTACTCAGCCGTAAAAAAAGAAAATTTTACCATTGTGATGACATGAATGGATCTGGAGGGTATTATGCTAAGTGAAATAAGTCAGAGAGAAAGACAAATACCATATGATTTCATTTATATGTGGGATCTAAAGAACAAAATAAACAAACAAACAAACAAAATGGCAACAGACTCATAGATACAGGGACAAGGTGATGGTCGCCAGACGGGAAGGGGATCAGGGGCTGGTTAAAAAAGGGATGAAGGGATGAAGAATTACAAATTGGTAGTTATGAAACAGTCACAGGGCTGTAAGGTACAGCATAGGGAATATAATCAATAACACTGTAATAGCTCTGTATAGTGCCAGGTGGGTACTAGTCAGGGGGCTCACTTCGTAAATTATATAAATGTCTAAGCACTGTTCTGTACGCATGAAACTAATATAAAATAATATTGAATGTCGACTGTAATTGAAAAATTTTTAAAAGAGGGAAAAAGGTGAAAGGGATTAAGAGGTTCGGATTTCAGTTATAAAACAAATAAGTCATGGGGATGTAATGTACAGCATGGGGAACACAGCCAATGATATTGTGATAGCGTCGGACGGCGTCAGATGGTTGCTGGACTTACGGTGACCACTTCTTTAGGTATATAAATGTTGAACAGTATGTTATTATTACTATGATGTATATCTGAAACTAATATTGTATGTTAGCTACACTTCAATAAAATCTGTTTTAAAAAATAGGCAGAGGACCTGAACAGACATTTCTCTAAAGAAAACATACAGATGGCCAACAAACATATGAAAAAAAGCTCAACATCACTCATCATCCGGGAAATGCAAATTAAAACCACAGTGAAATACCCCCTCACACTTGTCAGAGTGGCTAGCATCAAAAAACCAACCAACAAGTGCTGGCAAGGATGTAGAGACAGGGGGGCCCTCATGCGCTGCTGGTGGGCCTGCGAGTTGGGTCAGCCACTCTGGAAAACACAGACTTGTTCGGTCTTCATTCAGCTAACATTTACTCAGTGCTTGTCTGTGCTGGGTGCTCAGAAAATAAACACAAATGCAAAATTTTACACTCGACAGACTTGGTGATTTATACTAAGGAAAATAACGCACGCGCATAACCATGACGCAGCATAAGAAAAGCGTCATCCAGGTACGGCTGCAATGCTGGGCAAGGCAGAGGGAGAACCTGAGGGGAAGTTGCTCGGCGTTGGCTTCCTGAAAGATGCTGTGTTTTAAGGCTGAAGAATGAGCTTGCAAACACATATGTGACGTATATATTATCACTTCACGGAATTGTGATCACCTGCCTATTTCTCTCTCTCCATTATTACACAGCGAGTTCCTTGGGGACAAGGGCAAGTGTTTTGTCCACATTTATGTTTTTGTCTAACACCTACGACAGTACCTAGGATGTGCTCGGTACATGTTTATTGAATGAACAATCTTATTAATAATTAATTTGGTCACGGGGAGCATTCCAGACAGAGGCCACAGAGAACAGCTGATTAGAGACAGATTCTTTTGATTCCACTGTTTGACAAATACAAAAATCTTTCAGCTATGAAAAATAAAGCAGTAGGTTTCGTGTTCCCTTTGCGAGTATTTTGATTTGAAACAAACTTCCCCATCTCCGCCCTGTGTCCTGCTCCACAGGTTTCCTGGGTGGGCCTAGGCGTGGCGGGCGACAGCGGAGCTCAGGGCAGACCGTCCTGTTCTCACCCAGGTTCCTGAGCAGCGTCCTGGCTGAGTCGGGGGCTCCATGTCCGGCCCCTCCGATCTGTGGGAATGTTTCACCGTGGCTACACTGAGGATTAACCAAACTCAGGCAAGTGTTTGGAGACACTGAGACGAAGGTCCCCAGAGACCCACGAGGTAGTAATGCGATGGGATGTTTAGAACATCATGTAGCTTGGCTCAGGCCATCAAACCTGTGAGGCTCCATGTTGGAGTGACTGCTGCGGTCCCACCTGCAACAGGTTGGAGCCCGTGACAGGGCACAGCCCGGGAAAAGTCTTGGGAAGGAGAACGAGAAAGCGAAGCTCAAAGCCTAGATCGAGATCCCTTCACTATCTGCGTGTGTGTGGTGGGGAGGCCAGCAGGAGGGACTGGGAGGAGACCGCGGCAAATAACCAGACGAATCGGCCACCTGAAGAGGTTCGGGGAGGGCAGAGGGAGGGCGGAGGGAGGGCACTTCTCACCCCTCTCCCGCCCCCACTGCCTCCAAACATTATGGAAAACGCAGAGAATCTCCTTTGCTCTCAGCATTATTCATACGTTAAATGTTAAAAGTTTGTAAAATGAAAGGATCTGCTCCAATAGTAAATTCATTCGATTATGTTTGAGAGGTGATCGAAGACAGAGCAGATCTTGTGATCTCAGAGTTACTTTACGACATAAAGATCGTCACTTAGAAGAAGGTGAAGTGCCTGGGAAAGGCATCCGTTTGACATCCCTTAACAAAGGCACATGATGACAGTGCCTCACCCTCGGTGACATCCGCATCTCAGTATGTTCACATCTATGACACATCGGACCCTAATGCCCTGGGAGAGTCAGAGCCAGATGCTCAAAGCCCCATTTCACACATAAAAAAACTGCTCTCTAGTGATCGAGCCCCTTGTAAACGCCTTTTCATTAATTCTTACACCAGCCCGTCAAGAGAAGTGCTGTCAGCCCTCATCACAGACGAGGATTTCTTCAAATCAAAGAAAGTAGGTACTTTCCAAAATGTCACAAAATGTGTAAATTGGTGGGTGACTACACTGGGTTAAGATGACCATTAGGGCTATTCTTCAATCACATTCCTCATTTGACAACCTGGGTACTGAGCACCTACTATGTGTCAAGCACCATTCTAGGTACTTTAGATATACCAGTATCTTGTGGTGTTTACATGCTCAAAATAGAGAGTAATTAATAACTTCACTATCCTGTGTGGGTGTACACGCGTATCTACTGAAGCTCTGTGGGTACCATGTTTTGAACTATCTGAAGTGGATTTACCAGGACTTAATGTCACTAATGGAAACAGCTTCCACATTTTCGGTACATCGAGCACTGCTCAAGTGGCTGCAGTGGCCACTGCGAAGATTCTTCCACAATGTCTGGCCAGAATCCAACCACTATATCCCGAAAGAACCACCCCCAGGGCCAGGCTGGCTAAATGTAAGGTCTCAATCCACAGTCTTAGTCTCAGACCCCACTGCCACAGAGGGTGAATCGGTGGTAAAGCTAAAGGTATTCATATCAAACAGTGGCTATTTATGTTTTGTCAAAGATCCAAAGAATCCGATGACTCTGATCTCAATTTGAGAATACAATCTTTAAGAGTGACTTGTGTTACATAGAATTAATCAGTGACGAGGTTCTGTGCAATCAGGCATCAACAGTCTCTTCGGGGATTTGGAGAATGCTATGCTACCATTCGAATATGTTCTTTCTCTCAGCCCCAACTTTTTTTTAATGTTAATTGATTTGCTCCATGAAACGTCCTGTAAAGTGGCCAGATGTTGTTAAGAAAATCTTGATAGTATGGAAACTCAGCAGGAGACTTTGACAGCATAAAATGATTCTCAAATTTCCCCAGCTCTCAACTTAGCGAAAAAAAGGCTCTCACTTTAAGTGGGCTCATGAAGCATCTCCTGGATTTTACTGGTTATGTCTGAAGAGAAGAAAAATCGCCCACTACCCATACCATTAAACACACCAAACGGGATATTACAGAGAGAAAATGTCTCTGGATTATTAGCCAGGAGACCTTGGTTAATTTTTGACGGCCACTGTCTAGCTGTGTGACCCTGGACAAATCTTATGTTCTCCGAGTCTCACATTCTCACTCATCAAAATGGATGTTGAACCTAAGTGTGCTTCCTTTAGGAATGAACAGAGTGCTGTGAGGAATGAGAGAGCAAGTAACTCTCCCAGGAGAAGTCGGAGAAGGCTTCAAAGGAGGTGACATCTGGTCCAGTCTTTGAAGGATAAGTAGAGTTTTGCCAGCAGAAAGAGACAGGGACAGGAATGTGGGGCTAGAAGAGAAAGGGGCGATTGTGTAGTCACACTCAAGAACTATTTGCGGAGACAATTACGAAAGAGGATGGTGTGATGTTGTATTCAGGGATTAGAGGAAAGCACTGAATAACTGTACGAAGTATGCATAGGCAAGGCTGTGAGATCAGTTTCATTCAGATTTCATGGCTTATGTGCCTAACTCAGGTCAGATTTTATCTAGAAGGCAACAAAGAGCCAATAGGAATTTTTGTTTGGTTGGTTCTGTTTTATAGTAGAATGAGATTTTTAACATAGGAAGATAATTGTTGGCTAAATGAAGAATGAATTGGATGAGAAAGTAAATAATGACCAAGAAACAAATTAGGAAGGTACGTCAGGTAATACATAAGGGCCCGCATTTCAAACTTGGCAGGTTTTAATGGCAGAAGAAATTTCTGAAGAATTAAGAAGACTGTGTGACTGGGGAAGAAAAAGGCTGAGAAATTCTCAAACTTGAGCATGCATTGGAATCACCTAGAGGGCTTGTTTAAAAAAAACAAACAGATTTCTGGGCCAGAAACCTGTCCCCCCTCCCCCAAGTTTTAATTTAGTAGATCTGATGAGGGCCCAAGAGTCTGCATTTCTAACAAGCACTCAGGAGACACTGCTGCTGCTCTGAGGAACACCCTTTGAGAATCAGACAGAGGATTCAAGGGGGTGGAGAGTGAGTTTTAAAAGGCAGTAAGCTAACGGGTTAACTTCTAAATGTGTTGTGTGAGGTACCTATGGGGCGTGCCTGGAACATATCTGCTGCTCAATGAAGATTTTCTAAATAAATAACATTTTCTAAAATACATTAAATTAATCCAGGTAGAGATGACCAGAAGTCAACAGGAAATATGGGTCCATGAATTTTGGAAAGAAGTCACGTCCGTTCATATGGATTGGGTGATATAAAGAAGAATGACTGTAAATAAGACAATTAAAATCAGAGCTGAGAGTCTTCAATTTCTTAAAGTCCAGCAAAATTTGGTATAAGAAATTCCACTGAGTTCATAAACTTTATAGGTAAGCGCCAACAGAGGGGTGAAGATGCCCTCCATGTTCAGAATCTCCCACAGTTTGGGCAACACGTATGCAACCTGCAGAGCTGAAAACCACTTGGTTCCTAAAATTATGGAAGCAAATGTTGAAGGAGCATCCATCCGCGTGCGATACTGGAAGGAGAATTTCTATACTCAGAGGGCAGCAGGACCAGATGATCCCTCAGTTTCCTCCTTACTCTAATATAGATTATGATTCTATGATTTAAGGAACAGGGAGCAATGACAGATTCACATGAAGATGAAATAACGATCATAGTTGGATGCAGCAGAAGAGCCCATTGAAACTTACTTCGGAATGAGAAAGACAAGCATAATAAAAACTCTCAAGAAAGGGCTCCTCTAGGGAAAAGCAGCACCGGCGAATCAGGGCGCGGTGAAGGGCCGGCCGCGACCCCAGCCTAACTTGCTAGGAAGAATGGATGGACCATCTCGGCTCCCAGCCGAGAGCGTGCCACGCGCCGCACAGCAAGCCCATGCACCAGTCAGCTAGCTACTCCTCTATGTTCTCTGCCTCGCTCTTCAGAAATTAATAGATTGTCGAGAGAAAATAAAGCTCTCGTTTATCAGAATATCAGAGAACATCCTTGGGCCTGAAAACTCACGATTCTAGTATCAGAAGCACCAAGAAAAGACATCTATCCCAACTCTGGCATGTCTACCTCACAAAGAATTATTTTTAGAAAGCAAGCATATAAATCAGGCAACATTTTGCTGAGAAGCGCATTTTTTTTATCAGGAAAGGAAATTTGTGGCTTGATAGTGATAGAACATGGCCTTCTCGAGTTAGAATATGCGTTTACCTCTGCTACTGGTTTAGAAATGCTTTAGAAATACACAAAGGATCTTAGAAAAATAGGAGCCGAGTGCCTCGGGGAGTACCGCTAGTTTAAATAACACATGAAAAGTATTTATGAGCCCTTTTTTATGAGGTGGTCAAAGAAAAGACCATCCAGCATGTAGCATAAGACTGGCTAAAGAAGAAAGCGTTTCCAAACCACACTGGAGAGTTAAGCATGAATGGAATTTTATTTCAGTCTCTATTGCTTATTTAAATGAATGGTGTTTTCAGATGGGGCCTAAATGATAATACAGATCAAGGTGAGGCTTGCCAGGAAGAAAACATACTAGTCTGTTATTCAAAGAATGTTACTAGGTAATGCTGGAATAATCGGAGATATGTGGGTTTAGCAAAAGGGGGTTTCTGGAAGGGGTAAGTGGCTGTAATAGGCCCAAGTCCATTTTGAGTTCTGTGGGTTGGGCATTTCCTAGAGTCAGGGCTCTGGAACTCGTCCAGGTTCAGCAAATGTGGCTAGGCCGTCTACAGCCAGCCACGCCGGGGCGTTGTCCACACAGAACCACAACACGCCAGTGAGCCGTCCGTCCAGTCGGCTACAAAATACACTATTCTTCATCTAATTGTCGCAATGGACCTCTCTGAAGATCTCATGCCTTCGGCTTTATTTCTCCTAAGTTGTCATGGGTCTGAGCTAATCTACTCACAGTCTCCTCTCTGGGCCTCTGTGTGACCAAGAGCACGCCCTGGTGTGTGACAGCTGGCAAAGGTTATGGGCTGTGGATGCAGCCAGGGAACAGAACAAAGATAACTGGCCCCCAGAGGCATTAAATTGAGATCCTTGGCCTCATTAATTCCCTGTCTTATCATGAGCATCTGCCCTGTGAGTTGTATCAGTAACAAACCATAATGGTAAAGTGTTCCCTCAGGCCACCAGTTGATTAAGTTCCTTAGCTCTGTCAAGAGTATCGACGTGTTCCGTCCTTAAATGAATGCGAAACACTTCTGGCCAGTCACATTTAGTCCACAAAACTTAACTGAGCACCGACTATATTCCAGGCACTGTGCTAGGCTATTAAGCAACTCCTGTGATTTTCCACCGAACTCCTTTTGGATGCTACGAACATGACGCGGTGTATTAAATCTGAAGTTAGAGTTCCAGATATGACAGCCCATTTTTTTTTTTGTTTAATGTACTTAATATAGAATCCATCAGATCATTAACATGATCCTCCGCAAAAAAGCCTACAAGTTCAGAAGCAAGATACGCGTTTTATAAATCTCACCCTTATTACAGGCATCTTGGAATTAAACTTAGAAAAAGAAATATGATCTTAGACGATTTGTCATTTGTACACCAATACGACGGCTTCGAGATATTATGAAGGTGAGAAAAAAAGGAAATTAGGTCATAGGAAATTCAGTTTTCAGTAAATTCAGCAAAATCATTAAGTCATTTTTCAGTCCCTTTTACAGAACCAAACTGGTTTTGTTTTCAATTTTCCTTTAAACATTCACTTTTTTTTTATTCCTTGCTCATCTAGCCTCCTTCCCCTCCCCGCCACAATTTCTGGTTTGTGGCGGGTTGGATAGTGACGGAAATGACCGACGTAGCCTGGGCCCTGGTTCTGCCCACTGAAAAGGGACAGCAGCCAGTGTGCCGTGAAGCTCGGCACACACGTGACCCCACCTCCCCAGCGCCGTCCTCCCTTCTGGCCTCCTTGCCAGATGGAACAGTAGTTTACCAGCAGGAGGGAGCTCCGTCCTGTGACCGCCTCTAAGCAAGACCGCTGGCTACAGATCCAAACGGTGTCTCCCCTTCAGCAGCTGTCAGGCCCGCCCCAAGGTGAATGATCGCTTCTTCATCTTTTGGCGGGGGAAGCTCCCCGGGAAGTATTGGGGAAAGTTTAATTAGCTTCTATGAAGAGTTAGTCCACAGTTCCTCGCTTTCACGCTAGCAAAGTGATCTTTTAAACGTAACCTGCCGTACCAAATACAGAGCAAATAAAAACAGGGTGCCGCCTCCATTTTTTTTTTTTTTTTTTTTTTACCCCCACTGTCTTTGCTGTACCTGGTGGAAACCAGACTCTCAGTCTTTTGTGTCGTGACTCTCTCCACAGTTTGCCAGCACGATGCCATGTGCCGGAAAAGGTTTTCAATTCGCTTGTGGACTTTCGACCATGTTTAAACGGCAAGAACGTATCATTCTTTTTGTCAAATAATCTACCTTACAGTTCAGCTGCTGTAGGCCCCGTTTGTCTGATTTTTTCCCTCTAAAATAAACAGCGCAGTAACTCAAGTCTATCTGATTAATTGGGGTCACTCCCTCGGACTTTCTGCTCAAATTTTTCCTCTTTTTCTTCCCCAGAGGCAGGAATACTTTTCGTTTTAAAATGAAAAGATGTAACAGCTGAATGCAGATGCAGCCCCAGTTTCTCCAAGAACATTTTGGATTATCCAATGGTAACTTACTTCATTTAAACTGTTCTAAAAGCTTCAAAGTCACGAGCATTAAATTCCCCCAGTGCTTTCCTAAGAAGCTACTCCAGTGCTTCCTCACAGGGAGGCGGCAGAAAATTACTCATGAATCAAGGCTTCCAGGAAGATAAATTTGGTGACCACTGTAACTGTGAAGAACATGTATCTTAGTCCTGGCCCACTCAGCAGTGAGATCTGAAATGGCATTGTTTTTATTTTATTTTTTCTATTTGTGGACATCCCGTAATCAAGAGCAGAATTCTAATTCAGACTCTTATCCACGGACAAGCCACAGTTCGGACATCACACTATCACTTGGCTGTTAAACGTCAGGAGTGTGCTAGGTGCTGGGACACCTGGGTTTCACAGATGGCATCCAGGGATCTCTGAAAACAGGACAGCCTCTGACTGTCACCAATGGTTGATTCACCAAGATTCTTCACTGCCCTAGGCGTCATGTCTGCCCGTTTATGAAATGCTTAATGGCCTATGGACCTTTCTGTAATAAATTTTAAAAGAGAACCATTGACTCTTTAACGCATTCATTTACTTGCCAGTGCTGACTGAGCGCCAGCTTTGGGTCAGGCACTGTTCTAGGGCCCGGGGCATCTCCTCTTGCAGATGCTGCACCCACATCCTTACATTCATAGGCGTTTTACTGAGACCATTTTCCACAGACTGAACAGAGGTGGGCGCATCTGAAAAGACTGTGGGTTTTCTCGAGCAACTGCCATTTGTACCAATTCTATTAGAGATCCCTTTTGGCATATGTGGGGTCAGGAGATAGTGGAGGAAGCTGTCCCTTAGTTTCCGAGGCACGTGGAGGTACAGTTCTGTTGATTAGGGCTTGATTATATGCCACTGGAAATATCAGATTTGAAGACTGAAAGATTGAGTCCAGACATGCACAGCCACTGGAGGGCACGAGATTGCATATGGCAATCTGCGCATGGCCTATGAAAACATTTCTACCTACACACGTCCCCAAACACATACGCATCTGCCTCAGCCTCGAGACATGGAATAGGAGGCTGTGACAAAAAGACAGCAAGGCATTTCTCGTTCATAAATATCTTTTAACCAAATAACGGGGAACTTGGGGACATGATTTTAGTTAAATCGCATCTATTATTATTCTGGGGAAAATGAAGAGTAATATGAGAAACATCAATTTATAAAGAGACTTTGTAGCCGCACTGGCCTGAATTCTAATTCTGATTACACTGCTTGTCACCTGAGTGTCTCTAGCAAGCTCCTCAGTCTCTTGAATCTTGATGATTCCATCTGTGACATGAAAGACCATGCTGCCTATCCCCAGAGCTCCTCTGAGAGTTAAGCAGGATGGATTAAATACAAAGTAGGGGCCAAACAGCGTTAGAAATCTGTCCCTTTCTCACTTAACACAGCAAAAATTCCTGCCTTCAGATCCGATTCTGCCTTCACGCTCAGGTCGGAGTTCTGTACTTGATGGTAATAGGAAAGTCTCCATATAACTATTCGACCTATTTGTTTATTCTACCATCTATCGGTCACATTCCACGACTCAAGGACAACTGTCATCAAGCTCTTTATTATACATCATCATTTAATGCCAGATCTACATGATTTTTAGGTGAAGACTCAAGCCAATTGCTTACCAAGAACATTTGGAGAAGATTTTTTATTTTTACACTTCCTAACTATGTCCAATTTGTTTTTAAAAGGCAGGGTTCCAATCTCAAAGTCAGAAAATGTGGTGTTTAGGGTGGCAGTTATAATACTGTGACTATATTTCTCAAACCATAAATTGACATGTGGTCTGACAAGCATAAAGTATACTTCTGGAGACAGTGGGATAGAATATTTGAAATCAGAACTGGAAAATTTGGGACATATGAAGGCTATAAATAGTGGGCAGAGACTGGGCTGTTTCCAGCAGAGACTCAATTCCTGCTAAGAAGCACATAATTAGCCAGCCCCCATTTGTCATACGTACAAGTGGTGGTACATAAGAGGCGATTTAAACCAGAATGGTAAACAAGCCCTGCCTGTGCCAGAGGGCCATCTGCCACACACGTCCCTGTTCCCAGAGCTCGGTGAAGCCCTGAACTGGCTAAGGCCGCCCTGGAAGAAGCAACGGTATAGCTGGGAAACAAAACGTTAGCGCCCAAACACAACCACACAGAGCAGCGTGTTCTTGGATGTGGGATGGTCATCCCCAGGGGCCCTTTGTCCTACAGGAAGGAGGTAGAATGATTTTACACAGGAAATTTAAGATGTTCAGGCCTGTCTTCCCAGTGGAAGAAGCCACTTTCTGCTCTGACCCACTGGAAGTTACGCCTCGTACCTTGGCTGACAAAACAAGGCTGGGGTTGAAGCCAGAGGAGAGCTGGGGTGAAGGCTAAGAGCAGGGAGCAGGCACTTCAGGGCGTATTTAAGGAAAGTCAGGCTTTTTCACTACTTTCACACTGTTTGTTAGGAATGAGGTGGGGCATCTCTCTGCAAAATATAAGAAGCCCAATACACGGTTGACTACTCCGATCCAGAATGGCAATGGACGAGACGCGTGCGGCACAGGTTTATCGGAATAATGACAGGATGAGTCTGTTCGATGAGCCTCACCTGTGGCTGGCACATACCAGACACGTGGCTAAGAGCCTCGGATGCTCCCTCCCTTAATCTCAACGGCCCCAATGACCATCTCACCTCTCACAGGTGAAGCCACTGGGGCTGAAAGACGTGAGGGGAAACTCGCCCAAGTTCACACAAATGCTAACAAATCCTACAGCCTCAAATTGAATCCAAGTCTTCAAATTCCATGATTCCCAACACAAGACCGTGGCAAGAGAAAGCATACTTCAGCACAAACCAGAACATGGTTCCTCACAGCAAAAGCATCAGAATCACTAAAACACTTTGAAAATATAGCTCTTGGGTCTCACTCTGAAATTTGAGTTAGAGGGCCTGGGTCTCTGCATTTTGAAGAAGTGCCCTCCGCCCCACCCACCCATACACAACCTGGTGATTCCTCTACACATTTGTTATTAAAACCTTGACAAACCCAGCTGTATCTGGCCGAGTTTCTACTCATTGCTTCATGAGAAGGGGTTAAAAAAAAAAATCCACATTTAATATTACCATTAAGCATTTGTCGTCTTCCCAATATAAATCCACCTCTGATGAACACACAGGAGTGGCTAGAAGGCCCTGGAGTCACGGTGGTGGTTTAGGAGCTCTCCTACTACCCCCTCGCGATCTTACATTTGGTTGATGTCTACTCCGGTGACACATTCTTGACTACTGCAATAAGCCAAAGTCAGATTGAGCCAAAACCCGGTTAGAGAACACCCCTTACAGAATGCTCTGAGGACAGCCAAGTCATGGGAAACGGCGGGGGCGGGGGCGGGGGAGGGTGCATGCAGCAGTGGGCGATGTATACGTAGCGATGCAAACACAACTCGAGTGGCTTCTGGTAAGTGAAATATGCACATTCAAAAGCCTGGAACACAAACTTGGACTAAAAGCAAAGCTTCCAAGGACACTAATCTCCACTAAATACTCAAAACTGGAAAGCAGATACGATGAAGAAAATGGATGCGTCCCTTTCCAAAAATCTCCATTTGAATTTTTTTGGTGCTGCTACCTTGGTAATGAGTATGAAAAAGAAATTGGACCCAAACAGTGACGTCCACACTTCAGTATCACCCAAGCCTCAGAGGCCATCATTGTTTATTGTCTTAAACATACAACAGAAGAATGAAGTTAAACGTGTCCCACTCATCTCCTGGCTTGATGACAGAAAAGGACACGATGCCATGAGCAGTTTATAGCCCCGACCTGTCTCTGCTGCTCAGTGACTCAGGTAAAAGATTTGACTCTACTGCCTTGGTTTCCCAGCCTGAAGATCTGGGTAGAGAGGGGGAAGGGGAACAGTGGTAGGTAGGAGTCACCACATTTGTCCTGTGCTTATGCTCTAATTGCAAACTACCCACAGTTATGTATATTCTATTTTATGTGCTTTATGAGAGTCAGATGTAGAATTCTCTGTGGTGGTGGTGGTGGTGGTTTTAACTCTCTAGAGACTTGAAGGCAAGTTAGAACTAAAAAGAAATAGGACTTAGGAATTAAATGTTTTGCATACTTTCCTTCCAAATTTGCTTTGTAGAGAAATGGAATACAGACCATCATCAATGGAGTACTTTCAAGTGAATCATAATCACACGCTTGTGCAAAACCAGTGAAGTCTAGATGTGCGATTAAATAAATGCCTAATTGTGCTTAAAGACCCCACATTCTTTACTCCCTGACTGCGCCCTCAGGAAAACACAGAGCAGCCTTCCGTCTTGCGCAGGGGTCCTTTTAAGTGTTTAAATTCCATGAAAGTATAACTGTGTGCCCAATTAGGGGTGCAACTGCCAGGTCAAAGCACGGAGCTCAGCCTATGCCCTGCCACGCTGGCTTAACCAACCCAGAGCGGGTAAACAGCATCGGCTTCCTCGGTCATCTCAGGGTTTGCTGAGAAACATCGGAGCTTTATCCTTTGCCACGTTCAGAGATGCGAGGTTGGAGAAGTAGAACATCGGTGCTTCCTTCAAGAGCTTTTATTTACTTCCTCAACTAAGTGACCGAAAATTTTTCCTCATATGTTGTCCTGCTGCATGGAGAGAGGGGTGGGCTGGGAAACAGGAGAAGAAGAATAGCAACCGCTCCTTTAATTTTATCCTGCGATACTAGTTTTGGGCTTTTTCGACCTGTTGAAGAGAAGTCATGGATTACGAAGATGGACTCACTGCTAAGGACCCACAGCACATGTTCTGAAAGATCATATAGTAAGGATTTAGAATACTCTCTAATTCGCAAGTCACAGATAAATCTCTTTCATCGAAAGGCCTTGCACTGGTTGGTCACCCATCTCCCCTTGTCCAGCTGCCTTCCACAGGTTACTGCGCCTCCACACACCTCCACCTGCCATGTCTGGGCCTCACTGCTGGGACCTGCTCTTCTTGGCTTCCCCATGGAGTGGGCTGTCTAACTCCTGGCTCCGGTCATTCCCATCAGCCCATCCCCCACCCCACTAACCATCACTCGATTTAGCAGTTACTTAAAAGACCAGGGGCAGGGACAGGAGAACTGACGGCAAGCACACATAACAGCCATAGGAGAGGTAACCTCGAGCCCTGGGGAGACTATGGGGTTAACCGGATTTGAGTTTCAGAAGAAGAGGTGAACAC
>NW_006443225.1:13490944-13514078 GCF_000325575.1 Pteropus alecto | reverse complement strand
AAGAGGGCAGAGACCTCACTGCTGGCTCACAGCATGAGGACTGGGTCTGCACATGAGAACCAAGACAAGAGTCCAGGCACTGGGGCCTTTTACTCCAAAAACTTTGGCTGAACACCTACTATGTGTCGGATGTTGATTACAGTGGTCAGCGTTGACGATACAACAGTAAACCGGCTGATAAAACTAATGGCCAGGAGACCTGACAAGAGGCTTAGGATTCTGAACACGCAGCTATAGACTCAGAGACTCTTCGTTCCCTTTGCAGATGCCGAAGTCTCGGATGACCGGTAAGCGGTTTCGGCGAGAGGAATCAGTGCTGTGGCAGCGGGGCTCCGGCGGGCAAGGAGCAAGGCAGCGCCCTGACTCACTGGTGTTTGCTGCTGCTTCCCTCCTATTCGTCCAGGTTGCTGCTTTGCTACATTCCCGGTCGTGTATGTATATATCTATATCTATCTATCTATCTAATCTAGATAGATAGATAGATAGATAGATAGATATATGACTTCCTGGAGACTGGCCGGGCTCTGCAGGGGACACTGTGCGGAAGAGAAACAGGCTTTGCTCTGTTACGCCACTGAGATTTTGAATGTTACACTTCTCCACAGCACCCTCCATTAGCCCATCCCGACCGATGCACCCACCCCACACGACTGGGAGAAAGCCTCCCGGGACTAGGTGCTGGGTGTCTCCTTGTGGGCCACCTACGAAGTGAGAATTCTCCCCTCTACCGAAGTCATGAGAAAATGAAACAAACCGACAATGAAATGAGAGAGTTTACATAAAGGGGTGATCCATGTGGACTCTAACAAACCAGAGACGAAGAATAAGCTGTCGGTGTCTTTCCACGCTTGTCCAGTCAGGCTGGAAGAGTCTCCCGAGGCTGTGACGAGGCAGTAGCAAAAAAGTGAATGTTTGGCATAAACTAGATCCATGGGTTCTACTCGGACTGTCCCTCAAACCTTCTCTGGTCTGTCCTCACCAGGAAGGTCTTTTAACCCTGGGAGTTTGATTCCCTAGAGAGCCAACAGGAACATCCGTTCTCACAAAAATATATGCTGCCACAGAAAAAAACTAGATAGATTCCCCTACACACGTCGATTAAGTGTGTAGAGTTCTGACAAAAATCTCAAGACTTCATCAACCCAAAGTGCTCTGAATACTAAATTCCAAACCTCGATGACAAACACCTATCTAAAATAATTCGCCAGTATCACCCATCTTTACTAGACACAGTTTGGGGGACAACAGCCCCTAAACTTCTTGGTGGAACTGATTAAACTTACCCTCATTTCATCTACAGTTTTTATTCATTTCTGTGGCAGCATATATTTTTGTTAGTACCCTTTAGTACTAACCTATAATTAACTTTCCCAGAGAAGGTGGAGCTGCCTATCCCACCTTGAGCCATTTGTCCACCCACTCAGCGTGGAATTCAACTTCTGCTCCTAACACCTGATGTCTGCCTCACGTGGACGCCCAGCAAGTCGAGGCCCGTGAAAACGTATGTGGGCTAAGACGTCCGAGAGGCACCGCCGGGTCACCTGACTTCCACTTGCTCTCGTCAGCGGCAGACGGGGCCCTTCTTCTAAGTGGTCTGTCCCCAGGGAACGCCTTTCCCTTTTTCACACAAAGGTCCCTGAGGGCCGACAACGGCTGTGCCCTGCACCGCACACCCCTTTCCAAAGCCTGCAGTGGCTCTCCGTCTCCCTCAGCTACCTCCACACAACTGTGCGCATGCTTCAGAGCAGACGGTCCCTTGAACGGGGCTGCCCCATCGGCACTGGCCAAGGACTGCGTCTGTGAGTGAGTTTTCCCAGGCATCTGATGGATAGACACCGTGCCCACATCATTATTTGATCCTGCGGTTCCCAACAGTACCACCCAGGCGGGCAACTTGAAAATCTGTGGTGGCAGCTTTTGGGGTTCTCACGACAATTAGAAGCACTGCTGGCTCCATGGAGCGCAGGCAACAGACGCCAGGCACCCCGCCTTGCACAATGGATGATGGTTCCTCATCCTGCACGATTTTTAGATGTCCCACCTGATTTCGTGGAGATGAAAACCTTTCACACATTCATGCACATATTCACTAAATGCCTGCCATGTGCTAACCATTCGGGGGTTCTGGGTGAATGAAATTCTCTCTCTGGAGCTTATAAAAACTATTTTAATTTTCTGAGCCTGGAACCTAACTCAATTTTATGTGTGAACACAAAGTACTTTGGCATTGTCTTAATGCCCCATGTTTCCTAAAATACAACCGCCATGCAAATCAAGGGAAAACTAATTAATTTTGTTCTGAAGTCCACTAAGGATTGTCCACTGTGTCAGAAAACCACATCACTAATTGATCACTTCTCGTGACATCGAAGTCCCCAGCTTCAGTCGCCCATTCACTGCACATATGTAGCTATTAGGCGAATAATAAGTTTTCTCACACAGACATGCCCAAACCCTTACATTCAGAAATAGGTGTTATTTTATTACGAATTGCTTTTGTTTAGTTTCAGCTACATTCTAGTTAGAGCATTAAGTTGTTTTTAAATGTGTGTGTGGTTGGTTATATTACCGATGAATCTCATTTCGAGATGACAAATGGGATGAAAAACATACGCCTTTCTTATAAAGAGGGGTGCTGCATCCGATAGGTTGAGAACCAATTCTTTAACCATTTTAAGTACTCAGCCTCCTCCCAGCCTTCCGCGAACACCCTCGTCCCCGACAATCTTCTAGAGAAAGCCTGTAGAGAGTAGGGGGGCCCCTCGACTTAACCTTTTTCAAAACTTAGAGTCCCCATAAGTCTAATGAATTTGAGGAATTCCTCCTCAAGGAATCATATCCAATGACAGTCTCACCACATGGGGCAGAAAAGCATACGTGGTTATTTATAACAAAACCAATGAAAACAAATGGAATTCCATACACACTAGTAACTTTAATTTCAAGCTAAGAGTCTGAAAATCTCACGTTCTCTACCTGGGTGCAATAAATTCACAAAAAATAATAAATTATTTAGTCGTCGGTTAGAGTGAAGAGCACAGGCTAACTCCTGAACCGTTTGGGAAGATATCTGTATTTAATACGAACACAGGAAAAATAAACTTCTCCTGTGTCATGGCTCCAAGAGAAGAACAGGACCTAGGACAGCAGGTTGGGGAGGAGTATGCGGCCGAGTGGGCAGGCGTCTGACAGGAAGCAGGGCACAAGGGTGTGGCGTGCTGGTTCGTCAGTGCCCTTACTAGACGTCTGGCTGATGATCGTGAGTTTCTTTCCCCCTGTATCAGTCACCGATCAACCAGAGGAGCAGAACGCAGAAGTATGTTCCAATACTTATTGCGAGCGATTGGCTCACACGAATAGGGGGCTGGCCAGGCAAGTCTCAGTCCAAAACCTGCGGGGCCAGCGTCAGGAAGCGCATCGCGAGCGTGGCCCGGAGGTGTGGCCGGGGGCTGCGGCTGCCCACAGGCTGAACTTCCCCAGAGAAGCCTCCGCTCTGCTCCTAAGGCTTTTCGACTGGTTAAATCCAGCCCACCCAGACGACCTAGGATAGCATCCCTTATTAAAGTCAACCGTCGTGGACCTGAATCACACTACAAAACACCTTCACAGCAACGGCCAGACTGCTGATTGAGGGAATAAAGGGCTATAGTCTAGCCAAGTTAACACATCAAAAGAGCATCACAGTCTATCCCCTGCCCACGTGGACCCACGTACATCTCCTAAAATCATACTTAATCTCCAAATAAAGACAATAACGAAGTCATACCTCTGCGTTCCACGATGCAACAATCTTTTCTACAACTAAAAACACACTAACCTTTTCCCCAGACAAGGATGCAAGTTTCTTGGGTAAAGTTCATGCTTCTCCTTTGATATCCCGTTACTTAAATACCGTGATATACAGTTCGCTTTTAGTAATAAATTTAATGTTAGATGATAAGGGGTTAAGAGAAAATAACCATGTTAAATATATACGACCGTAGCAAAATAAGGAGTAATTATTACTGACAAAACATATTCGACTCTGAAATGAGAATGACAAGTTCCATCTCACAAGCCTGCTGAAAGAATTAAGCGGTGCGATGTGTTACAAGCACTCTATTCTAAATGTCATCATCAGTATCAGTATTATTGCTGGACGGGAACTTCTAAAGGTATCAAGGTGAGGATGGCGACTCGGAAGAGTACAATGGCAAGTCTGTGATGTAGGCGTGTGAAGGAAATTAAGGAACGACTGTTTCCGGGGTGGGGGGCAGGGATAAAACAAAACCGTGGTGAAACGTACCAGGTTCTTGGATGGAACGATTAAATTATTTACACAGTGTGTGCAAGACAGACTTCCTCTTAGAAACAAAAGCTGTCTATTATAAGCCAAATACCTAAATCACATCTTTGTTGTAAATGTCTCTTTCCTCTTCCCCTCCGTGAACACACGCAGAGAGATCTACGGATTTAAAAAAAAAAAAAAAAAAGAGAGACCGAGACAGGGTGTCAATGATTTCCCGGCATGAGGACTTTAAAGAATCTGGAGGACTCGAGACAGAGAAAGTCACCCGAAGAGACAGACAGTCGGCGAGATATGGAGGGAGATGAGACTGGGGGAGACTAAGAGACCAGGAGAGAAATCCTGGAGCAGGCGGAGCTGCGTGGGACAGGACAGGCAAGGGGTCCCTGGGCACAGCACGGCTGAGGGGCTTTCACGTGCACTGCCAGATCCTCGAGGTGTTCCCCGAAAATGGGTTCATTTTACTGTATACAAATTAAAACCCGACATAGCTGATTTTTAAAACATATATATAATGATCTTAATGTTTATAAAACACAGTATTTAGAAAAATCTGGAAGGTAGCGATTTCTCAATAATAGGGTGATAAGTGATGCTTATTTTAAACAATCCTGTATTTTCCATTTCCTACAATCATATACTGATTTTTGTCATAATCAGAAAAAGTAAAATCTTCCCGAAAGGGCCATTTTCTGTCAAGTCCAGGCTCAACTCAGAGCAGTGCTGACCACTTCAAACCTCCAACTTCAAACTACTATCTGTTCATGTGGGATTATCCATCCACTGGATGGCCGCGATCCAAGTGCTGCTTTCCTTCGGAACCTGGCTGCCTTTGAGTTTAAGGGCAGGTGGCTCTCGAGGTAGAAAGGGCAACAAATGGAAAGGCCTGAAGCTCAGGTTTCCAGACAGCTCTGCTGAAGAAGTCCCGTGAGGCCTCTGCCGAGACGCTTCCCCCTGGGCCACAGCTCCTTTAGCTATAAAACGGGGCCGAGAACGAGCGCGTCTCTCTGGGCCCATCCGGGACTGACATTCCCCCATTTTACGTGCCCCTTCGGGGAGGAAGGGAAAGCAGAGCAGAGATCTGCTGCTGAGTCATCTCATCACCGCGCCGTGGTCAAAATCACACCTCGGACGACTCTCTCCTCTCCATTTCATCTCACCCTCTCAGCCTTCCTTCTCTTGCCAATCACGTCGCCGTAAAACTTTATTTTTCACTCCCAACACTTCGGCGATGCTGGCTGTCACCCAGAAAGTTCGATTCTTATGGGTATCTGATTTTGCTCTGGCACTCGATGGGGGTCGAAATATTTCCTCCTCGGAACTCCAGCTCATTCCAGCAAAACTTCACACCCTCTCCTTTGCTGAAAGCCCAGCCAGGCCCTCGCGAAGCCGTCCTCTCTGCTATTAATAAACGCATGTGGGACAAGCATTTGTGGAACAGGCCCCACTCTGCTCCCACAGAAGGATGCTGGCGTTCAAGAAAACTCTGTGTGAGCCCTGCAATCTTAATGTAATCACACTCATTTTAAGATCTACAGTCATTTGTCCTTGGCTCCGTTTCCCTAGAAATGACTGGCGCAGGAAGCTTTTTCGAAGGGCAGTTGGCTCAAGGCTCACTTGGCGGGTCTTGGGGGAGCATTTCAGCTACAGGTCCATCTGCCAAGTCTATTCCCCACTGACCCAGTTTGGATTTTAAATTTCCATCGAGACCACCTGCCTGGTGTTAATTAGTTATGGTTTCTTATTTTATATGCAAACATGTTTAGTGTCCATGAACTGGCACAGAGTCCTGGGCTGCTCCTCTGCTTCCACTGTGCCAGCATCATTCTTAGCTGACCCAGCCATTTGTATGTGAATAACACGATGGAGCCGAGATGGCAAAATACTCAGCAAAAAGCTGACGTTCAGGGAAGATTGCAAAATCCACATAAATCCCAATTCGTATTCCTCTTCTATTCACTGTTTTTGGAAAACCTTGTATTTATAACTTAGGACAAGTCTTATCTTCCCACACACATGTGCCCTATATTCCCTAGTAATATACGTCGTAGGAGAATCTTATGGAGAAACACAAACCTACTGTTTTTAATGCTACTCTAGAGATCTATAGTTTTCACCATTTGTATTTACCAATTGCCAATTATTAAGTTAACTGGTTTCCTCTCACTTTACCAGGAAAAGGGGGAAGAAATGATCTTTTCTGACTTAGTAGCTTTTCTTTAGTGTGAAAAATCCAAGGCAAAAGGCTACTTTACCCCTCTGGTGTGAGCAGGCTTCAGAAATTTACCCTAAGTTTTCTTCATCCATGGTACGAAAGTTAACATAAGCACATTAGTATGGTGGACATCACGGCCTGGGGTAAGAAGATTTGGCACTGATACACAAAATGAGCCAAGAGCTCCAGAAGGTAGGAGAATCCTTCTTGTCCCCAGGGGTCAAGAATGAAATCTGTATCTGAGGGAGAGTCAGAGCCCATTGGCTCGTGTTGTAGGCATTTTGATGTTAAATTCACTAATTTTCACATGATTTGGGACCGACATTAAATGGAGGTGGAAAAAACAGTACAATGTTGTCATTGTACATTTGCTTGAGCTTCCTGCACAGAGATTTCCTTACCGCGTTAAGAAGCGTCCGTTTAGAGAAATGAGAAGAGCGAGCATCATCCGCACAGAAGTGGCGCTGTCGCTCGCGTGCCCCAGACGACCTGATCCGACGTTTGACCACGCCAGCGACCAAATCGGGCTAAAGTGGCCGGTGAAAAACAGGGGGATGGAATTATCTTTCTGTCATAATGGAATGGACAATTTTCTGGGTGCTAAGTGTTAAAGGTTTGGGGAAATGATGAACAGCACCGGCCTCAGGAACTGGAAGGATTCCTGCTCTCCAATTACTCTCTTTTGGACCTACAAATAATCTGGGGTTAGCTGGCAACAGAAGACACCACCAGCCAGGGCCACCTCAGTGTCCCCTCTGGGCTTCTCCTTCTGAATACAGAGCCTGGGATGGCTCTGGATGAGAGAAGGAAAGAGACTGACATAAACATAAAATCATGGAAAAAGGTAGGTTTGTGCCTGATGATAAATAGAAATATGTAATATTTAAAAGCAAACGTCCTTTGGTTTTGAACATAAATGGATTACCGAAATGCAGTTTTCTGAGGGAACTTTTCTAGAAGGTAAAAATACTGGCTTGTTCTAGATGATCCAGTCCATGTGTTTTCATGTATTAGGCCTGTGAATGCATGTGTACATAAGTATTTTATACACTAGGTATATTAACAAATTTTGCATTTTCCTAGAGATAATGACAGACTGTGCTAAACAATTACACTGTGTGGTAACAAGTGGTACATACAGGTCAAGTGTACATGTAATAAATCTAACACAGTAGCTGCTTCCTACCTGTTGAAACCTACATTCGTCCCTTTAATGGATTTTTCTTTTTTTTTTTTTTTTAGCAATGTTGGTATAATTAGAGAGAAAAACAGTGATTCAGTTCAAATTGCAGTACTACGTACCTTCAACTAATATTTTCTTCCAGGGCAAGTACACAACTGACCCTTGAGCAACACAGGTTTGAACTGCGGGTCCACTTGTGGGCTTTTTCAATAAATACTCTAAATGTATTTTCTCTTCCTCAGCTTTCTTAATATTTTCTTTATTATTAGCTCACGTTATTGTAAGAATACAGTATATAATTCACATAACATACAAAATATGTGTTAATCGACCGTTTATATTATCGGTAAGGCTTCGGGTCAACAGTAGGCTGCCAGTCAACTTTTGGGAGAGTTGGAAGTTATATGTGAATATTCGACTGTGTGTGGGGGAGTCAGCACCCCTCACCCTCACTTTGTGCAGGGTCAGCTGTATTTCCTTACTTCCGTGGCAAGCGATTTAACACTATTCTGCCGCCAGGTGCCAGGTACAAGTGTGTGACATGTTTGTTTTAACGCCACGCCTACTGCTCTGGGCCGATTTTTTTCACCCTCTGAGAACTGAAATTTTCCTTTTTACATGTTATTCGCCTTTGCAGTAATCACCATTTGGCTGTCGTTTTCCCTCCTAAATCGCTTTATTCTGATTTACTGATCTCAAACCTTTTTTTAAAATTCCTAATTTCTACTTACTTCGAATAAAAGACCAATTTCTATATCTGTCATTTACATAACAAAAGTGCCATATTTACATTTGGATCCTATTCCCTTTCCTATCAAAAGTGTCAGATTTATTACCAATAAAAAATTTTTATAAGGATATTACTTCCATGTTTGAATCATTAAATATCTTGTTACTTTGCTTAAAAATAAGGCAAGTAATTTGTTATAAATAAGCTATTTGACTTAAATTCATCTTGTATTTCAAAACTTTCAGATGAAAAATAACATACTCCCTTTGAAGTGTCTGCCTTAAATTATTTTCGAAACAAAGTGGGATGTATGTGGGTGGTTGGATGGATGAATTGACAGTTGTCACCTCAAAAAAATATAGCAGATTCAGTAAACAGAAAGGATATTTAAAAAAAATTACAGGACTTATGTGAATAAGTTATTCAACATTAATTGAGTATGATGAAGAAAAAGGAAGCTTGAAGAACACACTAATTTAACCTGGATAGTTATTGCCTGAAAGGATAATTTCAGCATCCATATTTTTAGCTTTAGGGAGAGAACAAGACAGAGGAGACTACCACATGCTATAGATAACAATTCTCTCTTAGCCACAAAGAGACTAGTTAGCTGACATCAGCAACAAATAGCATAAAAAAAGCCAACCCAGCAGCAAAACTACAAAGTAATAATTAGCATGAGAACCTTAACGATCTGGCAAGAAACTATGACTAGAACCCAGCTTGACACTAAAAGTGAGTACACGGCTATAGAAGAAATCAGCTGATTTTTACCTTGATATTCGTTTCTTTCATTCTTTGTATATGCATAGTATGTCTGAGTTTCTAATTATAATTATTAAATATTTAGATTAATGAAGAATTCTATTTTTATACCAAAATGAAAACTGATTAGGTGTTTTCAGTCCCTGACCTGGCTACACTGGAGGAAATCCTAGCACTTTGGGCTACGTGTTCTAGCCTGGGGCACAATAGGTGTGAAGGAAAATACCCTACCTGCAGGTAAAACGTCTAGGAAAGTTCACCAGCCTTCCACTGAGCTGGCTTTATGTGAGAACAAGTTCTGCAGACATACATACATCTAAAGGAAGAAATAAACCCTTAATCCACTATGGAAACCACAGAAGACAATATACTATTATCTTTTTATAGCCTGGGATTAAACTATCTATTTATCAAAGGCATCTCTGAATTATTTCTTTAAAAAGTGGTAATGATTAGTTTTTATCCTTCACAGGTTCACTAAGTCAGTCTCCCTGGTAATGCTGTGAATTTTCGATAGCATCTTAGCATGGCCTGAAAGCCAACCAACCCACAAGGAACCCGCAGCTGTGAACACCTGTCTCTAAGGACAGAGTCAACTAAAATCGCCAGGGTCTCAGAACATATATTGAGGTTAAAAAAGATACTTTGCTTTTAAGAATTATTTTACATGAAACAAAGATGTACATTTTTTTCAGTTTTGTTTTATACAAACAATTTTCCCCCAAAAAAAAAAAAAAGCATAAGTGGCTTTTTAAAATAAAAAAAAATCAGACATTATATTTTAATACCTAAGTAAAAGTCCAAAAGCAATATAAATCAATTTTTTTAAAATGCTGCAGAGTAAAGCCAAACTGTCCCGGCCAGCTGCCTGCCCGTCCCTCGGCAGGCTGGCACGCCCCGCCCTGCTTCCTCTTCCTGCCCCTCCCTTTGCTCCGTCTCCCCTTCACTCATTCACAGGGCTGTCGCAAAGAACTTAATGCACTGTTTATAGGATGACCTAGGGTGAGAAACAGCGGTCCAAGTAAGTAGCTAATATATCTAGAATGTTGTAAAAGTGTATACATAAGCTTATCATCTGCGTACAGAGAAAACAAAAGACTCAATGTAATTAATCGTTAGTTGTCAGAAACAAAGATTCATCTAAATTGTATCATATTGAATACATCGAACCACCTGAGCAACCTAAATTTTCACTCGTTAATCGGCACCAATATCATGCAGACTCAGCATGAGACAAACTTCGAAATTTGGCTTTAAACTTTGCATAGTCTTTAATAAAGAAAACCTTACTATCCACACACTTAACAAAGACAATTCAACCACATGGAGGGCGATCACTATCTTTTTATAAAGTACTTTATTTAGAACATGATTTTAATATCTCATGTCTCCAGACTATGAAGCATAAAAAAATTTCAGTTCCAAATTTGTTTTCTTGGTTAAAAACAAACCTTAGTTATAATCAACTTTAATAGCAATCAAGAAATTTTCCAGGAACCTGGCTCAAATGCTCTGCCTAATACATACAATCCTAATGATGGTATCAATAAAAATTCAGGTAATATGCTTTATGAATAACAGATTGATATAAGATTTTTATAAAACCTAGCGCAATTTCATAACAGTCACCATTTGGGGGATTTAGTGTGGTTTTATGCTTTTCCTCCATTAATCCTCCAGTGGGTGGGATTTCTCTTTTTATGTGAAATGCATGACAAAATATTTGACTGGTTATCAATTCATTATGAAAGTAGTTACATGGTTTTTCCAATGAGGTTAGAGCAAAGTGATTTTGGAATTTCCAGAATTTGCAGAAATGGAAAGAAGCCTGACCAAATTTGAATTCTGTTCAAGGAATAAAAAATGTATTGGATGCCATTTTGAAATGTGTGTGCATGTGTGTCTGCCAGCATTTCTTGCCAGCTGCAGAAATTTCATAAAATGTCATCCAAATTTGATTAAAGACAGGTTACTTCGAACTCATTCTTTTACATCTTTATAATAAAAATGGGTACATTCTTCAGTATTATTGACAAGAAAGTAAAATAACCAAAATCAGGTGAAAGGCTGGGACTGATTTCTCTCTTTAGAAAAGCAGGAGACTTTCTACCTGGTGTTAGCACAGGGTACATTATGGATACTAAAAGAGAAACTAATGGCTATTCTACCTGTTTTTCATAACTATCTCATTAAATAAAGTTGCCCCCATAATTTAGTACTTCCATAGTGTCAGATGGAGTCCTAGGAATACAGATGCGGTAACCATTTTAGAAGGAACAGAACTAATGTTTTCTTGTTCAACAGAGGGGATCCTGTGGAAGCAGCACCATCTGAGCAGTGCAGAAGCTCATGACACCCAGCTCCACCGGAGGCCCAACACAGTGCGTGCGACCTGCGAGGCCTTCAGAGACGTCACGCAGTGTATGGCCCCTCCGGGCATGCTCAGTTGGGTGAGAAGGCAACCCCGTAAAACAATTTCATGCAAGCAACACTGAAATACAGCAACATGTGGAATTTCTCAGGATCACGAGGAAGGAAAAGCTATCACACAGGTGGACTGGTGGCAGTGAGGCAGCCAAGCCTTGAAGGACGAGTAGAACGCTTCGGCTAGACAGGAAGCCAAAGGACAGGGGAGACAGAAGTCACAACGAGGCACAGAGTGAAGTAGCAATTTCCTCACAGAAGAGGTGGCCCCTCCTTTGTCCAAACTCTCCTAGTCTCCCTCCAGAGTAAATAACAGGTGCTTTTTCTGTCCAGGAGAATAAGACAATGTCCCACTGTGGAGCACGGGCTGTGCAGGTCTGCTGCAGCTCATTCTAGAAGGATGGAGTCCCGAAGCCCGGTGTTCCCAGCAGTGACTCCAACCCGCCCGAATCACTCCGTGTTATCTCCGTGGAACTTGGGGGGTAGGGGAATCTACATGACCGCGGGGCTCATACTGCTTTCTGTGATGTAAGAATGTCCTTTGTCTCTGACCCAGGAGATGTGTGTCTCCTGCCAGCATCCACGAAACTGTGGCAGGCAAACTTGTTAGCTTATAAGTAGGGTAAAATCTCAGACCACACACGATTGTTAGTGGTTCCACCGAGAGATAGAAAACAGAATGAAATGGAAATTTAGGAGAAAGATGATGAGTTTGGTTTTGTTCTTATTGCTTCTGATGTGGTATGGAGGCAGAGAGTTGGCAGCATGGGTCTGCATTTCAGAAGACAGGTCTGGGCTAGAGATACATATTTAAAAATTATTAGAATCCACGTGGGAGTTATCACCTTGAGGACATTTAAGTGGTAGGTATGGGGAAGTGGAAGTCTCTACAGAAGACAGAGTAACAGACAGAATGGAACGAGGATACTGTCTCTCTCAGAAGCCAAGAAAGTGTACAGTTCCAAGGAAGGAGTGACCACCAGGGCAGTTAGGAGATCCAATGACAGAAAAACTAAAGTCCCGCTGGATTCGGAGCCTGAAAGTCACTGCTGTCCTCGCATGACGTGCCATCCTGCATCTGTTAGCCCTCGGACCCCTTCCTCATTCTTCCTCACTCCGTGTCACAGGCGTCCGACCCTGCAGGCTGCCTTTCCCAAGCTCCACTGCCAGCTGCTCGCCAGCTGCTCTGGGTTTAGCCAATGGGAGGTACTGGTGAGAGATTGAAAGGTAAAGGGAACACAGAGGCCAGGTATTTTCCTCCCTGCCTTGGATGACATGGCTGGCAGGTTCTGGGCTGAATCTGCTCAATGGCTTCGTCTCCCACTGGACAAGCCAACTAATCCAAACTTCTTGCTTCCTTGGCTCATCTCAAGGCCGGAGTCTGACAGCACCGTCTTTACTTTATCCCTCCACGCTAAGTGTGGTCGTGGCTTCCAGCTGTCACCACCTCCTCGTCCTCTGGTTTCTCAGATACCCCACCACCTATCTAATCACATTCCCTGCATTATATTTTCTTTGTAACAAATCACCCAAGAAGGTTATTTTTGCCAGGTTGGATCCCGATTAGTACAAATGGTAAGAACAAAAGCCAAACATTCCGGGAGAAAGAATGAGAAGAGATGACGTCAGAGGGAAACCAATGGTATAGACTGTTCTAGTAGTTTAGGGGAAAAGGAAAGAGACTTGAAGGTAGCCAGAGAGTTGTGTTTTTCTGAAACTTGATTTGGGGTTTAGATTGGGTAAGACATGAGCTTGTTTTTAGGCTGAGAGGAAGATGTCTGAAAAAATGAGAGAATAAAGGCAGAGGAACTGAAGGAGTCTGATGACTGGGACAAGGTCTCAAAGGAAACAGGAGGAGGTGAGAGGTTACAAAGGACCTAGGCAACAGGTTTGACTGGAGGAGGATAAAGTGTTTACACTCTGAAAATGGCAATAAGGAGGTAAGGATCAATGTGGCTATAAATCACCTCATAAGTAGAGTGGGTGAAATTTTCTGATGGCCTCAGTTTCTCCCAAAAGTTTGATGCTCAGTTGAGATTAGAAACAAAAGGGGGGCTGGAGGAGACTGGTGGTTTAGAATTCCCCTGTGGGGAGTGGGAGTTGACCACGGATCTCTGAAAGGATTGATGAGGGATGCAGAGGGTCCAGCTGAAGTAGGGAGCGAGGAATGTTAGTGGTATTAACCTGCATGGTTTTCTAGTTTGGGTTATCCCCCAATATCAGTTGCCCGTGTGGGAGCAGAATGGAAAATCCAGGGTTGGGGTCTTGCCAGATGAGCACTGTGGGAGGATAAAATTACAGGAAATCGAAGGTGAGAGAATGGTTTGGATGATTCGCCAGAAAATAGAGGAAGCATAACCAACAGGAAGAATGCACAGGGATGTACCGATGGGCATGACGGACTTTCTATCCAGCTGTGGAACACTGGGCAAGGGACTTAACCTTTCAAAGCCTGGGTTCTCTCATCCCTCCACCCCTCCCCCCCAAAAAAAGAGTAGTGCCCCCTATCTCAAGAGGTTATGAGGCAATGAGAAAATGTACACAGAGTGCTTACCATAGATCCTGACACATGGAGAACTGAGCGAGGGGCGGCAGAGTTGGACATTTGCACTAATTAGTTCTCTATTAAATGTTGGCATCTGTAGATCTCTCTTTGAAAGTAGGTCTCAGTCAGAACAATTCTGAAACGGCCCTGAAACATACAATCTGGTGTTCTTCAGCAAAGGCCATTTGAGGCCCCCCTGGGGCTCTCGACCTCACAGGAGGCTTCTGGTGAGACCTGGTACACCTGCCTCCAAGACTGGAAGTGGTGGGGAGCTTTAACTCTTGAATATACATGGACCACAAGGCTCTGGAGAGCCACAGACCGTGCGATTCAAAGGGGGCACAGAAATGAACAGGGTATGGAGAGGGATGCTCCCGCAAGCCCAGGCTGCAATTTAGGGCCGGTGAGGCATCAGGGAGAGCAGCTGGAGACACGCCATCCAACAGCCCGACAGAACCGCAGCTCAGGCACAGCTCCTGTGCTGCAGCTGACTTATGAGACGTCCACAAAGCGATCGCTGCGTTGCTGATTGCCCAGGCTCCTAGTTCGTTGCTTCCTGCCTTCCTACCTTTTAATCTCGTTGCCCAGCAGATGGAAGAGGTTCTCCATAGGGCCCTCATTCTCAGATGGATCCGAAGACAGGAAACCCATGTCAGCCAATTTTATTACCTCTATCAAGTGGTTAAAGGACAAAATCATTGCCTAAAATGAGCTTTTTGGAAACAAGCTTGTGGATTTATTTCACTTATAACCACCCTGATTCTTATTTCTATAATAAACAGGAGTCAAATGAGCTAAACAATATGATAAATTTGCCTATTTTCACTTGCTCTCAGGTAAAAAGAAATAACATCCTCAAATATTTGCAACCCTAAAAAGTGGAGACTTGCTAATAACTGCACCCTTTACTCCTTTAAGGAAGTCCGCGGATATGAAAATGACACATGTCATCACTAACTCCTAGGAATCAGAGAGAAAATATACAAAAGGCTTAATGAACAGATGAAGAAAGAACACTGGTAAATGACGTTTCTGGCTAGGGAATATGACAATCAACAGCAGGGCTACTGGCCAAACCTTTTTACGGAGTGAAAATACTAAAAGCCTCACTCAGAGTCAACAAACGCCATGTTCTGAGGAGAGGCGTCTTAGGGGACAGATCTGTTAACCATCAGCGGGTGTGTTTCATCTCACCGCTCATGGCAGGCGAGTTAAAGAAGGCTTTGTGTACCTGCTTTCCAACAGAAGCTGGAGCTCTGCGGCACAGGAAGGCCCCGGCCAGCCCCTGAGCCCCGGGACAGATCTCTCTCCCTCTCTCCCTCTCTCCCTCTCACTCACACATATACGCGCACACGACACGTATAAAGACACACACCGCACAGTCTTCAAACACTTTTCCTTCAGGCTATTTCCTTGCATTTTAGGCTCACTGACGAAAAAGGTGAGTCAACTCTAGGTCAGAAAGACTAGACCAAGAGACTTTTTTTTTTTTTTTTCAGTTTTGCATTTAACATAGATTTTCCTGTTTGGCAAAGTCAGGATGGCTTGAGTCTTTCCAAAAGCCCTGGGTCTTACTATGAAAAGAGCAGTGTGCAAGAAGGTAATTAAAAATTAGTCAGACAGTCCCTTCACAGCATGCCCACTTTATGCAATGCATTTTAGTGTCATCAAAAAATGAAAAAAAAACCAAACAAAAAAAACCTGAACATCTGTTTGATGCCCTCAGTGTATGCTATGAAAGGCCACCACGTTTCTCTGGCGTAACGATAGGGACAGAGAGGGTACGCCCACGGGAGCCGTGCTGGTGCTGTGGCAGGCACCCCTGAACCCACTTCTTGGGTGTGGATATGCAGCTCTGATCATTACGCTGCAGGAAAAACGCTACTAAGGTTGAAAGGGAGAGCAGAGGGCAGACAGAATGACTCGGAGCTCCCAGAACGAGGCCCCTGTGTTGACCTCACTCTCCCGCTGCAAATCGAAGGTAGTAAAGACCCCGACGAGAGGAACCCCCTAGAGTCTTTGCTTACGAAGCCCAGCGTGGAGCAGAAACGGTCCTTCCTGAGCCCCTGGACGTCAGGGAGATTTTTTTAACACCTGGACCTAAAACCTATTCCAACGAACCCATGTGTGAGGCAAAATCCAACCTTTCTGTAGCATCAAAACAGTGCTTTTTTGATCCCAACATTCTTAACTTTCTATACTAGCATGTGAGTTAGGTATTTAGGAAATGCTACAAAGCAGAAAACCGCCCCCCAAACCAAGACAGCAGCAGAGTAACCTGGAATGTCCCTCTATTCGAGTTTGGCTGTTTATTAACACGGCGCTTGAATTAGTTTTTTTTTTTCTTCCCTTGTTTCTAGGGCGACGAGTTCATCTGGTTGGGAGTGGCGGGGAGCCCAGTCGAGGGAAAGGTTTTAAGTGATGCATACCACGAAGGTAACCTGAATGAATCTAATTTGCTGTGGCAGTGTGACAATGCTGAAAATGTGTACTCGATCAGGGTCCTTTCTGACTGTTTCTGTCCAAGTAATCTGAGGAGCGTTTCTTCATAATGGCGCCTTTTCCACACAGCAAGCACTTTTGAATCCCACCTGTAAATCTGGGGTCTGCGGGGATTCGTCTGTCTTCTCCCCTCACCATCTCTTTTATCTCGACCTCTTTTTCAATTATTTGTGAAAATGAAATAGTCCTCTTAATTCTGTTATGCGAAAGACTCGTTGTTATGCCCTCGAAGTGGCACATTAATTTTGATCAAGAATTTGCTCACTGAAATTTAATCTTAAGATTTTTTACCCCACATTCTGCTTTAAAAAAAAAAAGTCCATCTGAAATTTTTGATCCATAAGATACAACACTGATGGTTTTAAATTAAGATTTCGTATTTCATGTTCCCAGCCCTGATAGATGCATGCTATGTACCCAGATAGATTAGGCTACGTACATAGTTTAATTAAATTTATTTCTACAACTAAATATTAAAATGATGTAGTTAACCGTTATTAATGTAAATGCATATTATAAAATTACTCTGCTGTATCACTCTGTATTGGAGCTAATTCCAGATTTGTGTCTCCAATTTTAAATTGAAGTTATTGAATGTTATGACTTTGGATCACAGAATTGACTGTTTAAAAGGCACGTGTACATATAGACATACACGATTTAATAATATTTACAATGGAAACAAATGTCTGACTATATTGGATTGGTTAATAAACTATGATATATCCATACAACAGAATACCGTCCAGCCACCAAAAATAATAATGTAGAACAATGTTCTACAACATGGAAAGATAACACCATCACGAACAAGAGAACACCAAAAACTGCAGAGGAGTATAATATTCCATTTCCATTAAAAATCAATATGCACCTTTATATGTGCATAGGATAAAAAGGCTGAAAGAATTTATCAGAACAGTAGTCACTACCTCTCGGTGATTCGATGATAAGTGATTTTTGTTTGTCCTTTGCTTGTCAGTTCCTAAGCCCACCTCATCCCCAAATTTTCAAGCAATGTGCTGAATTCTTTTAAAAATTAATTTTTCAATAATAATTACTTTTTTAACCAAGGCCAGAAGAACCCTGAAAAAAATGGGCGAGGCCCATTCACACGTAGCGTAAGTATGGACAGCCAAACCAACCGAATTTAACAAAACCTCAAAAGGTTAGAAATAAGTTAAAGTGTGTGACAAACCATGGTATGTGCTGAGTTGGCAAGAAACTGGCTGCATTACTTGTGAGACAATTTGATTACTAAAGACCTCACGCTCCTCTCTCTCTCTCCTCAGATATGTCAAGGGCATCTCTTGAATTGCTTTCTGGGACTAGGGTCCAGGAACAGCAAGTAAAAAGTTTTGTGAATGTATCATGCTCTTTACCTTATAGAAATACTGGCTGTCGCTATGTGTTCAGGGCACGCTATAAACTTTATCAAAAAGCTATAGCTGTAATAAGTATTCAAATACTTACAGATTCCTTTTCAAATGTCTTTTTTGAAAAAAACATTTACAAAACATTTGGCATGACAAAGAAGAGAGAGAGAGAGAGAGCGCGCACGCGAGCGAGCGAGCACAGGAGGGAGGAATTAGAAGGGAAGAGATTAAAAGTTTAAAGAAAAGCAAGGGAAACGGAAAACAATTTTTCAAAGACAGCCACGCGTGTAATTAGCACACCAGAATATCCCGCGTGCTTGATTAAAATGAGCCAGAAATTTACATTTAAGTTTCCTAGTGGCCAATTCCACAAATAAAACACAATCCATTCTATAATTCGTAATATTTCTAAGATAATAACAAATTAGAAGCACAGTAGAAACAAGAGGGCGATTTCTCCCACGAATCCTTAATAAGAACGACTATGTGATCTCGTGAGCAAAATCCCCCCACAGTGCACATGTGCCATATGCAGCTCCTTACAGTGGTCCACGATGTGGGCTGCCAGTGACACCCCAGTTCACAGTTTATATAAGTGACTCGGAGGATGGAAAAGTGAACACAGAGTTCCAGGTTCGCAGCTCAGTGACTCTGCTCAATCTTAGGTAGTTCATACGTTTCTGGATACGAAAAAATTTATCCTATCTTTTTAAATGCTCCATTATAGATTCTGTCCAAACTTTGAAAAGCAAAGTGCTACAGTTCACTTGATATGATATTCCCTAATACCAATATTTACAATTAAAACAAACCTGTATTTTTTTCTTTTTTTGGGGGGAGGGAGGTATCTTTTTGTTTTGTTTTCCATTTAAGGGACTGCTTTATTCTGGCATGTCTTCCAATATATTGGTGTTAAAAATTTTTTTTAATTTATTATGGTGACTTTGGTTAACGTAATGTTTCAAGTGTACAATTCAACAGTAAGTCATATATATTGCATGTGTGTTCACCTCCTATAGTTAGATTTCTTTCTGTCACCACATATTTAACCCACTATACCCCGTCTACCTCCCCGCTCCTCCCCTACCCTCTGGTAACCAACAGTCCACTGTCCATGTCCACGAGTCTGTCATATTTGTTACTTTTAGACTTATATCTCACATATGTGATATCGTGTGGTTTTCAACTTTTTCTGTCTGGCTTATTTCACTTAGCATGATTATCTCAAGATCCATCGCTATATGTTTTAATAGTGTATTAAACCGAAGATTGCTAGCCTTTTTCCATTCATCCAATTAATTAAAGTGATTCAATAAACACTTACTGACTACTTACTTCCAGAAGTCTGTTTACATGCTAGGAAACAGAGGTGACCGAGGCGGCCTTGGCTGCTGTGGTGTCCTCATGGAACTGAGGACAACATCCGGAGCAAGGTTTCTCCACAGCAGCACTATGATATCAGGGCTGGACAACTCTTTGATGTGGGGGCTGTCCTGTGCATCGGAGGAGAGTTGGCAGCATCCCTGGCCTCTACGTACTACCTACTAGTAGCAACTCCACCAGCTGTGACGAGCAAAACTGTCTCCAGATGTTGCCAAATGTCCCTTGCAGGACCACTGATCTAGAGAATTTAACATAAACCACAATGAATCAGTTCTGGGAGAGGAAGTAGGGGGTGCCGAGAGAACGTGAAGAAGAGGGACCGTCCCAGTCTGGTGGCCCATAGAGGCCTCCAGCTACAGGGGACAGTGTTTAAAAAATGCTATCCACACAGACAAGCGAACTGGGAATGTGGGCAGACAGGCCCAGCTCTTCCTTAAACACCATTTGAATCTGCTCTAGCACAGTCCATTCAAGGCCAGAGCATCATGTACGAGACTCTAAAAAGACCACTAAGAAAAAGAATAAGCTAAGCACACTCGAGAGTATTGGAACCTTCTATTGCCCTTCCTAAGATAAAACGATCACAAAATGCAACCCTAGTAACTGAGGTGAATTTCAGTACAGAATTGTTATAAGCCAGTTAAATGCTGGAATTAACGAATTAATATAGAGATCATACTGTAGGGAGTTATTAAACATTTATTAAGGTGTGTTTTTACTTTGAAACATCATTAAACAGAACTTTCTGCAAAACAATTATACCCATTAAAATCAAACATATCCATTAACTAGCATGACATCGTTTTAAAAAGGCACTTAATTGTTGTTTCTACTGCCATAAAAATCAATAATTTAAACAGCACATTTTCCTAAAAATCCTGGCAAATTTTTAAATTTTGTTAATTTAGATCTAAGTTTTAACTATATATTTATACTCCATTTCTAAAAGATTTTTGTCATTAGAGCAGAACAGATAATTTCATGAAAGTTACTTAAAGAATCAAAGTGTTTAAAATTTAAAAGAGGGTCTATGGCCATGCTACTCTGAACAAGCCCAATCCCGTCTGATCTCGGAAGCTAAGCAGGGTCGGGCCTGGTTAGTACTTGGATGGGAGACCACCTAGGAAGTCCAGGTGCTATAGGCATAAAAAATAAAATAAAAAATAAGGGATTGTAAACTGACAAGGTCCTTGCAATCTGTGAGGTCAACCAAGGGTTGCCTCACCTAAAAAATTAAATAAATAAAATTTTAAAGAGGGAAATACAAATTCTAATGCTTATGTTCCTTGCTTACTTGTCCAGTTGACACCCCAATGAAAACAGTCTGATAAGAGGGGCAGACAGGACCATATCTTATGTTTTAGTATGATTAAATATGTTATTTTCACCATCATTATCTTCTTTGTATACTTGATAAAATTGAGGCTCGAAAAGGTTAACTAATTTTCTCAAGGACAGAGACAATAATTCGTCAAGCCAAGAGTCAAACCCGTATCTTCAGATTCCACCCCGAAGAGCTGGTAGAGGAGGGACGGCATGCTATGCTTTCAGGAAAGGAAGGTTTGGGGGAGTACGCCGGGAAGCTGGTGCACAACATGACAGCACTGAGCACAGACCCCAAAGGAAAGAGAGAGCAAAACAGTTGTTGACCCTGACCATACACCTGTGGCCCTCCCAGAACATCACCCTCTACTTGATCAAAAGAGGGTGGTAACAAAGACCATCTGTTGAGTACCTACAACACGGTCGACAATTTTTATTTAGTATCTCTAATCCTCACAACCACGCTGTAGAACAGGCCTTCTTGAACCTTAATGTACGCACGAACCACCTGGGAACCTTGTTAGATCTATGCAGATTCAGCACTAAGGCAGGAACTGAGAACTCACATTTCTAACAGGAGATGCTACTGCTGCTGGTCCTGGACCACGGACCACACCTTGAGTAACAAAGCTGCAGAGCACCCTTATGTAGAGCATGAGAGTCACCTGAGTGGTGAGTTCAAATGCACATTCCCGCCCAGAGATGCTAGTGCAAAAGGGCTACAGGAGAATCCAGGATTCCCTGATACCATGGGCCCCAGGTCATCCTGCTCCAGTCGTCTAATGAACTGAGAAATCCAACACACCTGGATTAAAATCCTGGCCATTACCTTCCAGCTGTAGGAAAGTATCTTGAGCAAATTAACTTCTCTGAGCTCAGTTTCCCCCTTTGCAAAACAAGAATAGCAAAACAAAAAATACCTCATCGGATGATACTGATTAAACAAGATTATGTAAAGCATCTAGCACACTACAGGTCTTTGGGAAATGGTAGTTACTGTAATAGGGTGGATGTGATGATGATATTCATTTAATAGATGAGAAGCTCAGGCGCAGAGGGGTTAAATCGCTTACCCAAGCTATTCGCTAAGCGACATCTGAATCTAGATCGAACTCCAACGCCACACTCCCTTCCCTGCACCAGATCACGTTCCGCACACCTCATCTGCCTTTATGGAAACGGCCCGAATCATCCCTTCCTCTGCCCGCACTCTGCTAGTTCCGCCAGGTTCTTCCCTGCTGGACTTTGCTTTTAGGTTCTTCTCCTGCTGCCTTCCTTCCCCCACCAATCCTTTGCACTTTGTGTCCAGGGCCTGACCTTCAGAGTTTGCCAGGGACCTTCAGGTTCTCTTGCCCTTGGCCCCCAGGACAAGGCCTCTCCCTCAGCCTGCTAACCCAGTTCAAGAAGGGGCCTGCATGTATAGAAAAAGAAGACAGACAAAATCTAATTTTGAAAAAATATACTAATATTTTTTTGGGATTTTAGTATGATGTTCAGGCCTTGCCTTTTACCATTCTTGGATCCCCCCAAATTATTCTATTTTTTTAATAAACAACATTTGAGAGAATGTCAATCATAGCTATAAAATATCTAGTAGAGGAGACACAAAATAGAACTATTTACCCATTGTACTCTAATACACATGGGAGGAATACAAAATATATTATAGAGGTAACACAATCCCATAAAATACATGACAAGAAAAGCCACAGACTTACATTACTACTGCTCTGGCTAAAAAGATATTTCGTGAGGGATTGAGACACTTCAAAATGTTGGGAAAAACTCAGGATCCTAAATAAGCAAATTGTTTTAGCATTTCTGTTCCAAGCAATAACATTCAATGTCTGCATGGAGATTATTTTCAATAGAGATTTTATGGGAGAACTATAACTGGAAATAAAAAGAATATTCTAGCCATAAACATGACGTATCTCTTGTTGCACATGTTGGTGATGACATTAAATGAGATCTCCAAGCAAAATAAGAGTTATGATGTGTGGTGTCAGCATAATAAAATAAGACGTTTCCCTCTCAAAGGTCAATTCTTAAGCTTCATAAAGATGTACAGAATTTCATAGCTTGAAAACTATGTTAAGAGGACACTGAGAACCATATGGCAAAAGAGTTTCAGCAAAGGAAAATACAGCCTTATGCCCCTGCCTTAATTCATTGCAGCACAAATCAGTGTTTTAAACTAGCTCTTCTCTTCGACAGTCATTTTTTTAAAACGTTCATAAACGTGAATTCTCTTGAAGAGTGTGTCTATACAAAAAAACACATGGAGAGCTGAGCTGTCATCTTAAATATCCAGCATCGATCATTCTCTTTCTTCAGTAGGTACAAATTTATAAGGCTACTCACATTATTTAAACAGCTTTTAGCCTCCATTTATTTCCCTAT
>NW_006443225.1:13485738-13490926 GCF_000325575.1 Pteropus alecto | reverse complement strand
GACATAAGATGAAAAACTAGGGTAGACAGAGGTCAGCTGAGCTGAAATAAGACATTCTCTCGGCTAGTGGAGGCGGTGGTAAGCCCTGGACTTCCCAAGCACACTGCCTGCTTTGAGTCCCAAACCTGCCATTTACGAGGTATGTGGATTTGATAAAAATTTAAAACTTTTGCACTTTAAATACCATCGAGAAAGTGAAAAAATAACCCACAGAATGGGAGAAAATATCTGCGTGCCATTTATCTGATAACGGAATATCTAGACTACATAAGGAACTCACACAGTTCAATAAAAAAGACAAATAACACAATTAAAAGTGGGCGGAGGATCAAAACAAACATTTCTTCAAAGATATACATGGCTAACATGAAAAGATGCTCCGTATCAGTAGCCATGAGGAAAATGCAGATCAAAAGCACAATAGCACTTCACACCCACTGGGACGGCTAGAATCAAGAAGCACTGCTGAGAATCGAGTGATGCTGGAGGCCTCATACACTGCCGGTGGAAATGTAAAATGGTAAAGCCCCTTCGGCAAACATGTGGCACCTTACCTAAGATTAAACCCGGAGTTACAATAATACCCCGCAATCCCGCCGCACTCCGCCCTCTCTGGTCCATGGGAAGATTGTGTTCTCCTCACTTCCGTTACGCTGCCTCATTGCTGATGACTTGTTCTTAGTTCATTTCTACTTCTTCGTGCCCTTGGCAAGGCTAGAAATTATTTCCCAGTCCATGTTCCGTGAGCTGTCTTCTCTTTGGAAGACAGAGATATCCTGTCTGGTGACCACCATCTTTGATGGCCTCCAGCCCACAGGATTTTCTTGTTTTCCCTGTCATCTGCCATATAGACTTCACAAAGATAATTCAGACTGCTCTCAAAACAAATGTGTGCTACCTGCTGAAGGCCCTCGGGCCCTCTCCACCACGAGGCAGGACGGAGGGCTCTTACCGACCATCACCCTGTCATGTTTTTCACTGTGGCTTTCCCAGATCTTTCCAGCGCTCCTCAGATGGCCGACCACCTCCATCTGGTTTTCAGTCATCACCCACGAACACGCTCTTACAGGTCTATTGAACCATCAGGTGCTCTGCCTGAGCCACCTGGTTTCCTCGTTAGCGGCTCATGTACCCTCTTTCCTACCAACGTGAGGCCAACAGCCTTAAGATTAGGGATTGCGGTATTTTTCATCGTGGCTCATTCACCTAGCCCAGTGCTTTGCACTTAGCACAGTTAACTATGTACCACACACATGAATAAGTGAGTATGTCGTAACTGACACAAATTCTTTGTCACGGAAATCCTAGACCCTGTCCACTTCACTGATGCGCCAACCCATAAATGCCATTCAACAGAATGGAGAGATGGGCCCAGATCACTTCCCCGCCCCATTCTACACCACTGAACCTCAGCTCACCAACGCCGCTGTGAACCTGGGCCTGAAGCGAGGACGTGGATTATATTCCAGTGGTGCCATTTCAGAGAGTCATAAGCAACGTATCACCCAACTTTTTGGGTTGCTAAATGGTTCTTTTTGTTTTTCACAGTAATTCTTTAGCTGATTTTAAACCTTGTTTTAGTTACTTCAAGACCAGTTATCCACTAACTTCCTTAAGATTTCTATCAAAATCCAGAGAATAGTCTTTTTTTTTTTTTTTTGAGATCGTTCTGAAAACTAAAATTTTCTGTTCATGGCAGATAAGCTTGTTTCTCGTCTCCCTTTCTTGCCCACCTAAAACATTTAGCTATTTACGAAATAAACTTCAAATCATCCCACAGATTTGATACCTCTGCCACCATCAGGGACCTTTCATACATTCTCTGAAACCCCCAAAAGCCACCAGGCCCACGCAAGCAGTTCTAGAAAGGATGGTACAGGTGGGGCCCACTTCTCCCTTGGTAAATTAAATTGCGAGCAAGAACATTATTTGCTTTTCAGCATATTTAAATTCTTACTCAAGTGTGGATCTGAGCTCCCAGGTCAGTGAGGCTCCCTGGCTTACACCCCTGAAGACATAAAGTGCAGTCCTCACCTCTGAGTGCTGCCCGGGACGGGAGGGAAGTCACCGGGGTGGGGACAGGACAAAGACGGCTGCGCGCGGGGCCTCGGTCCAGGGTGGCGGGCGACCCGGCTCAGATCCGGCAGGCGGAAGGCGAGACTCCGACAGCTCGTGACATGGCACACGTGCTTGCTTTCGGCAGCAAGGCAAAGGCCACATCGACCTTCGCAAGCCACTCCGGCTGCGGAAGGAACGAATCGGTCTCCTGGCACGTCTCCCCCTGACGCTGCTCTCCTTCACCCCGGTATTCATGGAGCTCGTTTTTCACCGGAGGAGCTCATCCTGCAGTAAGCTTCTGATAAAAGAAAGCCTCTCCATGAAGCGACATCACAGGGAAGGACCCGAAGTGACGGTCCGGTGGGGCGAGATAACTTCCTAAGAAAGATGGCGGGGGCGGGGAGGGGCAGGTAATCACGCCACAGGTGCACACACTTGGCTTTCAAAGAGTATCGGATGCTTCCTGATTGACTCTCAGCGGTTAGCAATCCAAACTTAAATGGCCGCACCAGCATGGGGAGTGTAGGCCTCCATTTAAAGGTGTACATAGAAAAACACGTCTAAGGTACCAGTTATGAATCTGGTGTCATTTTCAAGTCAGCTTCCCCCACTAGATTGCGACTTCCTTGCAGTCAGAATCCACTCCCTCATTCCTGTGAGTTCTCTCGGTCCCTGGCACATCATACAGGGTACTACTCAATTTGTTGGCAGAATAAATAAATGAACTTGTCGAAACTAGAGTTTAGCAATAAAGTCTTCAAAATTTCTGGTGACCAGCAACTTCTTACAAGACTAACAACTAAAATAACCACAGAAGACCCGCTGGACTTCACACTGGAGCTGACTGGTCTGCTGGAGTTTAAACAAACCGCTAACGCAGCACGCACCGCAAACAAGCCTCACCTCAGCCTCACCTGGGCGTGCGGGCACCCGGGAGAAACCGCGAGTTCTCCCTCCTGGACACTTTTTCCCTAGAAGACCACAAAGTCACCAACTAGCGTGTAATTATGTAGTCATTTCACAATTTTTTTTTTCTTAAAGGGCCTAGTGGATTTTTTAACTCTATCTTACAAAATGCAACAGTCGGGCAAAAGAGAATAGAATCTAACACAACTTACTGCTTACACCCAGTTCTGAAATCAATAGTTTAAATAAGCCCACCTGCATTTCTAGTCCCTTAACAAAGCTTCTTGATACAAAAGGGAGACTGTGCATGACTGCCACCCCCCACACCCCAAAACAAGCAGAAAAGCATAAACCCAATAGGCAAGAAAATACATTGTCCTAGCTTTTATTAGAAATCATTTGTTAATAGATTATTTTCTTTGCAAGTTTGTGTTTGCTGAACCTAGAAAAGTGGAATGAATAGTAGCCGAGTGAAATAAGCTATTGCCTATTATGCACGACACATGTTAGAATTCGACGCCATTTTTCATATTCATTGTCACCAGCTTAAACATATATTGCCAAAGAGCCATTCACTGAGAATAAACCAGCTGACAGCTATAAGGTGTGTATGCAAGAGTTTTAATGATTTACTTGCAACACGTGCTGAATACACATCACCTCCACGTTTCCTGGAATTAATGCAGGAGAAAGGAACTCCCCCAAAATAAAAAATCGATCATTTTAGAGGCAAAAGGTAACTTTCTTTAAGAGCATAAATAAGTGCTGCTCAGCACTCAAATACGATGAAAAATCATTGTTCGGAATCAATGGCCATCTTTGTCGAGAATTATAGAAGCTTTGTAACGTGTTAATAGACCCGGAAGTCCACAGAACCTTATACTCTCCCTAATCGCCGGTTCCATAAACCCACAGAAATCACTGGCGTGCAATCACCTTTCTCAGACGTTCTTGGACTTCTCCGAGATCACCCCTCCAGCTCCATTTCGGCTTGGACACGCCTCGCATTGGTCGGTCCATCACTGTCGATGCTGGGATGCGGGTTGAAGAGGCGACACTAAAAAACAACATTTAAACAGTTGAACTCTAAATAGTCACAGATGTGGACCAACTACTCTGAATCGTAAGGGTTTACCCTCCACTCATTTTAACCGTGAAATAAGAATCGCTTGTTGGCCTAACCTTCCCCACTGCCCAAGCTAGGTTTTGATGTTTTCTCAAGAACCTTACTTCAATGTACCCTTTCTTAGTTGCTGCTGTAATCTCTCGTTCTTAACCAATCCTTTCCTTCGAACGTGCTCAGTTCCTTCAAGAAAAAATACAAAAACACAAAATCTTTCCTTCTACCCAGTTTCCCATCAGCTCTACCCGCCTCTCGTTCTCTCGAATCTGTTTTTTCTCCCTATCACTGTTTTTTCAAAAAGTGGACTATATTCCTGCCTCCACTCCTTACGTTCCACTTACTCCCTAGTCCCTGAACTCTGGCTTCACTACCAGATGCCTTGCGGAGCCTGAAATTTCTAAAAAGGTGACAACTGTTCAAGCCTCTTTCCTGGAAATCCCAGTTCAGTAGATCTTGGGCTCGAAATCAGAAATTCCTTGGGTTTTAAATCTCCAGAAGGGACTGCAAGGCACAGCCAGGGCTGAGAAGGGCGGCCTGAGGCCTTCGCAGTCTGGCTTCTGCTCCCGACAAAATTGTTTCTCTTGAACGTCCCCGATAACCTCCTGCTCACCGAATCCAGCGGCCTTCGCTCGGGGCTCATCCGCCGGCAGCATCAGCCCTGATGAACCTCACTCCTCTGAAACGGTGAGAGAGCTCTCTGCACCTGTCTCTTCCTCTTCCCCAACAAGGTTTCTCCTCTGAGATCTTCCACCGAAGGATTCTTCAATACTTTGTCCCAGGCTTTCACATTCTATCTACCCCCTTGGCAAAGGCAACTTTGAACACATTCTATGAATCCAGACTCTAAAATCTAGATTTCCTATTTCTACTGTCCAAAGCAGAACGCATAGCCAGAATTCCCAGTCCCTGAGGTCACTATGAGAGGAGACATGAAAACTCAAGGTTTCAACCCTTCTTGAACACCAGAAATGCTATGAAACTTATTGAAAATGCACAAGTGCAGGTCCCGCTGGCAGAAATTGACCCAGGTCTGGTTTGAGGCCCTGTCTTTAATCTGTGTGTTTTTTTTAAAGGTGTGTAGATAACAGTGAGGTGTACAAG
>NW_006443225.1:13472194-13485695 GCF_000325575.1 Pteropus alecto | reverse complement strand
ACCCTGAAAGATTCCAACATTCAACAAAAAAATGGAAATGCCATTCCTTGAACTACGGGTAGCAACTATGATTTACCACGTCAGGAGCAGCGTCAGAGAATGAAGCTAAGTTCTCTCAGGTGGCCTCGTGGTGCAGGAGTCCTGCCTACAGCCGGGCTCTTTCTCCCCCTTCAGTCCAGGCTCAGAACATCGCTCCGGCCGAGCAAATCGAACTCCAAAGCCTCCAAGACTAATGAGTCTCCTTAATTGTTACTGGGGAAAAGGAGGTTACAGCTCACCTTATACAGGAAACTTCATTTTAAAAATGTACTTTTCTTTGAGCATTTTTATCTCAAAGTTACACTCTGAAACGACTGCCAAAATAATATCTCTCTCTCCCTCTCTCCCTCTCGCTCGCTCGCTCTCTCGCTCGCTCGCGCTCTCTCTCTCTCTCTCTCTCTGCCCCTTGCCCCCTTTTTCGCTGAGACTAATTTACTACTCTTTTAAACCCATGACTCTGCGAGCTCTCCTGCGTGGGAAACACCAGCCTGTGGTGATGGTTACAGCTGTGATCACCACCTTTACCGGGACCCAGGCCCACTCTGGGAATCTGCAGACCCTGTGTGGTATGCCTTCCAGTAAAACACAGGCCAGGCCCATCAGAGGCGGGACGTTTGGGAGAGGGTTGATAACTAAGCGATGGGCAGCCATAACATCCAAAAGAGGACGATTAAGAAATGACGAAGAGTAAAATTAAGAAGATTGATTACCTATCAGGAAATATGTACTGAGAAATTCAACAAGAAGGGATGAAGATAGTGAAGGAATATAAAGCATTAAAACAAAAAATTAGGAAATTCGAACTATGGGGAATAGGAAGCTAAGATGAATGGGAAAAGGGCTAAACTACATAACAATATAAGAATAAGATAAGACCAATGTCCTAAAGTAATATTTGTTGCTGGAAGGATTAAATAATCTTTCTGTCTTGACTGTACCTGTCGAAAGCAGGGACCAAGTTTCATTTGTCTCTGTACAGAGCCCTTTACGAATGCTGGTAGGTGGGTGGAGCCATGAACAAGTAAAGGAATGACTGACAGATGACCTGGACTCAGTTGTACTGCTTTTTTTTTTTTTTTTTAAATATACTGACTTCTTGCTTCTTGACACTTTAGTGATTTTTTTTAAAAGAACACAGTATCACTCAAAGTCATCTTATCATCTTGCTTGCTCCCATCAACCCTCTCTTTATATCTTTGAAACAGAAACATGATGTGTATTCATGTGTGTGTGTGTGTGCGTGTGTTTTCATGGCGAGCCATAATACTTCCTATCACCTTCCAAAAAAAAATCACATCCATGTTTAATAATACAAACTCAAACTTCTCAGTGCTTACGAATGTTACACAAAGCCTAGGAAAATAAGACATTAGCAATATTATAAATAAACTGCTGGCTATTTAGATATAGTCAAATCTATATCGTTTTCACAAATGGATTCAAATTACTAATATATGTTTGCATGTGGTCTCAGGTACACAATAAAATGTTAGTGTAAATAGCAAGTTGATTTTAATAAATACTATATCTTTAGATTCTGGATTATGTTATAAAATCAATAAGAATGTGCTGAGCTAACTGAAATTACAAAATAGAGATGCATGCACTACAATAGTCATGTCAAAGTGTTAATACCTGCTTTCAACACAAAGTGAACTAAATTCTTTACTCTGAAGAGGTCTCATCAAATATGAGTTGAGCATAGGTGATGCAGCGCTTTGCACACCATGTTACCTGACCATTCTATTCCAAGTAAGAGTCGAGGTATTAATTTTAGTCTTTAATGTCCTTATGATTCAAGAACTACGTACTTGAACAAACAACTAGATAGGCTAAAATATTATTGCTATAGTCCCCTACATATGAAATTTGGGTATTTTTGACCTAATGTGATTAAATAATAATCTCTCAACTTTTAGGTACACAATAGTACACTATTCGACAATCGTAATAGGCTCGCCCCACTTGGAGACGGCAGTGGCCCAGGTTCCATTAGCCTGATACTGCTAACATTCAAATTAAAGATTCCCCTCTACTCACCAAGCACTCTTTGGATAAAATATGGCTTTTCTTGTACACCAGTCTCCATTTTAATAAACTCTAACTTGTACGTTACTATAACACTCATAGCTGTCACAAAGACCAGAATGTCTGTGTCGGCACAACACTGACTGACACATATTTTAGTCTACGTGACAGTTATAGTTCTAATTGTCCATTAGTAAATTGGCATCCTGGTATTTAAAAAAAAAAAAGAAAGAAAGAAAGAAATTACTTTCTCATTCTCTTTTGTTCATCTTGCCTTGAAACCACCTGGAGTGAGGATCATTTTGCAGCAAGTGATACTGACATTGTTCCTTGTGGGCTGACACATATGGTGCCAATGGCAGGAGCAATTAAGGACACGGATAAAAATTAGATGACTGGGGAAAGCAGAGTAGGAGCAATTACGTGTTGGAAGACACTCCCGTCAGGGAACAATAAGAAACGGTACAGTGCCTCATTAATTCTCCCACCACCTTGAAGAACCCAGGAGAGCTGACTCCAAATCCAATTTCAAAATCTAGTAATTCTCAAAAAAAAAAAAGCAAACGAGTGACTGACTCTCTAAGACTGTGTCAGTGAGTCCTTCATATGGTCACGCATTTGGTTTATCCATTAGCAAATCTTGCTTTCAAGTTGATGTTAGCCACGTAGGGAAGGAAAGATTCTCTACTCTCTTCGGGTCTCTGTCTGGGTCTCAGAATTAAACTGACATAAGACAGATTAACAGGAGACAAGCATACAAGTTTGATTAAGTTTTACATGTACATGGGGGCCTTCAAAAGAGAATGAGGGCCTGAAGAAGTGACCAGAGCAGGAAGCTTTTGTACCTTTTAGACAAAGTAATAAATTTGTGAAGAAATGACAAGATAAAGGTGTTTGGGCTAGGGGCAATAAATTCTGAGAAAATGACTAGGAGATACGGGGGTGAGGGGACTCGTGAAAAATAAAGGTTCTTTTGGGAAATGTGCAGATCCATTTCGTCATTGATTCCCAGTCTCAAGTGATAAGAATGTTCCCTTCTTCCTGGTACAGAGAAGGCACCACTCCGGGGGAAATCTGATGGCCTGTTTTAGGTAGAAAGGGGCGGGTCAGAGAGCCTTTCTTGTATCTGTTCTCAATTTCCTTCAGCGCAAAGTAATTAACATGCCGAAGTGGCGTGGTTGGGGGTGGCATGTCCTTAACTCATGCGGTAGCACCAGGTATGACAGATTGATTGACATCTTACCCATCTCTGGTTTATAGTCAAGTTCCTTCTAGATACAATCACCACCTCTATTTCGAGAAAGACTGAAAAAGATCTTTATATCAGTCAATAGTCTCTTTCTACGATGCAGTAAGAAGGAATGACTGTGGAAATACTGGCCTTTACATGCACCAGAATCAGTTCTTGATGATTTGAAATGAATTCCTAATACCTCAAACACTGTCTCACTGAAATATAAATACATTATCAAAGCAACTGCCTAAGCCAAAATAATTTAAACTGTTATCCACGCTTCTGATAGTCTCAATTGAGAAAACAATCTGTTGTTTCCAAAACGTCTCCTACACAGGTTGCTAGACTGAGGTATAGATGCAGCAGGAAGAATGGGATAGTGGTCATAATCATAATTATAAAAGCCAACACTTATTAAATGCCTATTAGGTACCAGCATTATTCTAATGAACATGAATCATTTTGTTCTTATACCACCTGACGGATGTGTTCCATTATTTCCTCCATATCTGTTCTTATACCACCTGACGGATGTGTTCCATTATTATTTCCTCCATATTACAAAAGAAGAAACTGAGAAGAAAGAAAGTTTTGTGATTTGTCCAAGATCATAGCAAAATAGGTGAATGGTGAAGGCAGGATTGGAACCCAGGCTGTTTCCAAGCTTGTACTCTTAACCACTGGGCTACAGACACTAAAGAAAAATAGAAGGACGGACGGAGACAGAGACACCAATCTTCATTCTTCTAGTAACTACTTACTTAGCTTTGGACAAATACTTCAGTTCTCAAGGCTCTTTCTGTCCAGAGTATGTTCTTTGCAACAGCAGTGTTTGCATCACCTAGGAGTTTATGAGAAATACAGGATCATAATCTGTACGTTAACAACATCTCAAGGTGATTTATATGCACACTAAATTTTGAGAAACATTCAATCAACATTTTAAAGTTGAAGACAACTATAATTTACTCATAAGTAGAACTTAAATAATAGTCTCCAAAAGGAGTGTTAGGAAAATGTTGATTCATTTCTGAATTGTTTTTCCCTAATGAAGACTTTAATGAGTTGCCCCATCATTAAGTAACACATACAATGACCCATTTTCTTTTTTCAACCCATTAATCACGTTTTTTTCATTTTGCACTAATGAAAATTAACTTCTAGAAGTTATTGAATTTTACAAATGATCATGAGGAAATAAACCACGACTAGGCTATAACATCACTATCTATCTTGATATTTCAATAAGTAGATGTATTTTAATTATTTATGATACTTTATAATATGCCAGTAAATGCTTTCTAATGTTTTTTGTAAAGGCAATAAAGTCTTAATAATTTTATATCCAACTATCATTCCTTACTATTAAATTGTTCACTGCAAATGTAAAGTGGTACACACTGATGGGATTATGAGAATTAGATTTTGAGATCACTGGAGTCTGAGCCGTTATAGAGCTATAATTTCTGTAATTAATTATCCCGGAAAGAACTTTATTCTGTTATATGCTGATGTCACTGCTTTTGTATTGCTCCTTGGAACAACCTTTGTGAACGTGTTGATCATCAGTAAAAACCAAATGCCTACTTTTCTGCCTGTCCTGACGACTGGTTAATTTGGGGGAAATACTAATGCTCAATCTATCAGTAATCACTTGTGTGACTTTGGACAAATAATCTTATTTTCTAGGCTCTTGCTATTCAGAAGAGATCAGTTCTAGCTTCTTGCTGGTATCTGGTGCTGGGTCCCCAAATCAGTGATTGTCCCATCCGAGGCAGCTGACTCTCCTAACTCCCTGTTTACCTATAAAAACCCTGTGGCTGGGGAACTTTCCCACAACCATCCACGATGTCTCTGGCTTATTCATTCTTGGACACTATGACTCTCTCTTGCCTCTTTGGATTAATGTGCTTGTGTGACCTGCTCTCTGTTCAGTTCGCTTTCTCCCCTGGATACTGCCTCCCTTACTAGCCTCTTCAGCCCCATATTCTCTTCTAGGCTCCTGTTGTATGCAGGGGCGGGGTAGGGGAAGCGAGAGGAAGATCAGGTGGGAAAAAAAATCTATGGATTATATTTTATTTATTCTTTACTGTTTTAGTCTGCTTGGACTGTTATAACAGAATACTATAGAAAGAGGGGTTTATAAACAACAGAAATTTATTTCTTACCTTTCCGGAGGCTGGGAAGTCCAAGGTTAAGGCACCAGCAGGTGTGGTATCTGATGAGAGCCAGCTTGGCTTCCTGGTTCATAGACAGTGGGCTTTTCACTGCGTCTGCACATGCTGGAAGAGACAAGGGAGCTCTCTGGAACTCTTTTAAAAGGGCACTAATCCCATTCATGAGGGCTCCCTTCTCGGGACCTAATCACCTCTCAAAGGCCCCACCTCCTAACGCCGTCACCCTGGGAATTTGGGAGGGACATAAACATTCAGTCTACAGCATTTATGTTCAATTTTAAGACTTTTAGAACTTTATATTAATAAATAAAATAGGATCCCAAGAGACCACAAAATGGAGACTCACAAGCATTAAGACTTTTAGAACTTTATATTAATAAATAAAATTTATTAGTTAAATAAATAAATAAAATTAAATATTAAAATAAAATTAATTCAAATTCAAATTAAATAAAATTTGAAATTCAGTTTCTCGGTTGCACTAGCAACATTTCGAGCACTCGACAGCCATATGTGGCTAGTGTGTGCCACGGCAGGCAGCACAGACAGAACGGTGACCTCACTGAAGGGCGTTCTACACTGAGCAGTGACGCTCTACGTATTTTCTATAGGTTCTGCTTGGCCTTGATTTAAGATGGAAGAGAGAAGTTAGATAAATTAATTTAATTCTAACAAAATGTCATGCCACATGTATCTGAAAATAGGAAAAGACAGAGTGTGTTTGTGTGAACACATGTATGTGCAAGCGAGCGTAGATGCCCCGGGAACTAAGGGGTGGGATGTGGTCAACAGCTCACTGCCGGCCCCTCCTCTGGGAGTGAGACCCAGCTCACACGCATAGTGGGGCTATGTCTGCAGTATGTATCTGTGCCTCCTGGTCAAAGACGACTGGGCTACATCTGCCCCAAAATGAGCTCACTGGATTCTCTTTGGGAATTTAAACACATAAGACAGAGAATGACTGAAGATGAGTCTCATTAATGTAGCCTCTTAAAAAAATATTCATGGAATCCTACTGCTGAGAACCCCAACATTGCCCTGGTATGTGCCCTGGCCAGATTTAATAATATCTTCAATTCTGGGGGGGGGAGGGGGGACTACAATAAATTGATTTTATCTTAAACTAGCCAGAATTGGTTTATTTTTCTTACAACCAAAAGAATATTCATGAATATTCAGGCCCTATGCCCAATTCTTTAGAAAGTTTTTACATTAAATCTTGACTTCACAATGCCCTGTGATGCTAGGAGTTATCCTCATTTCATAAATGAGGAAATAAACGCAGCTCCTATATTAACACAGCTAGAAAGTAGGTGGCCACCCTGAGATCTGACCTCAGGTCTGACTGCATTCAAAGTTCATATTTTTTCCACTACCTCACTTACGAAGGAGATGGAGTTAGGACCATCATGCACATAGATATCTAATTTTAAGAACCTGGTTTCCAGGTGAAATCAGTAAACACACGAAGTTAGCTGGAACAGTGGAGCAGATTCCAAAGGACTTTGAAGATGCAGTGCTTCTTCTTGGAGCTTAAAGTAGGATGGGGAAATGATTTAAAAAGAAAAAAGAAAGAAAAAAAGAAAAACCTACTAACACCAAAAGAATATCTAATACTATATAAGAAGTCGATGAATTTTCATAATTTCTGAATTATAAATTTTAAATGAAATGTGATATTATTTCTGCTTATATAATAGAATTACAATGAGGCCAAGAAATAATTCCTAGAAAAGATTATAGTCTACTCATGAAGAGAAGGATTATAATTATTCTATCAAGAGTATTCAAGAGGCAAGTCTCTGATTACATGCAATTACACTGTAAAAAATAAATGCTTCTAAAAGTGATGAAAATAGTTTGTTCGCTTACATAACTAGGAATTTATCTTATATCTTTATATGCAACACTAACTTTTTCCTAAGTCCTCTCAAATACTTAACATACTTGTAACCATCTACCTGGGCACTGACCAAATTATCATAAATTCCAAATTAATCTGATTTAAAGTGATTTTATTATAAGTTCAGATTTTTGTTAACTCTTCACAGACATCTCTGAACATAAACACTTGAATTCCTTGAAATTATTAACACACTGTAACTTTTGATTAGGCTATCTTCTGATCTTCAGCCAAGTTAATCTTGAAATGAAGCTAACACAAAGGAACCGAGAAAACAAAATCATCTTCAAAACATGTGAGACATCATGTTCAAGGACATAGAGATGTTCTCCAAGTGCTATAAAAATGCCACATATTGTTGATTAAATAAAGAAATGAACAAAAACAAATTTGGAACTACTGGATCAGAAAAAATAAAACTGTATTGCCGCTGTTTGCTTAAATATACACAGATGATTTAAATATTTCCCTTTTCTATTACGATTCATTTTAAATTTAATTTTGAAATCTTATGCTGCTCCCTAATTGTTGCATCTGTTTCTGTTATTCCTTAAAGAGATTACAAGCTCTTTAAAGAACTACGTCTTATACTCATGTTTCCCTAACCATGCCTAGCACAGTGCCGAGTAAATAAGAGATTGGGAATGACAAATGAGTCTTATTTCCCATCTCTGCTTTAGTGGTGGTGTCTGCCTCAGGGAAGTATACAGAAAAATTATGAATTCATGACTAGACTCCACCAAGAGAAATCACCCATGATTGATTAGTGATGCCTGCTGTGAGCTCAGGAGGAAGCAGCAGCAGTACCCAGGCTGCCTATTTTTCCATCTCACTAGCCGTCGATCATTTCATACTCATTAAATGAATTAAAAAGGTAAAGAAGAAGAAAAGAATTTTAGTTAAATTTTAACACTGAGTTTAATTTTTATCCATATTCTTTAAAAATTATGCTGCACCTAAGTTATTACGCATGGGATCAATAAACTTCGAAATTGAAAGGAAAAGCAACTAGCTCACAAAATCATGGCAGATGCTTTGTGCTCGTATCAGATCTGTTCTCTCAGATCCTTTATTTGAAACTAATGCACTTGAAATCTTCACATTTCTATCTAGAAAATGGCCAGGTCAATGATTCTCAGAGCTAAATACGCGTGCACAGAAGTGTATACTTTGAGGCTGGCTCAAAAGCAAAACACTTATGCTAGTGTGTACAGGGTAGCATCACTACGACTAAAAGCTGTCCCAGTGGCACTGCTTTGAAAGGGCAGAGGTTCTGATGAAGCTAATGTTTACTAGCCCCAAATAACCTTTGGAGTCCTTCCTGAGTAGGTAGCAGAGGTAATTACACCTGCCTCTTACACACAACATGCACGTGTCCACCCCAGCCTGTGCACCCCTACAGCTATCTCTAAGAACATGCCTATCTCTATGATTGGTAGACGTTTCAGGGAAAGTCAAGTTTCCCATTACCAGTAGCTTTCCGATTATCCTATTTAATGATAAGAAAAACGTCAAGCTAGATGTTGTTGTATTTTGTGTTATGGAGGAGGGGCACATAGCATTTGGTAACTTGAAACATCTTTTCACTAAAATAGGTCGACAAAAATAAATATTTATTCATCTAGTAGTATCTTTATGATAAAAGAAAATTTTAAAAGATCCTAAGTCTAGTCCATTTCAATATCACAAAGCCCTAATACTTAGACAAGTGGCAAAGGATTCTGTGTAGTGAGGTGTATTTAAATTCGAATAGTATGTTGAAGCAATTAGGGGTTAACTATTCTAGTCATAGTTGTGTAAAACTCTCACAGTATTTGAGCTAGGAAATACAGCAAGTTTAAAAACAAACAAACAAACAAACAAAAAAACATGGGATGTGCCTTACAGAAAATGATGAAAAATCATGAGTTTGTAGCTAGTCGCCCATTCATAGCACCTGCTACCTGACACTGTGACATCCACACTAGCAAAGTGGGTGGCCAAAAGAATCCGCAAGGCCATTGGGTTTGACCTCAATTATCTTTTATTGTAAACAGGCCATATGTCAAATTCCAAGATAAACTGGAAACATTTCATCTATCTCTTGTTCCTAGATTAATTTTAAAAATTCATTTTTTTATTCTTACAGATCCTTTATTTGGGCTGCTATGTTCTTAGGTTTTAAAGAAAAGACATCTTACATGCCTTTATAGATTCAAGAGGATTCTATCTTTAAGAATACTTTGGAAGAGAGAACAATCAGAGGATTTTGAGGAAAAAAATGGCTGGACATGAGCATACTCAAAATTTAAAAAAATGACCAATACAGTTCCTGAGTTTCTTCATAGGAATCTATGTTTGCTATGGAGAAAAAGATGGCAAGGAAAACATTAATTACCACGCTTAACAGAGATGGATGCTTTAACAAATTTCCTCATTTCCCCATGCAAATCACTGCCATATCCATGCAAATCAACACAAATAAATATATCACACATGAAAAATAATAGTCCTATGAGCCTATGAGGTATATTTGAAACAACACTTCCTTAAGATAGACTATTAAACAACTGAGAAGACCCTGATTTATTCAAAGATTAAAATAATATCAGTGTAAACCAACACGACCCACAACCAAATAGATTCTGCAGGAACGACTCAGGACGGTATGATTTCCATAAAACAATTTGGTATTGAAACTAAACAGCACAGCAAAATAGAAGCCACATTGCCCGTCCCCCTCCCAAATACTCATCATGGTCCTGAACACTTTAGTAGGTACTTCTGAATTTTGCACCCAATTAATCTATTGAAGAAGTTCTATAGGAAGTGGTGTGGGTTTTTTTTTTCATATTAATCAGAATAAAATGAGACTTAAACATCTAATAAAAAAGGATTTTGTCTATGTAGTAAAACACCCCTGAAGATAGAGAATTTATTGGTATAAAGTGTGTTTATTCCGTTTTTTTCTTTCTTTCTTTCTCTTTCTTTGAAAGTCTGTTCCAGGGGTGTTTGCCTGCCAGGTTAATTGCCCTTGAAGCCACGGATACAGCCGCTTTTGTTCTCATTCATATATGGCTAGGGCTCTAGTTCTACCATCGAAGTTATTTCCCTACCCCACGGACAACGCAGACGGTAGCTTCAAGCAGTGAAAAGATGAAACGGAGCTGAGAAGGGGAAGGGCGAGGAGCAGGAAAGGGCTGGCGAAGGAGAGCAGACCTCCCTGTGGTGGAAAGAAAACGGCGTCCCGCCCCGGTCCTGTCTGACCTCAGTCGCTACTTAATTTTGAATTTCGTGTCATGATACTGAAGAAGCGACGAGAGGTGACCGGTGGGGTAATGACCTCAAACGCCCCTTGGGTCGTGCTCAGGTCGCTCATACACCTGTCCACGGAGCTCTGCTTCTCGATGTCCTCGTGCCTCTTCTCCCTCACATGACCCCAAGTCTGCTACCTGACAAGGCAGCATTTTTGTCCAAAGCCATCCTTTATCCTTTCTAAACCTATAAAATGGCATTGTTGTATGCTGAGAAAAAAGCTAAGGAAGAAAATGTAGAAACACTGAGCTTAGCCTAAATATTTATATGTATGTATATAACACGCGCGCGTATACACATGGTCTAATGAACTTTCCACCTTTCCACAATAAAGCATTAATAAGAACGAAGCAAGATCCTCCCAGTATCAATGATCATTAATGTATTCATTACCAATAAGCCGATGACGTATCTATAGATACACCTAATTACAATATTAAATAGCCAGCAAGTATGATTAATTTATTTTCCTAAGCAAGTATATATTAAGAATTTGTTTCTAGAAAGTGTTTAATAAGTCTCTTGTTACACTGATATACAGGCTTTAGCTACATGAGTTTATCAAACTCCTTAGGCTGATCCTTAAAAAAGAAAAAATTTAAAATATTTACTGTTCATAAGATCATGGAGAGAATTGACTACCCTTGGGAGACAGAAAAAGGCAAAGCATCTCTAGACCTGTATTTCTTTATTCAGACAAGCTTCAGTTTTTAAATATCAGAGATATGTCATGTATAAAAGGAGGTTCTCTAAAACTTCAGGGAGAGAATCCATGCTGCTGGCAGTTGTTAGCATCTCTGCCTTCATTACTGTCCCACTGCCCGCCCCCCAAAGAAAGTGGAAAAACGTGGGCCTTCAGGGTGATCTAAAATTGGACATTATTGTAAACGCACTTCACGGCCGTCGATGATCCGCTTCCACATCCTGGGCCCCAAACCAGATTGTTCAGGGAAATGGCACATAGATGGCCGTCCTAAATCTAGGTTAGAAGTTACTGCTCCCCCACGTACCTGTCTGTGATAGTCCAGCAACGCCACTGAAGAATCATGGGACATAGGACAGTCACGCTCCCTTCTGGGGCACTCCCCATGCTGGAATGAAGATTCCTAATATCCCTGGATTCCAAACAAATGTTGTCAACGAAAATTAGAAAAATTAGTCAAAACTTTTTTTTTTACGTAATCTAGGATCTGTAATCAACTCAATCAATATCTGAATATCGAATTTTTGGAATACTGATTATTCATATTCTCAGCTAAGAAAACACTCTCGTAAGTCACCATTGGCTCTCCTTGGTCCTCAAATCCTATAGCTCCTCCTCCGTAGAAATCTCTCCCATCTAGTCCCTGAGTTTCGGGTTCTTGTTATGTCTGACCTAAATGACTGAGACCTGTTCCTAATTGAACTCTCAGTCTCCGGTCCCTCCCTGTTCTGGCCCATTCTCCAAACTACCTCTCAGAGGTATCTAAGTGATCCAAATGATTACATTCCCACCCCACGTTAAAACCTCTGAAGCCAACTTGGCACAGAATGACATCAGCATCCGGGTATAGCTTACGATGCCCATGTCTACCTGTGGAAATGCTGATGGTCAAAAATCGTCTCTTGTGGGAAGCCTTTCCTAGTTGGTCGCTTTCTAAGCGCTCTCTGCAGAGCTCTGCGTGACACCAGGATTACAATTTCTGTGCATCCGCTACATCCACGCTAGCTGTGAAGGAGTGGTGAGCAAGACGAAGCAATCAGAGGCCAAAGAGATGTCAGGGTCCTTGAAAATAATGGTGGGAGAGGATAGAGACTGAAAAATGGTGACCCAATGTGATAAAGGCCAAAATCCTTTATGTGGCTCTAAATGCCTGATGACCTGACCTCTGCCCACCTCTTCAGACTCATCTCAGGTCTCACGGGCTTTCCTGCGGTAGCAAGCAGCCACGTCCCTTTGTACATGCTGCTCCCTCTGGCAGAATCACTCTGCTTGCCTCCGACATGCTAACCTCGATCCATCCAGTCTGCCCTGCAGCCTCACTCCTGAGGGACCAGGGCCTGACTCAGGCTAGGTCAGGAGCCCCACACATGTTCTTCTTTAGCCCTGAGGTTTTCCTTGACAGCCCTGAACTTTTGCAGGTAAATTCTACACACTTTCAGTGACACACATGCACACTATTCTGGCACATCTTAGCGGTTAATAAAGTATGAACGCAGTTTATTTCTGTATGTTATTGAAAACATGATTAACAATCTCATTCTGTAATGCAACGCTTAAAAAGTCCAAGGATTGACAAAACGACATGTTATCTATGACTAATACAGCTTTCAGAAGGTAAAAGCAGATTCTCAAATATGTTCCCCCGTTACAGACTAAAAAAATCCATGTAATTCTTAACAGTCAAGACCTGTCGCTGTTAACGTGTATAAACGAAAAACATTTTTTAGGATCATGGAACACTTACATGTGCATAGGCTAGGTGATCATTGTGAAAACTGTGCCCAGGCAAATCCAAGAGAATCAACAGACATAGATGAGGGAACAATCTAGACCGCCAATCTGGAAGCACAATGCCACCTTTTCTCTGGTGCGACCACAGTGAAGATGCTATAAATATTCGTTCAGTGAAGGAAGGTGCCGAAGTCTTGAGAAATGGGCACTGTTTCGTTTTTGGCAGGTGAGAAGGATGGAAAGAAGTTGGGGTAACTGCCGTGCGGACTTCCCAGGATGACGGTGAGCAATTATGATCTGGAAACAGGAGTGGGAGGAAGAGGGTTTCAGCAGTAGGAAGCAGCGCGGTGGAGCCAGGTAAGAATGAGACAGGAAAAGCTCGAGAGCTGAGT
>NW_006443225.1:13460159-13472164 GCF_000325575.1 Pteropus alecto | reverse complement strand
TTTTTTTTTTTTAACCTAGATGCACACAGAGGCTTCGGGTTTTCCGACAGTGAAATGAGAATGCCCCCACCATTGGGACTTACTGTAGCAACTGTCAAGACCCTGTTTATGCAGTGTTTAGTTCACTCCTCTCCCCAACCCTGAGAATATCTAAGGAAAAGAACTGCCAAGATTACTTGGCAGACCTACCACCACCAAAACCTTACTTTAGATCTAAGTGGTTGAGCATGGCTTGTTTTCTGAAAAGTGCCATTGAGTTGGTATCTAGCAGGAGCTTAACATCTATTAGGTCTTTGGAGACGCCTGAGTGAAAGGTGCTATGTATTAAAATTATTGAGTTTCACCATATACTCCCAGTTGCTCGCAGAGGTAAGAAGCAGCTGGTTCATTTCTGGAAGGCAAAAACCTAAGTCCCTTGAACCAACACCTTTTAGGAACTATATGCACAAGTCGCAGAATTCACTTCTGATTTTCATTCATAGCAGCCATCTATTATTCTAAGCTATTTATTTATCCATATGTAGCTGTTTCATTCTCTAATTGCATTTAAAATCTTTTGGGGGAAAACTGTTATAAAACACGTTTTTGTTACATAAGGGAGCCATAGACAGATTGATGGCATACTAATTTATCAATATCTAGAATTATTATGAAGAAGCTGTTTGAAAGTACCCAAACAGTACCAAAGTTTCATTCATTCATGAAATGATTGATTGCATATACTCTGCAGAAATGGATTCATATTTCTGAATACATGTTACTTTATATCCCTCAAAGAGAGAAATACATTTGCACTCAATATGCATTTACAGGTTAATATGACACAGGTGTGGTGATGTTAGAAAAGAAAAAGCCAGCTATAAAGAAGAAAAGCGTTTCTAGGGAAGCAACTCAGATTTCAGAATGGAACTATGGATTTGGAAACAGGAAAGCAGCCAGACGTGAAAGGTGTTTTTCATATTACAGGGAAGCTCAGTCGGCCAGATATCTCCCAAGCAAAGGTCTTAGTAGAGCATGTTACAAGACAAAACCAAGTTTATGACAACTAAGATGTTGGTTTAAGCAACTGAGGCCCTTAAGACAGGCTGAACAGGAGGCTGCTACTCAGCGTGGAGCTAACATGGAAAAGCAATGCAGAGGAGGCAGCATCAAGCAGCAGAACGCTCGCCCCCTGCAGAGTTTCGTGTTGCCGCTGTATTAAATGACATGCTGCTTCTGTTGAAGAAGCATTCAGCGCTGATGGAAAAGTCTGAATGTGTCAATCTTCATGGCGAACACAAGCCTCTACATACCATCGCATTTATGCGCATTCTTATCACCAACACTACTTTGCATTAATTTCTAAAACTGAATTCATAGGTTCTTAAGATCTAGTCATTCCTAGTATATATTAGGAATTTGCAAGATGGGAAAATAAACTGTGCCAGACATTAAATTTTTAAAACTTGACCAGGATGGTTTTTGCTGACACAATTTAGAAACTATACATCTCAGACTACCTGTCACTGCAAAACATTGTGGTTGGAAATGCCAGAAAGAAATTTTTGAATTAGAAACAACTGAATACTTTTGAATAGACCTTATGATGATAGTTAAAGTGAAAGACAATTGGGAATCTGCTTATTTAGATATAGCTCAGCAGCCAAGTGAAAGAGCCAAATAATGATTATGGTGATAATAATAATAGTAATTCATCTGCCAGCATTTATTGAACACTTAAGTGTCAAGCACTATGCCTTTAAATAGATCACCTAATTTAATGAGATGATTTCATTTATATGCATCTTCTATTTAATCATAACAAACTCACCAGGTAGATGCTCTTGGATATACGTTCTGACAGTTCAGCTTAGTGGTTAAGCAGTTAAAAGCATGGACACTGGAGTTAGATTAGGCTGGTACTGACTACACCCTTCACTAACTGCATGAGCTCAAGCAAGTTACTTCACCTCTCTGTGTTCTTGTGTTTTTCATCAACAAAATAGGAATCTTAATAAACATTAATTGCTATCATATATGCGAAATGTGTGAAAGAGTACTGGTACATATTAAATGCTCATGGAATGATAGCTGTTAGGATTATTCCTATTTCAAAGATGAGTAAACTGAGGACGATGACTTCAGAGATCTATAAAGGCCACGTGGCTATCAGGTGGAAGCGGTATGACTCCAGAGGCCAAGCTTTCAGCCATATGCTCTCACGAACACAAAATCCCGAATATAGTTTTATAAAGAACTTGCCATTTAAATTTCATATGAGGTACAAGTTATAATTATAAATTCCTATCCAAATTTATATATGGATGTATCATCATGATCCATATGTAGGATGGAGTCATTCATTTGATTCAAGGAGTCATAGAGCCTAGATAGAATTTTACCCCATTCTTAGTTCATCCTACTAGCTTCCATCAGCCTATATTTACTTCCTTTAAATCAGAAAACCAAAAGGAAAAGTACTATATAGATTAATGTCAACTCTGTAAATCACAAAAAGATAGATTTTTTAAGTGCTTTAAGTTAAAACTTTAAATCGTAAATCTAATTCAAATTGCATCCTTTTAAAATTTCAAATCTTTTAAACCAGACATTTAAAATTTTGTGAAAACTAGTACCTAGGATATTTTTAAATTTTAATATTTATTTAAGGATAGAAGAAACTTTCAAACATTTTCTTTGGTATCTTTGGATGATTTTTTAGAACACTAACTGCTAGAGTCCCAAAATCACTACAATCCTCTTGGTCTCCCCTTTAGCATACCCTAAAGACCACTAGCCTTTAGATATTTGGATGCTTTTCAATATACCATAAGGCAGAAAAGTTACGGCTTTCCTAGCACTTGAGAACTTTAATTCAAGAAAATAACTTACAGATGAAAATGCAAAGTCACTTCTCACAGATAGATATCGGATAGAACACAGGTCACCCTAAGTTAAGAACGAGCTGGCAAATGAATGCCTTCTAGGCCGACCACCCATAAACTTGCTCCCACTTGGGGCAACTGCTTATCTCACCTTAGCTAGCTGATTCCCACCTCACCCACATGATCGAAAATAAGTTCAACCTAGATGAATCCCCAGGGAATTGCGCTGAGTGACAAAAGCCAATCCCCAAAGGTGAAACACCAAGTTATTTCATTTACATAACATTTTGACAGTATAAATACTGTTAGTTTGAAAGGGCTGAGATAAAGGCATGTAGCGTACATAATAACAGGAGCTCAGGAAAGACATTTGAATCAGACCAGAGGGAAGTAGGAAGGCTTCCTGGAAGAGGTAGTATTTAAACTCAATTCTGAAAGACAAGGAGGGCAGGGAAATTGGGGATGGGAGGAAGCAGGAAGAGGTAACAACATCACCACGTAAAAGCCCTGAGGTGTGAAATGTCCTTATGCGTTGGGCGGGCAGGAGTTTCATAATGGCTAGGCAACCTCCTTGCATGGGGGCGAGGGACGGGGGCATGAGGTTGGAGTTGACGCTAGAGATAAGGCAAGGTTGGCTCAGAAGGCACTTCGAGCAGGGATACAATGAAACATCTTAAAGGACAAAGGAGCCATCAGAGGATTTTAAGCAGTTGGTGACATAATCCGATTGTGTTTTGGAAAGATCAGCAAGCACACTGCTGAAAAATGGGAACGAACTGGCAGTCAAAAGAATCTTTTTAATGGCGTGTGTTCCATTTTTGAATTTTGCATTTTTGAAAAAGTGTATGCTTAAAGAAACACAACCGCAGAAAAGGGGAGGAGCCTTTCCGAGATGCTTTTAGAAGAGTCCGCGGGAGGCATTGCCCAATCGCTGACGTCCACGCTCCTCCGGGACAGAATCTGAACCCCTTACCCCGACCTCTTTGCTGATCGCAGCGCCCACAATCTCTGCTCATTGCACATTTATCTGAGAAAATGTCTGAGATGGCCAAAATATATTCCTCGTAATTCCACCCCCTTTTCGTGGCACAGGGGACCCTGGCCCCACCGCCTCTCTGGGAAGATGCCCACAGGCATGAGGGCAGGGCTCCAGAAGAGAGAGGCAGAGTCATAGCTGGCGTGGCGGGTGAGGGGACAGGGAATAAGAACTATGAAGTCCGCGATGCCTTCTTCAGCATTCGCCCCCAGGGCTAGTGCTGGGGTCCAGGGTGTTTGGGGTTGGGCCACAGTCTCTCAGAGCCTTTGGGGTTAGCTCACCTGTTTACTATTCTATCTCTTCCCCCACTGCAAGGCTCACCAAAGTAGGGACACAGGGGCCAAACGTGGCCTGCAAGAGACCTGTGTTGTCTGGTCTGGCAAGCCAATATTCTAATACAGAGGAACCAACTGCCAACATGTAACCACTGGGGGATTTCACATAAATATGAAAATGTTAAGATCCTTTTGGGGGAAAAAAAATGGAAGATCAGACAACACTGGGCCCTCGCTGAGGCAATAATTTTGACTGTTGCCTGGTAACGAGCATGGATGATGACGCCGGAGGCATAGATTTTGAATACCTATGTTTTAAAGGACCGAAGTGAACAGCAGAGTGGCCGGTCATTCTCAGCGGTGACCGGAACTGCTCCTTGCACACGCACAGAAGGCTGCACTTGTCTCCCACAGCGTTCCCCCTGGTGACGGACCGCACGTGTCTCCAACATCACTTCCCACATCACTGCGCATACTTCCGTCAGCGACAGTCTGCTGCATCCCTCCAGAGCTCTCCGTGTGTTTGCCACCGACACACTGGCCCCCATTGTAGCACGCCGGCCCGCTGCTCAAAACTGCGTGAGAATGGCTCTCCTGCTAGACGGAGTTTGCCAAGCACAAGTACCATTTTCCGTTCATTATTGTATATGGAGCGTCTTGCACAGTGCCTGGTGGATACAGATGTAGATTGGGTGTGGGGAAAAGCAGATTCTCAAATATGTTCCCCCGTTACAGACTATGATGATGATGATGATGATGATATGATGATGATGATATGATGGTGATGGTGATGATGATGATAATGATGGTATTATGGAGATGATGACAATGAAGATATGATGGTGATGGTGATGATGATGATATAATGATGATATGATGATGCTATGATGATGATGATATGATGGTGATGGTGATGATGATGATATGATGGTAATGCTGACGATGATCATATAATGATGATATGATGATGATGATGATGGTGATGATGATATGATGATGATGGTGATGGTGATGATGATATGATGATGATATAATGATGATATGATGATGCTATGATGATGATGATATGAAAGTGATGATGATAATGATAACAATGTAATATACAGAAAAGAGTAGTGCACAGGCTTTGAAGTTAGACCCTGTTTCAAAAGCTCTCCTTCCCAATTCAGGCAGATTACTTAATCTCTCTGAGCCTTGCTTTCTTTTCCTATAAAATGGGCACACATGATTACTGTGAGAATTAATGTGAGAATTAAATCACAATGAAAATATTCTAACTCAATATGCAACTCGATGAGGTCAATATATGTGAGTTACCTTCCCCTTTGCATCTCTGTTGAATAAACATTTATATCGGTAAACAGTAATCTATTACATTTATTACCGATCTATTACATTTATTACCAGATTTTCATGAAGTTTTTGGTCCTGGAGCATTTTTCTGAGGAGTGTGTATCTGGGGTTTTTAGCGTGCCAAGTGTAAACAAGAGCAAACTCAAGGCGCAAGGCTGGGTTGTCCGTGGCATGTGTGAGGAACCACGAAGGAAGAGCGAGGAAGGGAAGGGCAGTACGAGCTGAGGAGAGAAAAGTAAGGATACAGGGAAGCAAGTCAGGCCTTTGTCTTTGTAAACCTCTGAATGAGTCGGAAAATCACAGAAGAGTTTTGAGCAGAGGAGTGAGATCCGACAGTGAAGCAGCGTCACTCCAGATGCTGTGCTGAGCACAGGCTGAGGCAAGAAGACCGGTAAGGAGGCTCCCGCAAAAATCCAGACAAGGGAGAAAGGCGGTTTGGCCCCAGGTGTAGCAGTGGAGGTTCAGAGAAGTGGCCTGACCCTGAAGTATTCGGGAAGCAGAGCCAGCGTAACTTGCTGATGGAGCAGATGTAGGGTGTGGGAAAAAGAGAAGAGTCAGGAATGACCACAACGTCTGTAACTTGAGCAGCACGGGGTGGCAAAGTCTCTCCGGGCCACCTGGAAGCTATGGACAAAGGTGAAACCTGCAAGTGGTAGAGAGCGATTTAAATTCAAGTTGTCTGATGCAAAAAATCAGCGCTCTTTCTCTCCCGTCCTGCTGCGTCCGTTACAATATGTTGTAGAGTTCAGAGCAGATAAGCTCATTGGGGTACTGGGCCAGACTAGGAGAGGCGTTGTATCCAAGCCAGGCACAGAGCAGGGAGGCCATAAGGCCATCTTGACATGAGCAGTAGCAAGTGCAGAAGTCAGGGGACCTGAAGGTGCCTGCTGTGTGTTCCGAGTCTCCTAAACTACATATAAATCCATGGAGGGAAACCTAAAAGGATATAGCACACAATGGAAGATACCGAATACCATGCTGGGAGATTATATTTAACTGTTTAGACAATTTGAGAGGCTGTCGAAAGCAAGACGTAAGAGGTGAGATGGTGTGGACTGTGTTTTTAGAAGACAGCTTTAGAATCAGTGGAAATGATGATTTGGAGATTAAAATCCAGGAGACTAATGAAATAATCCAAACCCTCATTAAAGTAAGGCTATAAAGACAGAAAACGCATAATTTAAGAAACATTTTGGCAAAGAAATTGACAGTACTTTGGGTTGATTAATGAGGGGAGTGAAGGTGGGGAACATGTCAGAGGGGTGCAGCTTGCCTGGCTTTGAGAGAGATGTAATTACCAGAGATGAGGGATACAGCGGAAGAAGCAAGTTTAGAGGGGAAAATCACTGGATGTAGACACTGCTGAGTTTAAAGACCCTGTGCGCATATGCAAACGCGGTTTCTCAATAGTCTGCAGTAACCAGGAGAGAAATTAGGGCTAATCCAGATTTAGGAGTCATTAGCATAGATATGATATTAGAAGATTTGGACCAAAATGAGATGACGCAGGAGAGAAATGTAGTCTGAAAAAAAAAGAACAGGCAGAAACCCTTGAGAAACAGTTGCCTTTGAGGGGCAGGTGGGGGAGGAGGGGCCGGGAGCGGGGCAGGAATAGGGTTGTTGACAGTGTCAGGTTTAATATAAAGTCAATTAACAAGAAACTGTGACTGCATTTGATGATAGGAAGCCTCTGGCAACTTTCAAGAGAGCAGTTCTTCTATAGTTCTTGAAACGAAAAACAGAATTTACTAGAAGAAGTAAAACCTTGGAAATAAAGACTAGTCTCACAGAAGTCTGGACATCAAAGAAACGGGAAATGACCCTAACATGTCTGAGAAAGGTTTTCATTGTTGTGGTCTCTCTGTTTTTAACCTCTGGTTTTATGAAGACATGAGGAAACAAGAAGGTGTTTATGAACAGAAGGCAAGGACGCGCCAGCGGAGAGGGAAAGACTGCAACACAAGAGGAAAGGGACATTTGGTGGCACTGGGCAACGGAGGACATTCAGAAGAGTCCTAGTGGAGAATGGCATAAAGGGCCCCCTCCGCTCAAGTCAGTGACGAGCGACAACCCAGGTTTCAGACAGAATGCGGAGCACAGGAAAGGAGGAAAGAGCGCGAAGGCATCGCGGGAGGAAGAGGCGGCACAGAGCTGGGTCCACCCAGAGTTTACGTTGAAAGAAAGACGTTCAAGCTCTGACCTGCTGGAGGATGCTCCTGGTAGACAGTGAGTATTTGGGGCAACATGCGTAGGCACTGAATAGAATGGTCACATATCACTTTTCCCCTAAATCTAGCCCCACAGATGGAGAACAGAGGCAGCTGAGATGGTCTCCTGGGGTGTGGCTCCGGCCAAAACAGGAACCATGCATCTGCTTCGACTCCCTTCAAACTCGGCATGATTTAAAATGAAAAGTTTATACAGTGTTGACTTGAAGGGCCAAAGTCAGACGGAAAATTTTTCGATCGTAAGATTTCAGCCAAGGCAGAAGAACTCGAAGCCCAGAGAAGAACAGTAAAGGCCCGTCCAGACTCACACTAAAACTTGGATAAAATAGGGATGTGCTTCCTGCTTTAATTTGTTTGCCTATCCGTGTTTCTGCAACGAATAACTCGAGAAAGAAAAAGTGGGTCTTTTTCTAAAAGAAAAAATAGGAGGTTATTTTTTAAGCCAGTAGAGACCATTTTAATATGTCATTAAACTGGGTTTGCATTATTTTAGGGTTGAAGGTGTTAAGAGCTAAACACAGAATGGTAGATTTATGGATTCGTTGACACTAATGGACACTAGAAAAATGGCAATTTGCCCTCTAGAGAGATACACTGGTCTTCAGAAATCTATGCACCAGGTGTATTTTGAGCTTGATAAACAAGCTGTAGCCTCCTGCACTCAAAATTCCCCCTTCTGCCTCTTGGAAGAGTCTGTGCTGTGTGTCTGGGGAAGCCCTCGTTCGCTTTGTCCTTTTCTATTTTTACATGTTAAAGTGACTGAGGGTCAAGTTCGTCCAGAATTGTTTCTGCAGTAAACAGCGCAGAGTTTTATTTAAGAGCTACTTGCCTCTTACCTGTTTTAACCCATTATCTCGTAACCACGAGGAAGGAGTTGTTCTCGCTGAAACTCCCCCGCTCCCCGCGGCTGGGTTTACCATCGCCCTCCCTGGGACCTCCACGGGGCTGGGCTGCTATATCTGACGCATTCCTCATCCAAGCATTTATCTGTACACTTGGAGTGTGTCCCTCAGTGCCCTCCCACAAGAGCTGGGGACAGAGGTGGGGAGCCCTCAGTCACATTGGCATTCCCTGAGGCACCTGGCCCGTTTGTAATCAATCACTACTTTCATGATAAAATCAAGAAAGAAACGAAGATAAGAGCAAACATCGTAAGCTCATCGTCAGGTATGGTATGCAGGCAACTGGGCTCCTTTTACTCTGGAACTGGGGCCGCCTTATATATGAAATGACATCTCAGGAGTATACTAGCAGTGTGCTAATAATTGTACACTTGCTGCCCATCAGACGCCAAGAACTTTTCTGCCAGTTTTTCCAAAAACAAAACAGAAGATCCTCAGCAAAAATGGTCTAGAGTGCCAGTCTGGATAGCCCGAACATGTACGGTAATGAGACCCTAAAAAACCCTACTTTATCTGGAGCCAAGACATTGGCCAGCTTGCACCATTATGAAAAGAAGCCTCTTACTATCCTCAGTCACAATTCAGAGACTTAAATTTCACAGGTAGAAACACAGCCTGGGGAGGGCACTCTCTACTACTGAGAGACCAACTGCAGCCCGACTTAGGGGAGATTCTAAGGTGATATGGGAGGTTGTTGTGTGTTAAGTTATTTAAAAGAAAAAAAAAAAAAAGCGGGCATTTACAACAATTTCTTTAAGGCACATGTCACAGAAATGAAAAGAACAGCTTCTGGAACACACCTACCCATGAGCCAGGTTGAGCCAGCTCACCCCGCAGCTCATGGAAGCAAGGGGAAGGTGGCCTCTGCCTCCTCTGTAACTTCGTTTGGACAGCTGAGCCCTGACCACGACTGCGGAGGATCAAACCAAAGCCCTGCTGGCAGATTCGAGGAAATGAATAGTAAGTAATATAATAATTTATCCAGTGCCTGCTCTTGGCCAGATGTGACGTTCGGTCCTTTATATGTTACTGCCATCCCCCTATATCCCTGCAAGGGGAGCGTTTTCTTCTCGACCCAACAGATGAGGAAACCAAGGCTCAGGGAGGTTCAGTATCTTGCCCCAAAGTCCCACCGCTACCAAATGCCCCAGGGATTTGAGGACAAATCCCACTTTGGAATCCACTTGATTCCAAAGCTCATACCTTTCACAGTTCGTCAAATTCCCTTTATGAAACAGAGATTCTAAAACAGGAAGGATCATCCTGAAAAAATATGGAACTCTTATTCCTGAAACGAAGTCCAGAAAAATGCAAGCGTTCATATAACCCAACACTGGGTGAACATAACTGCTCATACAGCAGAGAAGGCCCGACATGCTGTCTGGCTGCGGGACAGGTGAGTAGGCACTTGAATTCCTAGTTGGGCTGAGCTCAAATCAGAACGCCACAGTTTATTTGCTGTGTAAGATAAGCAAATCGCTCAGCTTCCCCATGCCTCATCTCACTTCATCATTCTAAGAACTGAATGACATAATCCACATAAAAGAGTAGCTTGGTTTTTGGTGCAAAGTACGTACTTGTTTCGGTATAATTCTCTATCCACCTACCCGGACCAGTGCCTCCTCCTGCATCCCCAGGAGAGTCACGCTCCGAGACTTGGTATACTAGGTCCTCCAGGATTAGGTCCTTGCCTTACACAGCAACATTTCTTAACTCTCCAACTGTGCCAAAAACCACCCAGAACCACCTTCCCTCTCTCTCCATCCCAATATCTGTACTCCAACTAACTCCTCAGGGGAAAGAGCTAAAATATCACTTCCTCCCAGAGCTGGCTCCATTTAGACATTTGCAGTAGCATCACCGACAGTCTCCTGTCAATAAGTTTGTGAAGGATTATTCCTCAGCCAAAACAACTGTTTGTACACGCGTATGAATATTGGTTCAGGTTGCTCCATCTCACTCCCCACAAGAAGTCGCCCTAAGTTCTAACTTCACTGAACGTGGTACAAAAGGGACGTTCCTGTTTTTAAGTAAATCGGTGCAATAGCCGCCTAGATCCAAATGGCAATCCAGAGACTATCTGGGGGATCTCGGCGGATCTTTATTTTATTTTATTTTTTGTAGTCTAAGGTTCTGATTCTCAAAGGCAGAGTTTTTCTGTAACTCCACGACCACTTCTGGGCTCACACCCTTCCAGAGGTGCCAATAATAAGCACATAAGAAGCCTCTTCCCGGAGGATAAGAGAACATTTTTAACTACGTCACTGTGTCAGCAGCACTGAAGTACTTTAAATGGTATTAATAACGACACACTTGCATAGTAGGAGCAAAGGAAAAGAGAGTATCCAGGTGACATGTGCAGACTGGTCAAATCACAAATTCATTTATCTCACAGGATGCCCAACAGCAGATGTCCCTAAATATGGTGATGAAGAGACAGCCGCAAAAGCAAACACATAAGGCAGGCCAAGCTGTTCACTAGACATCCGTCCATGGACAGTAGCATCTGTCTATAAAGCCCGCTGCTCGGAGAAGTCAGAGCATCACTCCCGACAGCAGTTATCATGCTTCCCAGAGCACGGTCAGGAGGTGGTCACACAAACACTCTGGCTGGAAGGCACGGCTGGGGCCTAAAATTAGCTCTGATATTGGAGAGATCACAGGGAATTTTGCACACGCCTGGATATTGGGCCAGAAAGGGGCAAAGACACCTACTTCCCTATGAAAATGAACCAAGGAGCTGTGTGGTTGAAAATCTCTACATCATGGAACTGCTCGCGAAGACAAACCTGGGATGGTCGGTCCTGGAAAGCGCTTCTTCAAAACAACTGGACCTAAAGTACCCCCAAAAGAGATTATCATGTTGATCAAAAGATTCATCACTTTTTTTGTTTATTTCCTTTAGATTTTGCGTGCTCCGAAGGAACACTTCTCTTAAGTCTGCTCTCCTGGTTAGGTTGCTCATTCCCACTAAAGCTTGTTCATTCTTCTTCATAGCACTTGATAGAACTGTAGTTTACAGTGAACTCAACAATTAAAATAGAAGCCCCATAAGGGCAAGGACAGGTCCATCTTGTCTGCCATCATATCCCTAGGACCCGGTTGTCTGCCCAAAGTCAGACTCTTAACGGAAATTTGTCAAAAGAGTGAGTGCATGGATGAACACTCAGTAACCACTTATCGACTACTTGCCGTGCACTGAGGCCTGTGCTAGGGGCAGACCAGGCAGTCAAAAGGAACCAGAACTCATCAGAGCCAGGCTTGCTGAATCCATTAATAGCAACATCTACAAACTTGATTAAAGAGCTGAAAACTCCAAGAGAAACAAATAAGAGCTCATTCTGGCG
>NW_006443225.1:13457859-13459140 GCF_000325575.1 Pteropus alecto | reverse complement strand
TCTGACCAGGGCCTGGAGAATTGGGCATTCCCATATACCTTCAGGGGAATCGAAATTGGGGCAGCCTTTCTGGAGAGGAATTTGCTAAGAATTACCAAGTTAAAAAAAAAAAAATGCACTTTCCTTTTGACTCGGTAATTTTATTACTCGGAGTCAACCCTGCAGACATACTATACCTGCCAGTATAGGCCCATATTACGTGTACTGCTAAAATAAAGACTCTCTACTAAGAAACTCTTGTCATATTCATCTAACTCACTTGCTTTTAGTTCTTTTTTTTTTAGAGGGAAGAATAGTTTATTAGTCGTTAATGTCCCCTCCTCTTCCCCCGTCTCTGTGGTGGCTCTTATGCACAGATCCCACGCTCGGATGTGCTGGTGTGCAGTTCGGGTGTTTTTTGTTCGGTTTTAGATGTTCAGCTTATTGTTGTTTCAAGGGGAGAGATCTGGGGACGTCTCTCACTCCGCCACGCTTCTCCAAACGCCTGCTATTGGTTCTTTATAAATCCAGTGTACCACTGTAAATAATAAAATAATCTTACTAATAAAGTAATATGATATTGCCAGCATTGAGAAGGCAACGAGCACTGACTGGGCTCCTACTGGGTGCCAAGCACTGTGCTAGGGGCTTTACTGTCACCTCTGCCACAAGCCTGCAACTTGGACATGACTCTCCCCATTCTTTCAGATAAGAATACTGAGGCTCAGAGGGTATGTAACTGGGTCCGGGTCGTGGCTGACGAATGCAGACTCAAACTCCAGGACTCTTCCTCAAAACCAGTTCTCTTCAAAACTCTACCACCAGGAAAGAGAGTACCCAAGAGTATCAACACTTCTAGAAACGTCAGCACTGCAGAGTTTCTGAATAAACGTACCTTATTTCAATGCAACACTTCTAAAAAAATCAAGAAAGAACAGGAACCATGATGTTGACAGGTTATGTATGGCAGGAGGAGCCATTTGAACAAAAAATCACATTCAATATTTTAAGCCCATTTTTAATGACTTGAAAGAGTGGAAAAACACTCCTGATGATTTTTCTGTCCCTTTCAGCTGCTTTCCTCTTGGCTCACAAAACCTCCATCGCTGTCCTCCAGCAGTGGAAGAATGATTTTCATCTCACAGAGGACTGGAAGATTTCTTTCTAATAGCTCTCTTCAGTGCTTGAGTAAATAGGAATCATTTCACTGCCTCTTTAAAACTCAGCCCCTCGTACGCACTGCAGGGGAGGCTGGGGGATGTGCAGCAATGTGCGGCAAGGCTCAGATTCACTGCCTGAGGT
>NW_006443225.1:13453364-13457806 GCF_000325575.1 Pteropus alecto | reverse complement strand
CAGAGGAAAACGCTAACACGATTTAACTGCAGTCAAGGGCTCCGGCAGGCACTAAATGCAGCCTAACCCTTCTGTGTGCAGAGAGGTCTCATTCTGCTGATGCACGCCTCACTCAGCTCATGCTTCAGAGCTCCCACCCGCCATCAGACTGGAACTTAATGAACTTTACATTCACTTGGTATAAAAGGTGTAATTATGGAAACTACGACAAATTCGTGAACACAAGAGCTTTAAAAAAAAGGTTTATGTGGCTAAAATACATCAAGAACATTCAATGGTTTCCTTTGATAGAATCATTTTCACACTTGGCTCAAAACTTCGACTTCATTATTTAACATAATTTCAGTGACATGATATGGGTGAAGGAGCATATGCTAGTGATGGAGAGAGAAGGGAGAAATCCACTGTGCAGAAGACAGGAGAGGGAACCTTCCAGAGAACAGAGCTACATGAAACGGGATAGGGTCTGGAGGAGCAAGTGTTCCTGGCCAGACCTGTGGGACCGCAGGCACTGTGGTTATACCCGTTTGCAGTTTCTCTGTGATCTCCTGCCAAAGGCAGATAATTTAGCAATGGTAAGAATAAAGGAATGATTTACCTTATAGCTGATGTGGCAGGAAAATCACTTTACAGTACTTTTCTTGCAGGCAATGGGACAGTCAAGACAGCAGCCCTCTGGGTCTACAATGAAAATACAGCACCATTTATACCAAAAAACTAGTTCAGAGAACTTCTAAGGCGCTGAGAACACAAATTTGAAATGAAGAAAATCAAGACTGAAAAATCAGGCCAGTGTCAAAGCGTGTTAACTTTTAAATTCACCAGCAAATATTTCAGTTAAAAAGACCAACTTAATTGTTCCTGCTTTTACCAGGGTGGCTTAGCAAGTTGTGACTTCAAAGTGAACACTGCATTGGTGAAGGGCTAATGCTGTGTGTTTCCACAGCACCAGCCTCCCAGTGGAGTGGGGGCAGGAAACAGGTGGCTGTGATCGATCTGACTGCCTCTTTGGGAGGATGGTGTAAGCCATGTTGTAAGCTAAAGAGCAAACCGCATGACTAGTTTTTAAGGGGGTGTTTAATGCCCGAGGTTGTTAGATGGGACGTTTTACCATAGAAATGGGTGTAGACATGAATGGCCCCAGTGATATAGACTGCTTCAAACAAAGCTGTGGATAAACAAAACTGTGAAGTGCACTGTGAGACCTCCAAACCCAGAGACCTCCCAGGCCCGTGTTCTGCCAGGGCGATGGACAGAAGAAAGAACCAATGGAAAAATCCTTGCTGGGATTTTAGGATTTGACTCTATCCTATAAAGTGTTTTTCTAATTGGGATATGTATACACTCTTCATGATGAGTAAGGAGCGTGCAGAGCTACCAGTACCGCTCCAATAGCCAATCCATTCTCCCCTTCTTCCCTCCAGTAGAGCCTCATTTTCTCAAGGTTGCAATGTGCTCGGTTACAAAGAACTAAAGAAAGTGCTGCATTTTCCAGCCTGTTTTACAGTTCGGGGCAGCACAAGCTGACGTTCAGGCTGTGATGTATAAGCAGAGGGGACTAGGCAGGGCTTCCAAAACTCGGTTTAGGCTACTGATGCGACATGTTCTTTGTGCCTTTTCTTCCTTCCCCAGGTATGTGCACAGGTTAAGTTGGGCTCCAGATACCACCTTGGGAGCAACAGGACAAGAGACACATCTTGAAGATGGCAAAGTAGAACCCCAAGTCCTTGATTTATCATGAAGTCACCATGCCAGTCCCAAACTACCTACCTCCTTCTGCCTTTGCACGAGATAAACATGACCCCGGATTTTTTTAAGCCATTAGGGTTTTTGAGAAGGAGAGTAGGGTGTGGGTCCCTATTACTCACGACAATATAACTCCTCTTTTGCACAGAGTACAAGGTGTATATCTGACGATTCCTTTACCATTCTACTGCTAGAGATCCTTCCCTTTGGTTTACCAAGCTCAAATATTTAAAATGCAAAATTCTCTGGCAGGATCATATTAATGTATCTAGAAGTAAATACTCTCTGTTCCCTCTTCTCCCAAAGCTAACCATTTAGCCAAGGGGAAGAATAAGAATATTAATTTTAGGAGTACTGTGCAGGTCATCCCCTGGTGAGACGAGGTAGAGGTGAGAAGCCATGCTGGGGGCGAGCACGACTTAGCACCACTCAGAAATTTCTACTAATGTTTGTGAGCACCGCTCAAAAATTCACACAATGTTTTAAGGAAATCAGCTACTTAAGAATCTAAGTATTTCTAATATTTCTGCCTTTCTTATCATCACAACCAGAAAAAAATTAAAATTAACATTTTAAAAAATCTGTGCATAGACAAAACTGAAGAGTTCACCGTTAGAGCTCCCAACCCCATGAAACCACGTTCTGCAATAGAGACAGACAAAAGAAGAGACAAACGGACAAAATTCTTGTTGGGATTTTAGGAGTATTTTAAAGCTCTAAGAGTTTTTGTAAATATTTTGTATAAAAGATAAGCAATTAAAAAGGAAAAGAGAAGTGATTGCAAAGGGATTAAATATCTTTTTTTACATTTTCCGAGAACCCATTTTGAGAATGAGATGCATCTCTAGAAATAAGAGAGATGAAGGCGGTTCCAGTTCCCTGCTCCAGGCATCTCATGGGATCTGGGGCCTCAAAACGTACATAATAAATTACTGTGGTCATTTAACAAAGAGCTAATTTAACTCTTTGACGGTGACCATGATGGTGAGACGCAGTGGCTCTTTCTTTGTCAAGCCTGGATTGTGCTCGGTATTTTATATAAATTGAAATAAACTATTTCAGCCCCCACAACGAGGTAACACAGCGCTCCCCGTCTGAGACCTCGAGAGTAAGTGGACAGCTGTGGGGGAAGGTGGAGCTTTTTAAAGCAGTGAGTCAGCCTCGGTAACGCGGGCTCCACCTCCTTCCACCCTAAAAGCCCTTAACGCCACCGTTTCTCCCACGGGTGAGATTTCTATTCCAAAGTGTGGGAGAAGAGAAGAAAAAAGGGAGGGAAGCAAACAGTGAAAACAGCTTTTCATCTCAAAACGGAGGGCAGTGACTGGCACATGCAGGTTGGAGAGTGGCTTCGGAAGCGAACCTGCCCCATGCCCTGGTGACAGACCGGATTTGAGCTCCAGACCTGAGTAAGGGTAGAGGTACCGGGGGCGCCCTTATGGCCCAGGGACCCAGTCACGAATTCTCTCAGAAAATGTCTTGCAAGAAGCTGAAAATTCAAACCGAACGCCAGCCATTCTGCAAGGAACATGTTCCAGAATTTCCAGAAAAGTCTCTTGGTTGGGGATCGAGGTGTGTGGAGTTTGTATTCTAAAAACACACTTTTGCTTTAGGCTTCGTTCGTTTGATTAAAAATAGCTGAGATTTCTAAAGATGAGTCCGTGTCACAGTTTTTTATAAGATGGAGAGAAATAATATCTTATTGTAAGCATCATATTATAATCTTATATCTTATCTATAAGAGAAATAGCCAAAAAATCAAAAAGTTCTTATACTTTTTTACTGCTGCTGCTACTGTTATATAACAAGAGGACAGACAGCAGGAGGGTTTTGAGGGGGCTAAGCCTGTTCCACTAGGAAGGAGCCAGTCCATCCTGCGTTAAAAGACACAGAAACTCAGGACACCATGTGAGAAAGGGCCCGGCCCCAACCAACGCTGGCACAAGTGGCCTCTGGAGCCAAGAGGAGACAAGGGCCACGGAGATGAGATGCTGAGGTAGAGACGGACCTCACGGCACCCCCAGAGAGCATCCACGGTGGGCAAAGAGAAAGGGGGCTCCCCCAGACCCTGGCAGGGACCCAGGCCTACGAGGCCGGTGATTCCACTGTGAGGATTCAGATCAAACAGTGGTGGTGGCTGAGGCACTGTCACCCACGCCCTTGTTAATGTACCACGGCGGGCTGTGTTCGGGGAGCGAGTGTTAAAATTACTTCCTGATTTCTGTACCAGAGGAATTCTTTTCACATGACTTTTTCGTACTTACGGTCAAATTTTCCATCAGGTTCCATCCTAGTAACCACAAATGAGACTTACATATTTGGGTTTGGAGTTGCTCGTGTGGGCAAAACCCAGCACTTGTACAAGCAAAAGCATACGTAAGGAATGAGTTCTCGTCCCACTTAACTGTGGAAAAACCCAGCCCGTGCCATCAACGTCCACACAGCGGTCCACACGCCAGGCCCTGAAGGGGCGAGTCGTGTCGCCTCGGGCCACGGGCCAGGAGCAGGTGCTACTTCTCTCAAAAGCCTACGAGCACGTTCTGTAGCAGGAACTGGGCCTCTTCTGAATTATTTCGGGCCACAGAGGTATTTCTCAAACTTCATGTTTGTGGGAGGCAGCTCCAAACTGGGCTACAACCGCGGGAGACTACACTGCCCCCACCACAAGGAGGCTGCTAATAATTGCAAAAATGATGACG